>NC_140587.1:58479103-59066603 GCF_964204655.1 Triturus cristatus
GATTCATTGACTCTTGATATATTTTGGCCTATTAAAATGTAGACAGAGAGTATATGATATAGTCTCTGTCTACATTTTATTAGGCCAAAAATATGATGAGAAGAAAAATATTTCAGCCTTAATAAAAAAGACTGACCGTTTGATATTTGTGGATTTATTCTTCAAACATCTGCTACCGGGCCCATCTTGGACACCAAACCAAAATCGCCTGCCAGGTGAATTTATTTTCAACACGTTTCTATGACATGCTGGCTCCTGTGTCATGGTTACAAGAGGAAACAATACTGAATGGCTGGACCTCACCAATTAAAGGTTATTCAATTTACATGGAAAATTACTCAGCGCCATATATAAATATATAATTTCTAAGAATGACACCTGTCCTTCACTTGTCATTAAAGAAATCAGCACTGTTCTCTGTCCCGTTGCTGTGGCGCTGCAGGCAGCTTGAGGCAAAGTTGGAACTGTCGCGTGCTTTCTGATTCAGGACGCCGATGGGAAATCATTTTCCAACCAGGCTGTTTATGCAGTTCAGAAGGAACATATCAGCAAGATCCATTGGAACGTAAATGCGTTTCATATGGTGAAATCCTGAGAAACAGAAGGCTGGAGATGTAGAATTTGATTTTCTGGATGTTCACCCGGTGAAAAGTTTAACGATTCTAAGAAGCAACGTGATTTGGACTACTTTTCTAGCCACCCTTATGTCTATCGGGCCCTTATGCTCTCCCAGGCAAGATAGATTATACATTCAGCATCAAGCATTATCTACGTCATAGGCTTTCAAAGGATGTAACTGTCACACAGGAAGTTTGTTCGCTCGAAGTCGACGGTTCGCCGATTGCCCCATGTACCTGTTTCCATAATGCGTGCGTGTCCACCTGTGAGTGTGGGACTCTCAATGCTGGTAACAGGAATTGGGTGAGTGGAGCAGAGTGGTGCTCCAGATGTGTTTGGCGTCACTGATCGTTTCACTGGTTGAGAGACCTAGGGCAAGCTGGCTCCCGGATCTCTCACAATCTTGTTGGGCCTCTACGCGCCATTATTGGGTGTGCAGCGTGCAGGTGCATGTCAGGTCAAGCTGCCCTGGGCTGCCCTCTAGTCTTTCATGCAAGTTGGAGCATTGCCCCGCATACCTCAACTGCCCCCGGTTCAGACTCAGAGCACAGATGTGTGGATATCCCTGCACCTCACACGCACTACTTTGTATGGGCCTGGGCCCGAACTGACCCTTGTGCCCCGGTCTCGTGCCTCTGCAGCAAATATTAGGCCTCATCTAGCCCCGGCGTCCCATTCTGGCACCAACAATTGCCTTCAGAATCCTGGCACCCTCTCCATCTGGACACGCTACGATTAACTTGAGACCTCACCAGAGACTACTGCCCGGTCCTGCACACAAGCAGATTCACTCTGCTTATTGCACGGTATGACTTAATCCTCCCAGCGCCTCACTTGTGCTCCACAGCAATTAACAAGGGATGCCAGATGCTTGACTTCAACTGCTAAATCATTACAGCAGCCATTTAGCACCGTTGTGTAACGTTCTACCTGTCTGTTCCTCTTCAGAAGCCTGTAGGGTCCTTTTTACACCTATAGGTAAGATTCTAACATTGGCAAATGTATTTTGTACCACCGGGTGCCACTACTTGTGATTCTTTTTCACACAACCTGTATCATAGCCTTCCAACTGAACGATGTTTCCTTCAAGTGTGTAAATCCTTAGCTCCTCGCCGATCTTCACAGGCAACCCTCTGCTTTTAGTCTACGGTGCCATATTGACTGTTTGTGTACCACCCCACTATTTAGGACCTCCCTCGTTTAAGGAGATCCATGAAAGTTGTTCCAGAGGGTTGAAATGCATAAATAAATAAATAAATGCAATCCACTGACTTCCACTGTCCCACACCGAGGAAGATCCCTACAAACAGTCACAAGGAAACACTGGGAACAGAAAATGGATACTGGACAATAAATTAGCCTACTTTGAACCTACACCTATCTCCTAGGGATTAACTGACCAGGCGTACTATATCATACACCAAGTACTCAAAGGACCACGGTGCAGTCTGGAAGTCTGAGCTTGTGTATGGCCATTACGAGCCCATGGTACTAGCGTCTGTATCCCGTGTCCCTCTGCTCTTTCAACAATCTCAGTCTAAAGGGGGTGGTGGCCTTATAGTCCAGTTTTTGTGTCACTGATGTTGATGCGGTCAATCTTACAGAAGTAATGAGAAGAGTCGTTGGCACGTGTACGCCATGCCTGGACCTAAAGCAAGTGTGCGTTCCGCCGGCGGATGGCATGGTGGTGGAATGTCACGCCCCTCGGCCGATGGTGCACTTTTGCCCTACAGTTAGCCCAGTCCAAGTTGTGGTCTGCTGTTGTGTACGGGTGCTCCGTTGCAGAACCACCATGTGCAAGCTCCCCACCATCAGACTGCCGGCCTCAGCCCCCACAGGACCAATGAGTTGCTGCTGCTAAGAGGAACAACCCCACACCATGTGGCTTCCCTGTGAATGTGCTAGTAAGTTTGCGTAACATGACGTAGGTAATGCTATACTTGCTGGTTTGAAGAGGGACGTAGCTCTACAGAGGGCAGGTGTTAGATATTGTGGATAAGAAATGAGGAAGGATCATTGGGTAAGGAGTGTCCTAAACTGCACAGAGACAGGAGGGATGCGCTGTTGCAAGTGAGTGGTTATCGCCCGTCTATAGTAACCGAGTTCCCTTCCATGCATCATGTGGTGAGAAGTTTCTCCAGTGAATCAGTGTACAAGCAAACCCACACCCTTAGTGTGATGAGGTGAGGTTGGTTGAAGGGAAGGCCTTAAAATATTGCAACATCCAAAGTAGCTTGCACCAAAGGGAAAGTTTGTACTAGTGCTCAAAATGGAAATATAGAATCGTAGGTTCTCCTCGTCTCAGACTGCCTGTTTGCTGCTGAGATGTGCTGCTACTCTTCCATTAAAAGAATTGAGGGCAGTGCTGAGAAGTGCCCGTACTTCTCCTTCATAATTAAAGTGCAGGTAGCGAGTCCCTGATAGTACCTGCCCAATTAAAGCACTCTTGTTTAGGTCTAGCTACAGAAAAAGTCCCAGCGCCATTAGCACATGTAAAATGTTTTTAGATACATATGGTTCATACTGACTGCTGAGACATGGTTAGATAAGTCCCTGTTGTCCTCAGATTCCTCCAAATTAAAATCCGGTTTCATCTGTTTTATTACATCAAAAAAGGCAATTTTTGTTGGTTCTTAGGGCTCAGTGCACTTTACCACCACTAACCAGTGCTAAAGTGCTTGCGCTCTTTCCTTTCAAACATGGTAAAATTGGCTTACACCAAATTGGAAATTTTCATTTACTTGAAATGTGGTTCTACATGTACCCAGGGACTGTACATTAAATGCTGCTAGTGGGCCTGCAACACTTATTGTGCCACCCACTTAAGAAGGCTATTTAAAGATGTGTCATGTCATGGCCAGGGCCTTTGTGTTAATTTTTCATGCTTTCTGGCCAGGGTGCCATTTGAAACATTTCCATTCTGTCTGTCAGCCTGGGTGTTTATGTGTGACGTTTCCACGCTTCCTGGCCTGGGTGCTTAATTATGTGTGCTATTTCCATAGTTTCTGGCCTCAGTGACCTGGAGCTGGAGGCTCATGTGTGACATTTCCATGCTTACTGGCCTGGGTGCTTATGTGTGACGTTTGCATGCTTACTGGCCTGGTGGTGTGACCAGGTCTGGGTCAGTTCCTAGGTGCTTATGTGTGACATTTCCACAGTATTCTAGTCTCAATCAGTGGCCTGTGTGCTCATGTGTGACATCACGTCAGTGCTTAATGTGTGACAACAGGAGTGACAATTTACTATGCTTTAAAAGTTCATACAATCTAATATGTAATGAAAAATGTGTTGGAAAATGCTTTGTTTTGGCCTGTCTCTCAAATTTTCTTGGGGGGGACACTACTTGTGTCTATTTTTGGTGCTCTCTGAAAGAATGTCTATGGGTACATATGACTGGGTGGGTAACCTAGTGCTCTTTAAGGTCATCATCTACTATTTACTGTCCTTTGAAAGTTGATACAATTGAATATGTAATGAAAAATGTGCTGTAAAATTCCCCATTTTGGTCTGTCGTTTTCCAAAATTTTCTTGGGGGGAGAACCCCCCCAAACCACCCTAGTAGCGGTCGGGCTCGCTCGCTGCGCTCGCTACGCACCGGATGGGGGCTGATCTGCAGAAATTTGCCAGGGCTGCTTTCAGTTCCCAGTCCGGCCCTGAGTAAAACAGAGGTTCTGCTGTTGGGATCCAACACCTCTTTTTGGTCTCAGAACTGGTGGCCTCTGGACATGGGAATTCTTCCCACTCCAGTTCATAAGGTTAAGAATATGGGCATCATTTTTGATGATAGACTTACCTTTCAACATCAAACTAATACAGTCGCTTCTCAGGTTCACTTTACACTAAAGTTAATCCGGAAAGTGAGACCATTCATTCCCCCCGAATGCAGTAAAAACAACCTTAGCAATGGCCAGATTGGACTATGTAAATGCCCTTTACCTGGGCCTTCAGAAACAGCACATGCTTAAACTGCAGATGGTACAAAATGCTGCCGCCAGGATGCTGCTGAACATCCCTAAGTTCCAGTCTGTGAGCCAAGGCTTAAAAAAAAACTACATTGGCTCCCGGTGAAAGAGAGGACAGAATTCAAAGCTCTGTGCCTAGCGTATAAAGCTGTACATGGAACAGGACCTGCGTACCTGAAACAGCATTTCCCATGGTACCATCCTTGCAGAACGCTTCGCTCAGATCAGAGCAAACTTCTCCAGACACCTAAATTCAGGAAGGTTCGCTGGGGAGGAAGTAGCTTTCTCCTGAACACTGTAAAATTGTGGAACGTGCTCCCTCTAGCCATAAAAACCTTTCAAACATTACTCTCCTTTAGAAAAACACTGAAAACCTGACTTTTCTTACACTGAATCCTATCTCCTACTGTTCACCTTCGGCAGATCCTACAGTTGCAGCGCCTATATGCCCTAGGGCATTCGAGCGCATATACATTTCATAATTATATCAAATCAAATCATGTGCTGCCCTTACCCAAGAAGATGCAACACGCATCTAGCTATCCTTGCGCCATGGTGCGTCGCATTGTAAATGCAACGCATCCGTGGTAGCGCAAGGGTATTCCTGCGTGTCGCATCTTTACTGGCGCATCCCTGCTGATATGCAGGGATGCGCCAGTCCTTGTAAATCTGCCCTAGTCTTTTCAAGTAGTCCCACTAGGGCATAGGTTTGGCTAGGTTTACACCTCCTTTTTAACTCTAGTAGCTATTTTAACAGAAAGGTTGGAGACACCTTGTATAACTTAACAAAACAAGCATTGGAAATGCAATAGGTCTCACTTTTTGTTATGTGCTAGAGCTACTGGCATTGTAAATGGCAATGTCTTTTATTATGTGCTATGGAGTGAATGTATGTGGTGTGTAATGGAATTATGTGGGTTGGATTCGATTAGTTAGTAGTGGAAATGCGTGGAGTGGAATTGGGTGGTGTGGATTGGATTTGTGTACTGTAGTTATGTGGTATGGTGTGCTGTAGAATTATGTGGCTAGACTGCACCATGCCCGCGGGGGTACCTTGGGCCTACCTTACGGGTGCCTTACATGTAAAAAAAAAAAGGGGAAGATTAGGGCATGGTAAGCGGGAGAACTTGCCAGGTCGACATGGCAGTTTAAAACTGAGTGCGCAGACTCTGCAGTTGAAAGTCCGAGACACATTTAAAAGGCTACTTGTGTGGGTGGCACAATCAGTGCTGCAGCCCCACTAGTAGCATTTGATTTACAGGCCTTGGGCACACACAGTGCACTCTCCTAGGGACTTACAAGTACATCAAATATGCAAATTATGGATAGCCAGATATAATTACAATTGACATTTTGAGCACTTGCACTTTGACACTGTTCAGCAGCAGCAAAGTGCCCACAGCATCTAAGCCAGTAAAAAAGAAATCCAGCACACAGTCCAAAATGCAGGAGGTAGAGGCAAAACGTCAGGAGAAACCATGCCCAGGATGCCAAGTCTATAAGTTCCACTCTATCAGCCATGGACTTGGTTGAAGAGCGGTCATGTGTCAGATGGAAAAGGAAGAAGTGGACCTTTCCGCACACTCTTTAGACGTGTGATCTGATCCTTTTGGGATGGAGGGGTTTTTAAGCGGTTTGTACTTCAAAGGGCAGGGCCAGTGCTCCCCGAATCAAGATAGGGTATTTTGGGTGACCCAAGTTGAGGCCCAAATTGATCCTCATTGCTGTGGGACTGATAGCCCAAAGAGATGTTGCTTTGCAAACGGTAGTCTTAGTACCCCTAATTTGGAGAACTGGAAGAAGGGTATGGATAGGTGCGTGACTGCTGAAACAATTGTGTATAAGAGTTGAGGGGGTGTGAACGAATTTTAAAAAATGTGAGTCCACTGACTGACCGTTTAACTTGAAGTGGCACAAGTGGTACAAGGGGCTGTACAACCAAGTTGAAGGGAAGAAATGAGCTGCCCAGCTGTGATTTCTGCTTTTGTCCCAAAGTGAAATATGTCCCACTGTCCCCATAGCTGACAGCAAGACGGTGTCACTTTTCTCCGTTAAGGGGCAGCACTGACTGACTGCTTCCTGATAGGCGCGAGCATCCGTTCGAGCTGTCATCTTTCATCAGTTCCGCGGATCCTTTGGGGCAGAGAGAGTAGAGTACAAGTTTACTCTTGTTAACCCTGCCATTTGCACTATAATGTGCTCTTGGAAATATGCTTGTCAAATGAAGAAGGGCTATTTTAAATAAATGCAGCCTCCTGTGGCTGCTAAAAGTCGGCGCAGGGGAGTCAGGAAATTCCAAGGACTTTAAAGAGAATTCACTAGAAATGTCTCCTAACTTCAAAGAAGGCACCAAGTATATGAATAGTGTCCTCAGACCCACTCTTCAGTTCATGTTTTGGACTTGCAGAAGGACTCGGAGGATTGCCTGCTGTGTACTCCACAAGACTGCTTTGCTGCATCTGGAAGGACTGCTTTGCTGCCTGGAGCCATCCTCGAACCCTCAGATACCTGCCCTGCCGCTTGAGCCCAGCTTCATCACCTGAGCCTAGGACTACCAGAGAGACTTCAAGGGGTAGTTTGTTGGACTTCTGTTCAAAGCCACAGGGACATAACAGGCTCTCACCGCTGTGATTACACTCCTTGACCAGCATGAGTGAGTCCTCCCCCTGAGTAGTGCCTTTCCAGTCCCGGACCCATAGTGGTAGTGCTAAGGTTGCCTAGATAGCCAAAAGCAAATACTTGGGACTTTAAACCTTTTGGCTACAAAATGCTTCAAGAACCGAGGGAAGACCGGGTCCAACCTGCTCATCTAGCCGCCCAAGTTGAATCGTCTGTCGACCTGATTTTGCGGTAGCTCCAGCTACGTTCTTCTTTGCAGAAGCAAATCATGTTTAGCAGTACTTCGCCAAAGGGGAATCCTGCCTACAGGAAGTCTCGTCAGCTACAGCCTCCTGCCTCGGCCTGCTGGAGATGATCGACTTCCAAAAGTGACATAATGTAGAAACCTTCACAACAACTTCATCCAGCAGCTCCACGGTGATGGTGCTCCCTTCTCAGACACTACCTGCAGTCTTGGTCCACTGAACTTTACCTTCTCTGCACATTCTTGTTGAAAACTCTTAAAAGTCTTAAGGTAAGTAGCGACTGGGCTCAGTCCACTTCTTTGTTCTGACCCATGCTGCATAAGGTTGCGATGGTTTTCTGGTCTCGCATGACTATATGTCCGTGGTTAGCACTTTGATCTTTTAGGCACTAGTTTTTACTAAAAACTTTAAAAGTCCACCGGATTTCTACTGAAGTTCTACTGGTTGTATGTTTTTTCATTTTAGGACCAAATCATTTTTTTTTACATTTTTTTTTCTATATTTAATGTGGGAATTTTCATTTCTTGTGTTTTGACTATGTTACTGTTTGTGTACTATGTAGACTTTTTACACATTGCTGCTAAATTAAGCCTCACTGTTTTTATGCCAGACTACCCAGGGTTAAGCACAGGTTAATTTAGTGACTTTTTGTGCTTTCCCCTGCCGGGCATTGTGGCAGTTGCTTGACTAGGGCTAACAACCCAGTCAACCAACAACCCAATTTCTCACACTGTATGACTAACATTGCCCACTGGAAGAAGACCAACTGTCTAAAGTTGAACACCAATAAGACCGAAATAGTGATCTTCATTGTAGATCTCCACCTGGTAGCCTCAGAGTTCCCACCACCCATGGCAAGAACCTCAGGCTCATCATCAACGACAAACTCAACATGACTGTCCAAGTCAACACTGTCACCACCTCATGCTGGCATGCCTTGAAGATGTTTAGGAAGAATTTCAAATGGCTTCCAGTAAGCACCTGGGAAACTTCCACACACGCCCCCTCATCACAAGCATCTCTACTACTGGAACACTCTCTTTGCCGGCTGCAGACCATTCAGAACTTGGGGTCCAGAATCATTCTCACCCTCCCACTCTGGATTCACATCACACCACAACTGAAGGAGCTCCACTGGTTACCCATAAAAAAACAAGCATAATTGAAACTCTTCATTCTCACTTTCAAGGCATTTTAAAACAGTGGGCCAGCATACCTCAATAATCGCATCCGCTTTTACAAACATTCCAGACACCTCAGCTCATCCAAACTCCAATTGCACATGTCCCATGCAGACTAATAGACAAGATCTGGTGCTTGAGCCTTCTCCTACATTACTCCAAACTCATGGAGCAACCTGCTACTACACATAAAAGCCTCCTTCTCACTTCTGTAATTCTGCAATAAGCTGAAAACCTGGCTTTTCATGTCATCCCACTAGGCCTAAGGATTGACTAGACTGGCACCTCCTCAGCACCAGGATACCGTCCCGGATGATATTGTGCTCTACAAATCTGCATAACATAACATAAAATCGGTCACTCCACCCAAGAGCAAGCTGTGATGCCAAAAGACGACCGAGGCCGTCACTGACTCTCACAAATCATTGTCAGAAAACTAGTGAGCTCGATGAGAGTAGAGATTGACTCTTCAAGTGAGATGTCACATGAGATCTTCCAATATTTGGCCTATTGTGCTTTGGATAGCTAAGTGTTTCACAAACACTGTAACCTTATTTATCGCTAATCAACTCAGAAAGAATCTTACCCTCATGTTAGACTGAGAAAGCACTGAGAACTTCTTAAATATAACTTACAAGTTGTTATGAGTTGTCTTCTGGCTTAATCACCTATTACTCTGAGACCTTAAATCTGACCTGTGACAACAGACATTCAGAAACCGTTTGATTCTATCTAATTAACACTCCCAAACTTTGGAGATATTCTAGGCGTCCCATGGCTCCAACTACATAACCCAAGAATCGACTGGTCATAAAGTATGGTAACTTTGGACTTTGGACACTGGTACATTACCTAGTCAGTACCACTGATTCAAGGACATTTACGCAAAGGAAAAAGCTACCACCCTACCTCCCATTCTAAGTTTCGATTGTCATATATACTAGGTTCCTGTCACAGATATGACCAGTAGATGAATCTGTGCTTTAACTAAACTAGAAATCAAACATTTCAAACAATATCGTGATGAACTTTTGTTTTGCTGGTTTATTCGCATTCCATCTCAACTGTATCATCTCCGGTCTTTTTTGTTTAGAAGAAAAGTGGGAAGCTAAGTAATGTATTGATTACAGGGCCATGAACAAGATGGCAATCAACAATAAATAACGTTGCCTTTCATCCCCTTACACTTGGACCAAGCCAAAAGCTCATCATCCCAACCCAGAGTTAGATTCATGGGGGCCTATTAGTTAATATATATGTCCCCGAAAGGGAGGAGAGGAAGACTGCGTTTAGGACTAGATATGGCCTATTTGAGTGCTGCATGATGCCATTCAGTTTATGCATCTCCCCGATGGCAGTTACATTTTTTATTAATGAAGTGTTACTCGTCTTTCTTGATATTTCGATCTTAGTGTACATAGACAATATTTTAATCTATTCTCAAACTGAAGAAGAGCACATAACCCACATTCAGGTAGTGTTACAAAACCTACTTGTTTGATAGAGTAGTGTGAAAGGCGCATTTGTCTAATTTGGTGGACTTCTTGGGATTCATTATTACACAAATAGGGATCCAGATGGACCAAAAGAAAATAGAAGCAATCCTGAAATGGCATAAACTCACTAATATGAAAGACATACAGTCATTCCTTGGGTTAGACAAGTTTTACCAGCAGTTTATCACCCACTTTTCTGACATACTAAGTTCAATAACTAGGTTATGTAGGAAGGGAGCTGTCTTAGGTCAGCAAAGCATTAACACCTCATCAAATGCGATGGGTCTTTGATGAATTTGACTTTCTTATTGCCAATCATCCAGGGAGAGAAAAACCCAGAGCTGATGCCCTTTCTCAATTTGTGAAACCCTCTAGTGTCGATCAAATCAAACCCCAAAGAAAAATTAACAATACTTCCACAAGACAAAATATATGGAGGTTGTTAAACTGCTGTCTTTCTAAACTTAACGATTTAGATTCTCAGATCTGGTTAAAAGATTCTATTCTATTCACCTGATTTGTACAGCGCCTGGCTACAGAACAAAGGGCTTCCCTGCGCTTTCAGCAACTGCTGGAGAGACGGTAGTTAAAAAAGTGCTGAGATTATGGAAACAGGTACATTTTTAGTTACTTTCTAAAACTCAAAATTGCCATCTGTTCTCAGGTTGATCGTCAAGATTCTACTCAATCTATTAGAAATGGTTATTTTTATCAAGGAAACCAACTGTATTTTCAACTCCGAGTTGAGAATCAAGGACGTACAGTGTGTCATGCCAACCCTGTAGCAGTACACCCAGGGGAATTTAAAACTAAACAGAACTGTAAACAAGGGTTCTTTTGGGAAGGTAGGTCTAAAGACATGCAGATCTTCATGCAAACGTGTCCCACTTATGCTTGTCAGAATCCAAGCATATCTCCCCAGCAGGTGTTCTGCAGCCTATTCCTATCTCTTTAGCTCTGCTGTACTCCATTAGTGTGGATTTTGTTATTGATTTGCCTTCAGTTAATGATTACACTACCATTTTCGTGGAAGTGGATTTACTAACCAAAGTTGCCAATATCATTCCTCTAAAGTAACTTCCTACCACTAGAGAATAAATTCACATTTTCACCCTTCTGTTATAATCTCTGACCGATTTGTGTCTACATTTTGGCAGCTAGCCTTGAAGCGAGATGGCCGCTTGTTAAGCAAGCTCCTCGCACACGCCCGACTATCCTTCAGCTAAATCCTTCCAACACTGGCCCAAGTGCCTGAAACTGGTGGAGGCCAAGAGGCGATGAGAGCGGGACCACTGTGGAGCTGTTTCTGACTCCGGAAGGCATCGGCGAGCCCCGAAACGGCGAACAAGCACCTTGCGGCCGTCGTGGAGAAAACGAAAATGAAGCTGCGGGCCGCAGCAGGAAGACACAATGAGACATACGGCACGCAGCGCAGCTGAGGGAGAAAGCGAGGCCCGCTGCGTCCATGTCTCCATGAACGCGAGTGGCAGAAAAGTTAGCGGACAGGAGCGCTGAGGCCCGACACCACCCACATTGAGTGAGGAGAGTGGCGGGACATCTGCAGAGGCCCCGAGGAGTGCCGGAGACCCGTGAGTAACACCATACCCCGTTCGGCTCGGGCAGGTACCCCGGGGCAGAGTCTGCTGACACTGCACGCCCTCACGGGTGGAAAAGAGGTATACTGACCTCCCCAAGACACCGGGAAAGCGCACCGGCAGCTGCCCCGCAGATATCCGCGGATGCAGTTGGGACCCAGTGGGCGGCCCCGCCGATGACACATAGAGGGTCGCGGTAGCAAGAGCACAGGCCCGACTTCAATGCGAACTTCGTTTTGGGGCACTGCCACTACAGAGCAGCTGCTTGGCTAAAGAAACAGGCTATATGTGAGTGCACACTGGCCCTACAGGAACACGGGACCTCAGGGAGAGAGAGATATACCACAGCCACAAGATTACACAATAATACATACAATTGCATTAACCGGTGGGCAGATTTGAACTAACCTCGCCCCCCACACCAGTGCCCCCCCCGATTCCCGTCTGTTGAGTGCCTGACTATATGGGGTGGAACAAGTAAGAGGCCAGGACTGCGCAAACAAAGCTAGTAGATCAACAACTGGGTGGAGCTGCGGCACACACATGCAGCGGTCAATAGGCACAAGACTAGGAAGCGAGATCGCATTTGCTACCCTAGTCACAGACCCTGGCACCTCAGGAAAGTAAGCAGATGAGCAGGGACCACTGAATCCCCGTCAACGTCTCCTTGAAGCTTGCGATTCCTGTACCCACACCAGGGACCGAAGATACTTTCCGAAATAGCATTAAGACTGACATACGCGATTAGGATCTGCACGTTCCATAAGGCATAGTTGAACTTTGTGCCACAGACCAGATCGAGGGTCCAAAGTTAAGGCGCCACTGCTCTGAAGACGCTGTAGCCAACACACGTGTGGACTGGATAACCTCCTAACTGCATCATGGGTAAAACGGACCGCACCCAACCAAAAATCACCCTCGAACAAACAAAGAAATATCAGGATCAAAGCACTGACGAACAACTGACGGCACAATCGACGGCGGGAGCCGCAGGCGGGGTAACGAATGACGACATACAAACCATGTTTACCACAATTCAAACCGCACTGTTGAATATTGATGGGAAGATTGACTCCTTGACATATAGAGTTGATAGGATGTCAGAGCGGATTGATAAACACACAGAAAGACTGGACATGGCTGAGCGTGGAATATCTGAGGCTGAAGACGGTCAGGTACAGATGAACGCGAAACAGACGAGGCTGGAGAAGCAATTGGCGGCCATGACGGCAAAGTCAGAAGACTTGGAAGCTAGGTCCCGAAGAAGCAACGTCCGCTTAATGGGAGTCTCAGAGACGACAAACACGGGCCCAATGGAACATTATGTGGAGCAGTTGCTCATCTCCATGCTGGGACGTGAAACGTTTTCAGATGTCTTTATTGTGGAGAGAGCCCACAGATCGTTGGCGCCAAAACCACCTGCTGGATCCAGACCGAGACCGATTATCGCCAAGTCCTAAATTACAGAGATAGGGATGCAGCGCTCCGAAAGGCCAGAGAACTCGGCAAGTTATCGCATGAAGGTATGGACATATCCATCTATCCAGACTTCACGTCATCGGTGCAGGAAGCGCGGAAAAAATCCACAGCAGCAAAACAGAAACTGAGAGACTTGAATGTCCCATATGCCATGTTATACCCGGTCAGACTCAAACTCACAGTTGATGGCAAGACACGGATCTTCGCTGAACCATTGGAAGTAATGAAGTTCATAAAACAGAGGGGTCAGCTGGGAGCGCAGAGAAGGTCGCCAAGGGGAGAACATGGGGTACAGTCTACCACGTCTGATGTGGAGTGAACACTATTTAATGGTCACATGTTTGATAAGACGGTGAATTGACTGCGCGCTGTGTGGGACTCCTCCCATCAGACGCCGGTCTGACGATGCTAGAACATGGGAGGCATACGTATTGCTGGACCTGATAAGTTGACTCTCAACATTTATAGTTAATGCTCTTTTGTGTTGCCATACCTTTTATTGATTTGATACAGAATGGGCTCATTGGCCTACGCTGGAGAGGGCTCTCTTACAGCCTTGCTTAGAACTGTTGTAAAGTGTTGGAATTAGTAATATGCATGTTCAGGGAGTTTACCCATGTGGTCTAAGCCACAAGCAACGGGTGGGCAACTCTGACTCCTACGTGTGTACCACACAAACTGTTATATTGTTTTTCTTTTTAAATTCTTCACTTTGGGAAATGTTATTTGTTAATGTTGGGAATGCCTCCACTAGAAAGGGGAAGGTGGAGTGGGTGGGGAAGGCGGGTAAACAGAAAACTCTGACCAGTGGCAATGTAGCGGACAGGCACATAGGAGACACTTTCAACTAACATAGACACATGCACCGGATTGATCGCGGAGAATCGGCAGATGGCTGATACCCTAAATCAGCACAGACCACTGATGCTCCTAACGTGGAATGTTAGGGGACTACACAACCCACAATACGCAAGGTAATAGCATACCTGGACAGGCACAAAATAGATGTAGTCTGCTTACAAGAGACATACCTGACGGAACAAAGAGAGAAACAAATAGGGGCCAAGTGGGCTACATACAGATTGACATCGTCCTATTCCTCCTATGCGAGGGGGGTCCTGCTCTGGGTAAAACGTAATACATCTTTCACGCTCATTAAATCTGTGAAAGATGACCAAGGGCGCTATGTTATAGTGCAAGGCTGCTTTGGGGGCACGGTGCTAATAATTGTAAATGTATATGGCCCGAATAAAGTTGACCCATCCTTCTATGCACAAATCTGGATGCAATTACGCGAACTCCAAACCGGCACTATTCTCTGGGGTGGGGACTTTAACACCTGCCTAGACCCCACACTAAATAGGTCAACTGGGGTTGACAGATATGGTAAACACTCGGCCAAAGTACTAAGGGACGGGATGGAGGACTGGGACATAGTGGACATATGGCGACATAGACACCCGGACCGTAAAGAGGGTACGTGCTTCTCCTCAACATACCTCACGTGGTCCAGAAGACTTGGAAGCTAGGTCCCGAAGAAGCGACGTCCGCTTAATGGGAGTCTCAGAGACGACAAACACGGGCCCAATGGAACATTATGTGGAGCAGTTGCTCATCTCCATGCTGGGACGTGAAACGTTTTCAGATGTCTTTATTGTGGAGAGAGCCCACAGATCGTTGGCGCCAAAACCACCTGCTGGATCCAGACCGAGACCGATTATCGCCAAGTCCTAAATTACAGAGATAGGGATGCAGCGCTCCGAAAGGCCAGAGAACTCGGCAAGTTATCGCATGAAGGTATGGACATATCCATCTATCCAGACTTCACGTCATCGGTGCAGGAAGCGCGGAAAAAATCCACAGCAGCAAAACAGAAACTGAGAGACTTGAATGTCCCATATGCCATGTTATACCCGGTCAGACTCAAACTCACAGTTGATGGCAAGACACGGATCTTCGCTGAACCATTGGAAGTAATGAAGTTCATAAAACAGAGGGGTCAGCTGGGAGCGCAGAGAAGGTCGCCAACGGGAGAACATGGGGTACAGTCTACCACGTCTGATGTGGAGTGAACACTATTTAATGGTCACATGTTTGATAAGACGGTGAATTGACTGCGCGCTGTGTGGGACTCCTCCCATCAGACGCCGGTCTGACGATGCTAGAACATGGGAGGCATACGTATTGCTGGACCTGATAAGTTGACTCTCAACATTTATAGTTAATGCTCTTTTGTGTTGCCATACCTTTTATTGATTTGATACAGAATGGGCTCATTGGCCTACGCTGGAGAGGGCTCTCTTACAGCCTTGCTTAGAACTGTTGTAAAGTGTTGGAATTAGTAATATGCATGTTCAGGGAGTTTACCCATGTGGTCTAAGCCACAAGCAACGGGTGGGCAACTCTGACTCCTACGTGTGTACCACACAAACTGTTATATTGTTTTTCTTTTTAAATTCTTCACTTTGGGAAATGTTATTTGTTAATGTTGGGAATGCCTCCACTAGAAAGGGGAAGGTGGAGTGGGTGGGGAAGGCGGGTAAACAGAAAACTCTGACCAGTGGCAATGTAGCGGACAGGCACATAGGAGACACTTTCAACTAACATAGACACATGCACCGGATTGATCGCGGAGAATCGGCAGATGGCTGATACCCTAAATCAGCACAGACCACTGATGCTCCTAACGTGGAATGTTAGGGGACTACACAACCCACAATACGCAAGGTAATAGCATACCTGGACAGGCACAAAATAGATGTAGTCTGCTTACAAGAGACATACCTGACGGAACAAAGAGAGAAACAAATAGGGGCCAAGTGGGCTACATACAGATTGACATCGTCCTATTCCTCCTATGCGAGGGGGGTCCTGCTCTGGGTAAAACGTAATACATCTTTCACGCTCATTAAATCTGTGAAAGATGACCAAGGGCGCTATGTTATAGTGCAAGGCTGCTTTGGGGGCACGGTGCTAATAATTGTAAATGTATATGGCCCGAATAAAGTTGACCCATCCTTCTATGCACAAATCTGGATGCAATTACGCGAACTCCAAACCGGCACTATTCTCTGGGGTGGGGACTTTAACACCTGCCTAGACCCCACACTAAATAGGTCAACTGGGGTTGACAGATATGGTAAACACTCGGCCAAAGTACTAAGGGACGGGATGGAGGACTGGGACATAGTGGACATATGGCGACATAGACACCCGGACCGTAAAGAGGGTACGTGCTTCTCCTCAACATACCTCACGTGGTCCAGACTCGATTATTGGCTGGTATCTCGGGATGCATGCATATGGACTACTGGACTACTGCCATCGAACACTTACCTAAAACGCTTTCGGACCATGCCCCGCTTCGTATCACACTACAAATCCAGACACACACCCCAAGGCAATTTACGTGGAGATTGAGGCAAACAGCACCACAGGACCAGGTATTTAGGGAAGAGCTACGCCAAGCTATCATAGACTTTTTCGAACATAACTCAGAATCAGTACAGAGCACAAGGACACTTTGGGAGGCTTTCAAAGTCACTATAAAGGGACACTGTATTAGTAAACATGCAGATATACTAAAGGATATACAGGGACATTTGGAAAGAACAGAAGCTGAAATTGCCAGACTGGAACGCGAATTTGAAGACACACACGATAAAATACTATTGGCCAACATCAGAACACAGATTGATAAATACAATGAATTTACAGATGACGAGATAAAATACATCTCGCGCAAATACACTGCTACGAACTATGGGGAGGGAGGGAGACCTGGCAGATCGTTGTCATACAAAATTAGGCCCACTTACACTTCAACGTACATTACACAGATCCAGGACGAGCAGCGCAAAACAGTATTACGACACTCCAGCCAAATTCTACACTAAACTGTACACTGCTCAGGCAAAATCTTCCACGTCAGAAATTCGTGATTATCTAGATGACGTGGTGCTGGCATGGTTAGCAGACACTCACCGAGAATACTTTTGTCATCATATCATCCGAGATGAAATAGAAGCCATTAACTCCCTACCCAACAATAAAGCACCGGGGCTGGATGGCCTTCCTGGCGAATTTTATAAAGAATACCGTGATCTGTTGATCCCACATTTGGCTGAAATGCTTTTGGAAGCTTATGAAGAAGGCACACTTCCGACCTCACTAAGTGAGGCACTCCGGATAGCACTCCCGAAACCGGGTAAGGATCCCACTGAGTGCGAGTCAGATAGGCCTCTATCCCTGATAAACATAGACGCTAAGATTTTAGCTAAAATAATAGCGAACAGAATACAACCGCTTCTATGCAACCTGGTGTTGCCAGACCAGGCAGGCTTTATGCCGACACGGTCCACTACCCACAACATCCATACCATTTTTGCGCTATACCATCAATTAGACCCGGACACACCAGCGGCTGCGGCCCTTTTAGATTCTGCCAAGGCATTCGACTCGGTGGAGTGGGATTTTATGTTCGTCACTCTTCGTAAAATGGGGTTCCCAGAGCCATTCCTGAAATGGATATCGTTATTGTATGCTGTGCCTAAGGCACGGGTCAGAATAAATGGCTACACATCCAATTCCATAGAGGTAAAGCGTGGTACCAGACAAGGCTGCCCGCTATCACCAATGCTCTTTGCACTAATCCTAGAACCACTGGCCTGTAAGATTCGACAGAAACACTCTGACTCGGCCCTGCAATTCGGTCTCCGCCCCATTGGAATAGCATTGTACGCCGACGACATGGTCCTCTACACCACACACCCAGATAGGAATCTAAACCCGCTTATTAGGGAATATGTTAGAAATGAGCAGTATGCCGGCCTCCGAATAAACTGGGATAAATCAGTTGTGATACCTTTAACTGCGGAAACAGAAGAGCCTCATCTGGAATACCCTTTAAAATGGCGGACAGAACCAGTAAAATACTTAGGGGCCTGGATCCACCGTGACCCAGAATTGGTTATTAGGGAGAACTATGGAGAGGCGCTGATGAGATTAGAGGAACAGGTAGATAAATGGATAAAAATGCCTCTCTCAATGGGGGATAGGATAGCCTTACAGAAAATGATTATATTACCCAGGTTTCTATATCTGTTCTGGAATGTACCAATATGGTTGAATGCGGCCTTCTTCGTAAGATTACGCTCTATTTTGCAAAAACTCACATGGGCAGAACGAGCTGGAGGGTCTTAACCCAACCATATCATTTAGGAGGCTTTGGGGCGCCGGATTTCCACCTATATTACCTTTGCGCACAAGCACAGCACTCACACTACTGAACGAAACTACATGCATTCATACCACACATCGCGGTGGAAAAAGACAGCGTTGCTGCTCTGCCACTGACTGCGCTCATAGCCGACCCGATAAGGTACACACCAAGTGACAAGATTCACACAGCCCAATGCACCTCAAGGGCGTGGCATGCATTGGCACACAGAGCACGCAAGATGCCGGTGTATGCATGGGCGCTGCCCACGGCGAGACACCCTAAGCTTACCGTAACACAAGAAAAGAAAATGCATACATTACTGACGGAGATGGGACTGACCTCTATGGGACAATTATACCCCCATAATACCTTCATTAAATGGACAGACCCCTCATTTTGTGCTCATCAACTCCCCTGAAGAAATTTGCTTTTTTACGACTACGTCTGGTCCTTATACACCACATTCCCGGATGAACCCTCACAACTGAATACATTACAAATATTGTCAACGGCCCCCAACCGGGAAAATCTGGTAACACGCTTATATAACGCAGCCCAAGAGGAACAGGTCGAGAAACCTACCGCAGCGTTGGGTAGATAGGAGGTAGCGTTTGGAGAGACAATAGATGAACAAGACTGGCACTACAGCTGCACACAACTCACACTTCTCACGTCAAACTGCAACTTGCGCATCATCCATTTCAAATTCCTCCATCAACTATATTATACGCCGGCCAAACTACACAGGCTACGCCTAAGAGAGACAGACACCTGCCAGAGGTGCAATGCACCGTGCGCTCACTTTTTACATACCTCATGGTCATGCCCACAACTGCAGACATATTGGGATGAAGTCACCGCCACACTCTCCGAAATATTATCAGAGCAGATTCCCAACACTCCCTTGATGTGCATTTTGGGTGTCAGGAAACTTAAACATGCTAGACGCAGGAAATTGTTGGTGGTAGTATTGCTGCTTGCAATGAGGTGGGGAAGCAAGAGACCCCCCAGACTTAAAGACTGGATCACGGACATGACCTATTGTAAAACTACGCTTGAGACTTATGCGGAGGACATTCCACAAGCTTCGCGGCCCAGAGACTTCTGGGAGCCGCTTGTCCAATACTTACAGGCAGCACCGGAGCCCGAATCACGATCTGACTCATGAAGTAACTAGTCCTCACGATACCATGACTGGTGTACCACACAGGTAATAGATGCTGCGGGAAACAGGGAGTGTCGAGTTGATGGGGAGTGTAGAGACACATGTAAGGCGGGATATCGTCTGCTGATTCGGCAATGACAAAAGTGATAACTGATATGTGTATGATAAAGATTGTAACGCCAAATGATATGTATTACTGAACATTGACGATTGAAATGTCTTGAAAAAAATATAACTGCAGGTTGGATGGAAAAATAAAATAAAAATAAATAAATAAATAAAATGTTGGCAGGAGTCTGCACTTCTTTGCAAATAGACCACCGCCTCTTCTCAGCCTACCACCCACAGACCAATGGACAAGCGGAGCAGACTAATTAGTCTATACAACTATATCTGTGATGTTTATTGACAACTTGTACCAGAAACTGGGTTCAGACACTGCCTTCAGCCCAGTTTGCTTAAGGTAAAATACTTAATGAGCTATTGGAATGTCATGCTTTTATTGTTCATTTGGTCATCATCCCAAAGCATTCCTGCTGTCAAGATGCACCAAGACAATCTGCAGAAAAAATGAACAAAGCTGAATAGCATCGGTCCAAGCAACTAATGAAAGCACAATCTGACTTCCACA
Source organism: Triturus cristatus (assembly GCF_964204655.1). Classification (NCBI taxonomy): domain Eukaryota; kingdom Metazoa; phylum Chordata; class Amphibia; order Caudata; family Salamandridae; genus Triturus; species Triturus cristatus. The sequence goes on from NC_140587.1 coordinate 58,499,316, forward strand.
GATGCACAGCACCCCAATATTCAGTTGGGTATAAAATCTGATTGGCTACAAAGCATCTACATACCCTATCAGGTTACAACTGAAATAAGTGGGTCCTTATAAGGTGTTAAAGTAATAATTCCAGTGGCACTAAAATTTGATCTACCGGAATACTTCTAACACACAATCAGTATTTCACATGCCTCTGCTGAAGCCCTACAATCCTTCTTCCCATCTAGAACTTCCTCCTTCCCCTGTTGTCATAGATGGGTATGTGTAATTTGAGGTTGCATTTCATCTTGGACTCCAAACTACACCACAATAATTTATTTTTCCACATTGACTGGACTGGATGGTCTCCTGACGACAGGTCCTGGGTGCCTGCCGAGCACATTCTTGCTCCCCGCCTCATTCAACACTTCCATCCTCAGCACCCCAACAAGCCTGGCCTGTAAGTCGATGTTTGTGGGAGCAGGGGGGGTGGCGCTGTCAATACCTGCTCCACCTCATGGTCTCTCTGTGCCCTTTGTGGGACATGGGCAGCAGGGCAGTTGACTACTGATGGTGACCCCATGGCCCTTCCCTCCACTCCCTGCAATGACACTGAGTTTGACACATTCGCCTTTCTCTCCATTCTCTCCAGAAACAATGATGGTGATCTCCTGCCTCTACCTTCCACTCCCTGTGGCACGGTGAGATCGACATCCCCACTATAAAGGGATCCTTCTTTTTCCCCAATGAAGGCTGCATCTGCTTCTGGAAGCAGGATCCAAAATCTCAAAAGATTAGCAATTCCCACAAGACTTGGCACCATCTTGGTTAAAGCATTGCTAAACTTCAAGAATCTATTCAAGAATATATTCCAGAAAGGCCTCCAGTACCACTTACCTTCATGAGGCTCCCCGTCACTGGACCTGATGTTGGACCACCTGATTTCCTCATTGTCCTGGTGTAGAACAGGACCTGCAAGACAAAGAAAGGGACTGAAATCTAGTGCTATTTCAACAAGAAAGATGTGTGACCATGGACTCCAGGTCAGTGCAGTGAACATAGAAATAACAGTACTTGGCGGCATTGCCTAACGGTGTTTAGTAATTTTAATAATCTATCTTGGAATAAAGGCTAGGGACAAAGAGAACTTCAAAAATCTGTATAAACCTTAACTCTTGGATAAGAAGAATTATTCTTTGGACCAGAGACCGCACTTTTGTTTTAAGTGGACAATCAGGGTTGACTAAACCCAAACACCCAAAAAAGTATTTGAACTTTCAAAAATAGAGAGACCCCTATGACTTGATACGGAACGTTGTATGCACAAAGAGAGTATTAATAGAAAGATATTCAAAAGAAATGAATGAATGTTATTGAAGGATTTCATTAGTGAATGTAACATATGCTTGCCTTGTGTCCCAAACAGAAAAGGCAGAAAAGGAAAATCCAACCGAGTGCTTTATGAGCTCCTTAGAAAACCTTGAGGGAGCTGATTATTATCCAGTATTAGGGGTGTCTTTCATAGATTCACATGCCTGAATCATTCCCCGTCGTCGAGACGGGAGCCTCCGGTACATAGAAAAGTAATGTCCTATAGACATACATAGAGAAAAATAGGCCTAAGGGCCTCCCCTTAGTAGCCTACCCTTGTCCTTATGTAAAAATGACCAAACTCTTAGAGCCAGCCAATCAGCTATCACCTCCCTCTAGAACCTTCCTGACAGGAGCCTCAGTCCCTCAGATTTTCTACCGCACGTTGTGCTAGGGAGTCTCCAGCCTGAGTTCTCCTCAGGATCTCTTCAAAACCAACTTGTTCACTTTTAAAAGTGAGTTCTTTCTTCAAAATCTTGAACAGGATTACTTCAAGCCACTTATCACTGCAGTAAGTGATTTATTTCTTCAAAATTCTGGCATGTCTGAATCCCAGAAGAAAGCCCTTTTCAGGGCCTGCTCTTCATGTGGGAAGAAAAGGCTACATGTGGATGACAAACATGACCTCTGCCTATATTGCCTTTATCCTGACCACATACCTAAAGACTGTAAGATATGTAGGTCTTTCCCTCACAAGACCTTGAGGGACAGAGAGGGTCGCCTGCTCATCTGGCTGGACAGGCTTAAGGAGAAGGAAAATGGGGAATCCTCAGAGGGAAGCTTTTCAAGGACCTCTGAAGTCTCCCGGAAGAGGCCAAGAGTGGCGTCCCCTGGCCCCTCAGACACTCCTCCTATGAAGGCACAAAAGAAGTCTTCAGAGGCGAGATCGACAAAATCTTCAGTGTCTGAAAAGGATTCTCAGGCTTTTAAGAAGCCTACCCAGTCGTCCAGCAAACTTGCGACATCCTCCTCAGCGCAAAAAAGAGTTGTGGCGCCAGTTTATGTCTCCACAGCGACGACGACTGTGTCAACGACGACAGCGTCGTCGGTCTTCTCGTCGACGACGACCACTCCTTCATCGTCGTCAGCAGGTAAACCTATTCCATCTATAATACTGCTGAAGCCGTCGTCGACGCCCAAAAGCTCGTCGACGACGAAGATTGCCCCGTCGACGACGACATCATCGAGGAAGAGCCCCCCGTCGACGGGAGTGTTGACGATGAAGACGTCGACGACGAAGACGTCGACGAGGAATGAATCGCATCGTCGACGAAAGGATCGTCGACGAAGAAAATATCGTTTACGGAGGCACCGTCGACGAAGGTCATGCCGTCGACGAGGGTACCGTCGACGGAGGAATCGTCGTCGACATTGGTCATTACTGAGCCATGGAAGAAATCCAAGCTGATAGAAACGTCATCTATGACCCTACCACCGTCGACAACACCAATGACGACGGCAGGGGATCCTGCAAAAGGTTCTGTGTCTGGCAAACTGACCAAGAAGCAGATTACACCAGAAACAACGTCACCAAGTAAGGTGCAAACTCATTTGCCTACGGAGATTCTCCAGAGTGAGGAATCTGAAGGAGAACTCCTGGATCAGGCTACTTCCCCTTCAGACCTTCACGTGAAATGTCAGAGCACGGACGAAGAACAGGAGCAGATGAGCTACCAGGAACACTCTTTCCGAGCTCAGGTTCGCACGGAGGTCACCCCGATGGTGTGCCTTCCCGTTTCAATTGTAAATGACCTTAAATACCTTATCCAGGACTACAAACAGCGCTTCCTGGAATCACCGGCAACTGAGACAGGGGGCCCGACGCCTACTACAAATACACCAGCGGCAGCCCCAAAACAGACACGGCCAACTACTCAGGTCCGCCAAGAGAAAGTGCCACCTCAGGTGATAGAATCATCAGATGAGGAGGCTGAAGAAATGGAAGAGGGGGAAGTCCAAGAAGACCACACGGATCACGATGAGGAGGAAGAGTATGTGGCATCTTCCCCAGCTTCACCCCAACCGCGCCAAGCAGATTCACCGCCAGTGGATATTGGCGGTTTTTTCCATAGAATAGTGGAAAGAGCAGCGAAGCGATTTCATATGGTGATGGAATCGACTGAGACCGAGTGCTTCTTACATGACTTCAAAGAGCAAACAAAGAAGACAACGAAGTCGATCCCAATAATAGAATTTCTCTGGGACCAGGGGAAGAAACTGATGCTGACGCCGGCCTCTGTACCTGCGGTTGTTCCACGCCTGGATAAAAAATACAAGGCTCCAACCACAGTGCCAGCTTGCCTTAATGGGCACCCGAAACCGGATTCGGTCGTAACCCAGGCGGCCCAAAAGAATTCTCGCAACCCTTCCTCTCCTCTGTCAGCCCCACCGGACAGGGAAGGCAGGAAGTTGGACACAATCGGTAAAAGGTTTACTACGACATCGGCCATGACCATCAAGGTGGCCAACTCCATAGCCCTGTTAGGGCGTTATAACCGCCAGCTTTGGGAAGATATAGCCCCATATATAGCGGAACTGCCAGACACAGTTCAGGAGGAGGTCAAGGCACTGCTTACGGAGGGTCAAACATCGGCAGCTGAGATCATTGATTGTGCCATAGATGTAGCCATGACGGGCTTTCGACAACTAGCTGGGGCAGCAGTCCTGCGCCGTCAGGGATGGCTTAAGGCAACATCATTCAGGCAAGAGGTGCAGACGAAGGTGCTGGACATGCCCTTCAACGGCCAACACCTTTTCGGGGACAAGATTGACGAGGCGCTCCAAGCGATCAAGAAAGACACTGATACTGCTAGAGCACTTGGTACTTTGCAGGCAAGGAATCAGTCCTTTCGAGGCAACAAATCCAGGGGCCAGTCCTCCTACAGGGGATCCTATCAAAATAGGTCCTTGTATTCCTACCAGAATAAATCCCAGTACCAACAGAAGCAGCAACAAGGTCGTCAGACTTCTTATGGGAGATCAAACTTCAGGGGCAAAAACCAGAAGAGGGGCACTGGCGGACGCCAGTGACCAATTACTCCAGCCAGTCCAGCAACTATATCCCTCATTAAAGATTGGAGGAAAATTGACCCATTTCCTAGAAAATTGGCATCTCATCACCACAGATTGGTGGGTACTCCAATTAATAAGATTCGGCCATTCCCTGGAATTCACCACCATCCCACCTGCAACCCCTCCCCGCAGGCTTCCGCACAAACATCTACGACTGCTGCTCCAAGACATATCTGCGATGTTGAAGAAAGGAGCGATCGAGCGAGTTCCATCGTCTCAAAGAGGGAAAGGATTCTATTCCCGCTTCTTTCTTATACGCAAGAAGGAGAAAAAGTGGAGGCCCATACTAGACCTCAGGGCACTCAACTCTTTCCTGAAGAGTCAGTCGTTCAGGATGGTGACGATCCAAGAAATATTAGGCATTCTAGAAAAAGGAGATTTTATGACATCTTTGGATCTCCAGGATGCCTACTACCACATCCCGATACTCAAGGGGCACAGAAAATTCCTGAGATTCGAGGTGGCAGGACAGCACTACCAATTCAAAGTCCTACCGTTTGGCCTCAAATCCGCACCGCGGATTTTCACCAAGTGCCTTTCACCTGTGGCAGCTTTCCTGCGTCAAATGGGTCACCAAGTCTTCCCCTACCTCGACGACTGGCTGGTAAAGGCACCTTCAGCTGCAGGCGCGACCGAATCCTCCAACGCCTGCACCAATCTTTTTCAACAACTAGGATTGACTCTCAATCACGAGAAATCCTGCATGTCCCCAACAAGAAACATCACCTTCCTCGGGGCGACCTTGAACACGGAATGCGCAAGGGCATTTCCTTCAAAGGAAAGGAAAAACAAAATAATATCTCTGGCCACGGCTGTGGCATCAAAGAAGTCCATAAGAGTTCAAACCTACAAATCACTCCTAGGAATGATGTCTTCTTGTATACTCCTCATCCCTCACTGCAGACTCAGGATGCGTCCATTGCAAGAAGCCCTCACGAACCAATGGACACAGAGTACAGGTTCTTTCGAAGACATTGTGAAGATAACACCGCAAATATCCAAGAGCCTGGAATGGTGGAGAAATCACAAGAATTTGTCTATAGGACTGCCATTCCTACTTCCAGCAGCACCTCTGGTGATCACCACCGATGCATCCCTGGAAGGCTGGGGAGCCGTCCTACAGGACCTCCAAGTAAGCGGCAAATGGACAAATCAGGAGAAGCAACTCCATATCAATCTTCTGGAACTGAGGGCTGTGTATCTGGCGCTACAAGCCTTTTTACCACACATCCAGAACTCCCAGGTGCTCGTCAGAACGGACAACACCACGACGATGCACTATCTCAACAAACAGGGAGGAACGCGTTCGCTCACTCTATCACGCGAATCGCAAAAGGTCTGGAACTGGCGTGTACTCCATGGGATCACGCTCAGGGTGGACTATGTCCCGGGCAAGGACATCACCATTGCGGACGCCCTAAGCAGACAGAAATCCCTCTCCCACGAATGGGAGCTCGACAAGAGTACGCTGGATCACATATTCTCAGAATGGGGAGTCCCAGGAATCGACCTGTTTGCCACCAAGGAGAACGCCAAATGCCCAAACTACGCAAGCTGGCGTCCCCAACCAAGGTCACTCGGAAATGCTTTTTCCATAGGTTGGTTCAGCCTATTTGCGTACGCTTTTCCACCGTTTCTGATGATTTCCAGGGTTCTCAGGAAGATGAAGGCGGAGCCCTGTACCCTGGTCCTAATTGCCCCGTTCTGGCCGAGGCAGCACTGGTTCTCGGATCTTCATCGCCTCTCCATCAGGACACCGATTCGTCTGAAGCAGCACCCGTACCTGCTGACAATGTCCAACGGGCAGGTGCAATACCCGAACCTGCAATCGCTCAGGTTATCGGCCTGGCTCCTGAGCACAGAGAGTTCTGTCATCTAAACATCCCGCAGGAATGCAGGGACGTGCTGGCAAAAGCAAGAGCGGACAGTACCAACAAAACGTACTCTCTAAAATGGAAACGATTCTGCACATGGTGTTTAGAGAAAGGCCTGAGACCACTCCATATCACACCCAAACAGATATTGCCATATCTACTACACTTGGCACAGTCAGGATTGGCGCACGCATTCATAAAGGTGCATCTGGCGGCCATTTCACGATTCACCAGGACTTACAAAGGACCGTCTCTCTGGTCCAATAGGCTTATCAAGCAGTTCCTAAAGGGACTATATAGATCCTTCCCAAGACCTAGAGGGGTCCCACTGACATGGCACCTTAAATTAGTCCTTCACCAACTCATGAAGCACCCTTTTGAGCCCATTCATCGAGCATCCATCAAGTACATCTCATGGAAAACGGCTCTGCTGCTCGCTCTAACATCTGCCAGGAGAGTCAGCGAGCTACAGGCTCTATCCATTGAGGAACCCTTCATGCAGTTCAAACAAGACAGGGTGGTGCTGAGGACAAATCCCAAGTTCATACCGAAAGTGCCTTCAGACTTTCACCTTAATGAACCGATGGTTCTACGTTCCTTCTTTGCAAACCCTACCACCGCAGCAGAAAGGACGCTACACTCCTTGGACCTCAAAAGGTGTCTAAAGTTTTACATAGACAAAACAAAGAGCTTCAGGAAGTCATCACAGCTATTTGTGGCCTACAGTAAGCCAAGGATGGATATGCCTCTAACGAAACAGAGCATCTCAAGGTGGATCTCCTCAGCGATAGCATTCTGCCATGACGGGGCCGGACGGCCTTTGAGAGCTAAGGTTGAAGCGCATTCCACCAGAGCGATGTCCACATCAGCAGCGCTGTTCGCTGGAGTGCCGATTTTGGACATATGTAGAGCGGCGACGTGGAAGTCACCGCACACCTTCTCCAGACACTACTGCCTGGATGCTGAACTTATGAAGGATGCAGCAGTGGGCCAGGCGGTGCTTCGCCATCTATTCCAGTGAGGTGAGCCTTCCAACATCCCGCCATCCTGGTATGCACCTCTCTTGCTGCTATGATATATTGATGTATGCCAATGTTTCAAAGTCGCATGGTAATATGTGTATTATCTAAAATGACTATATGGCATGATTACATCGGAAATGTGCATAATGTACTGCTAACTACTCTGATTCAGGCATGTGAATCTATGAAAGACACCCCTAATACTGGATAAGAAACGCGTTACTTACCTGTAACAGCAGTTATCCAGTATTGGTGTCTTTCATAGATTCACATGCAACCCTCCCGCCTCCCCTGGAAGGACTCACGTCTCTCTCTAACTGTGTTACGCCTACCTAGCTTGGTGCGTACGAAAATCTGAGGGACTGAGGTTCCTGTCAGGAAGGTTCTAGAGGGAGGTGATAGCTGATTGGCTGGCTCTAAGAGTTTGGTCCTTTTTACATAAGGACAAGGGTAGGCTACTAAGGGGAGGCCCTTAGGCCTATTTTTCTCTATGTATGTCTATAGGACATTACTTTTCTATGTACCGGAGGCTCCCGTCTCGACGACGGGGAATGATTCAGGCATGTGAATCTATGAAAGACACCAATACTGGATAACTGCTGTTACAGGTAAGTAACGCGTTTCTTTCAGAAACAAATCCATAGGAAAGAGGTAATTTATCTTATCCCTTTACTAAACCCATGCGCCTATTGCCCCTGGTACTATCCGTGTGATGAAGGTCAGTATCAGAGGATTTGGGCAGCCTCCCAGAGACTCCTGGATCTTCAGGTGAGTGGAGACTTCTCAGAAAGCCAAGCCCACAATCATGTATCTGCCCGCAAAAAGATGAAGCAGGGAGCCCAGTTCAACCCACACAATATGTTCCACTTTCTGCCTGATACTACTCCTGGTCCTACAATGGATAACTTGGCTAGAGCTCCAACAGCAGTTCAAGCAGACAGTAAAACAAGAAAATCAAGTCCTGAAATGTGAGTACGTAAGATGCAAACCAAGAGCAGGCGCTTGTGGAAATCACCCAGGTGCTGTTCCTAGGAGTCATGTCCCACAGTTATACCTAGCAAGGTTCAATCTTTCTACCAACGGGCACAACAGACTAATCAATGAGCACTTCATCAGTGAACGTGGCTGTGCTCACTTCCAGCCCTATACCTTTAGCTGCTCCAGAGTGCTTTAGTGGGGAACAATTACAAATGTAGTGTCTTTTTATGAGTCAATGCCATCTATAATCCATTTGTAGGCCAACCGCCTTCTCGGACGATAATGCAAAAATGGCATTTGTCATATCCTATCTGGCTGGAAACGCAGCTACTTGGGCAGTTCCTTTAGTCAAAGATGATGGTCCTGTTCTCTATACCTTCACTGCATTCAACTTGAATGGATAGGCCTAGTGCACACGACAGCACATCTCAAATGCAACATGGACACGTCACATTTTCCCACTAAAAAATTATCCTTATTTTTAAAAGTGTGCAGCTGTTGATTTTGGGCTCCAACTCAGCTGTCACCTAGGGAAACGTAGCAAACTTGCACATTTTTTAAAACTAGACATCTAGGGAAATCCAGTGAGGGTTACTTGCGTGGCTCTCTCTACGTTTTATTTTTACCCAGAATCCCTTGCAAACCTGAAACTTTGACTAAAAAGGATTATGTTACTTACACAGTAAGCTTCTGTTCTTGGCATGTAGAGCTGTGGATTGACATGCTTTGCATACTCCTGCCATCTAGTGTTGGGTACGGATGTTTGCAATTTGCTTTTCTTCAAAGAAGTCTTTCCCTAGTCACACGGTGAGGTGACTCCTCCTTTCGGTGATAGTGTGCATGGGCATCTACTCTACTGTTTGATTGTTTTCCCGCAAGAGGGTGATAAAAATGTAAGTAAGTATAGTATAAGGTTGTCTATGCATTTGAATATATAATGAAGAACTGTAACAACTATAGGTGCCCGGGAAAGCGGGTGGGCGCATGTGAATCTACAGCTCTACAGGCCAAAAACAGCTGCTTACTGGGTAAGTAACATAATCCGTTCGAAGCATGTGTGCTGTAGATACACATGATTTGCATAGACTACAAAGCAGTATATTCCCAAAGCGGTGGCTGATCTGTAGATGTTGCAGTTGTTTGAAACAGTGTTTTAAGTACTTCTTGGCCTACATTAGCTTGTTGGCGGGCTAACACATTAACACAATAGTGTTTGGTAAATGTGTGTGGTGTAGACAATGTAGCTGCCTTACATATGTCACCTACAGGAATGTTACCTAAAAATGCCATAGTAGCCCCTATTTTGCGAGTGGAATGTGTTCTAGGGGATATGGCTAAAGTTCTTTTAGCTTTCCCATAGCATGTTTGAATGCGTTTAACAATCCATCTTGAAATGCTGGATTCAGAGATGGGATTGCCTTTGTGAGGTGGAGCAAACACAACAAACAGTTGTTTTGCGAAAATCTTTGGTTCTATCTATGTAATACAATAAAGCTCTTTTAACATCAAGCGTGCGAAGAGCTCGTTCTGCTACAGAATCAGGTTGAGGAAAAAAACGGTAACTCAACTGATGGGTTTATATGAAAAGCAGAAACCACTTTGGGAAGGAATTTAGGGTTGGTGCGAAGAACTACCCTGTCTTTGTGGAGCTGAAAGAAGGGTTCTACCAAGGTTAATACCTGTAGCTCACCAACTCTCCTTAATGAAGTGATTGCAATGAGGAAATCAACTTTCCATGAAAGAAACTGCAAAGGACAATTGTAGAATGGTTCAAAAGGGGGACCCATAAGCCTTGTAAGGACAATTTTAAGATTTCATACAGGTGCAAGACATTTTTGGGTGGTTTTACACTTTTCAAGCCTTCCATAAAGGCTTTGATTACTGGAAATTTAAATAGTGATAAATGCTGCCTGTTCTGCAATTACACAGCTACCGCTGCAAGGTGCAAACAAATAGATGTATAAGCCAGTCCAGTTTGCTGTAAGTGTAACAGGTAACAGATAATATTTTGAATATTAGCATCTAGGAGGATTGATTTTGTTGTTATTACAGTAGACAACAAATCTTTTCCACTTTGCTGCATAGCAAGCTCTGGTAGTAGGCGTTCTTGCTTCTTTTAGAATAGTCATACAGTCCGGTGGTAGATTTAATTAACCAAACTCTATGACTTCAGGAGCCAGATTGCTAAGTTTATTTCTTTGGGATTTGGCTGTCTGATTTCTCTATGGTTCTGCGTAAGGAGCCTGGATGTGAGAGGCAGCTTTTGATGTAGAACTACTGAGAGCTCCAACAGGGTGGTGTACCATGGTTGACGGGCCCATGTGGGAGCTACTAGGTTTAGTGTGAGGGATGTCTGTCTGAGCTTCCGAACTAGACACAGGATGAGTGGGAGAGGCGGAAAAGCATAGGCAAATATCCCTGACCAGTTCATCCATAGGGCATTGCCCTTTGAGAGCAGGAGTGGGAACCTGAAGCTTGGGCATTTTGCGTTGTCGACGGTGGTGAACAAGTCTTATTGCGGGAATCCCTATTGTTGGAAGTATGGAAGGAGAACTTGGGGATGAAGTTCTCACTCATGAATCTGCTGCCTTTTCCTGCTGAGGAGGTCGGCAATTCGATTGTTTGCCCTGGAAGGCTTTCTGCCAGAAAATAAATCCTGTGATGGATTGCCTAATTCCAAATGGCTTGAGAGAGGCGTGACAGTTGGAGAGAGTGCGTCTCCCCCCCCCTCCTGTTTCTGTACATAATACATTGCTGTCATGATGTCCGTTCGGACTAGAACAGCTTTGCCTATCAGTCAAGTTTTAAAGCATTGAGCGCTAGAGACACTGCTAGAAGCCTTTGTGCTTGTTGCTCCACAAGCCTTGTATTGTGTAATTTGGGAGAGGGGCACCCCAACCTGTCATAGATGCGTCTGCTATGAGCACAGAAAGTGGAATAGGGTCAATGAAAGGCAGTCCTCTTGATAAATGTTGTGGGTTCCACAACTGCAGAGAGCGATGGGTGCGGCCTTCTACCAACACTAGATCGGTTAATTGACCCTGCGATTGATTCCACTGCCGTGCTAAGAACTATTATAGAGGACACATGTGGAGTCTTGATTGGGGTACAATTATAATACAAGACACCATCATTCCCAGCAGTTGCATGAACACTCTGGCTGGTAATGTTTGGTTGGATTGAAACTGTAGTATCATAGCCTTAATGATGTGAATTCTGGCTACATTGGGAGAGGCCAGAGCTTTGATAGTATTTGGAGTGGCTCTTAGCTAAGATTGCATCTGTGAAGGATGCTGGTGAGATTTCTGTGCATTGACAGTAAAGCCCAATTGATGAAGTAGGTTTATTGTGGTCTGAGTGTGCGAGCCCTAAGGAAAGCCCGACGCTGCTTTCCACAGAGTATGGCATCCCGGGGCGCAAGGGGTGCAAAGACAAAGACTTCCATCGGCAATGCCGGATCCTCCAGTGCGGGGCTGTCGACCCCGGATGCGGACACAATCCCAAAAGGTAAACGGTAAGTCGGGGGCAATAAAAGAGCGACAGTGAAGTCTGGGGAGGGGGGGAACACTCAAAGAGAGCGGGGGCTACCAACCTTCAATAGCCAAACTGTTCTCTGGTGCAAGCTCTATGGCCCCCAAGGAAAAAAACTGTAATAAGCCTCGAGGGAAGCGAAAAGAATATACTGAACCTGCAAACAATAAACAGGGACCGTTTAACATGCAACAGCTTGCCACGTCCCAGATTGAGAGTTTTGAGTCAGCACGGACAGGGGAGTCCCAACAAGGGACTTCTCAAACCCGCAGCTCCTCCTTTGGCCATTTTAGACAAAGACCCCAAGGTGAAGGATCCCAACGCCCTGGTTGATTCTACCCCCTTTGGGTTGGAGCAGAAAATGTGTGGCTATACAATTCCTCATCAAGGTCGGTGAACACTTCTTTTCAGTGTCGGATGGCGCAGACTCCGCGGCAGAAGAGAGCTCATTCACCTCAAGTGATGGTGACGAATCTGACAACAATCACAGCAATCCTTGTAAGGAAACCGGTATGGGGCAACGTAGGAAGACCACGCTCAGTAAGCGAGAAGGGAAGCGCCTAGAGAAGCATAGTCACCTTAAATGAGACTATTCCAACTCTCAACTTACCTTCCCTTATGTCGAAGAATCTGGTAAGCCCTCAGGCCCAGATAATCCGCAAGGTATATCGGATCCTTCAGAAGAACCCTCTTTGATGTCTATATTACAATCAATTAAGCAGTTCAAGGAGGAGGTACATTCAGACAGTCGACTAGCTAAGGGGACTGCTAAAAAGCTGCAAAGGGGTTTGAGAAAATCGAATAAAACCTGCTCAGACATTGGTGAAAGGGCCACCATGATTGCAAGCCACACTTAAAGTCTGGAAACTGAAGTCACCACTCTGAAAAACGTATGCTCTTCTCAAAGCGCATGCATGACAGATGTTTTGTGGAAAATGGAAGACCAGGAGAACACACAGCGCCAAAACAACCTCTGTCTACCAGGGATACCTGAGGGGGTCGAGGGGGAAGATTACCGGCACTATATAGTGAAACTCCTGAAGGGGGCCTTTCCAGAACATACAGATTGGAACTGGGAGCATGAGATCCAGCTCTTCCCTTTCACCTTGAAGAAACAACATACCAATTTTCTGCTCAGGCAAATGGTCTACGAACAAGCCTGACCAATTTCCCCGAGGAGCTTTGAGGGGGTGTCCTTTTTTGCAAAGCTGGACTTTTGCCACACTATGGTGGATCGGAGGTGGCGTCTTCGCCAGCTATTCTCACCCTTTCAGCAGCTGGGCGCACAAGTATTTTTAATGAACCGAGCTAAACTAAAAGTTATTCTGAATTGGTCTTCACACACGTTTATGTCTGAAATCAAAGCCCCAGAATACCTTTGCGAAATTAAGGCCAGGAAGGGACAAAGTCAGCTACCACCATGTACAATAAGTCCTAAATTTAGATACTAAAACTACCTTCCTTTCCTTTTTATTCTTCCGCATGACAGGTCTTCCGAAAGACCCCTAGCAGGTCGGCTAAGTTCTTGTTTGGGCTTAGGAGGGAGGGAAAGAGGCCAGGGATTCAAGGGCGATCTAGGGCTGGACCAGGATAAAGCCTTTGGTCTTGAAAGTAGGGGCAAAAGTAATGGTCTCATATCCCCTCGTCTTATTGGCCTAAATAGGTTTAAATCTTTGTCAGAAATGATGGCGGGCTGGGTGGCGGGGTTTTACTACAGGTGATCATCACTCAGGTTTTACCTGATTGCTCTATTTTTGGGGGCGTGCGGGTGAAGGGGTTGGGGGAAGGCACGGAAGGTTTGGCCGGGAAGGGTTCCTTTTGGTTCGTTCGTCACCATAAGTTCAAAATTACTTATTGAATAAACAGAAAGTACAAAAGTTTGGAGTTTTTTCACCTGCGAGATAAGCGATTCCCTAGAGTCAGATAGGGTCCCTCTGGGAAATCGGCTGTGTGTTGCATATATTTTGATGTATTTTTCATGCTATTTTCGAACATAGTAAAGCATCAATATGACGAACGCTACATACTTTAGAATTGTTTATCTAAATATTTGTGGCATAAACGATGCACGAAAAAGACAGAAGGTTTCCCAAGGGTTACAACTGATGGGGGCTGACGTAGTCTGCCTTCAGGAAACGCACATTGAGGGGTCGCAGGTATACCTTTTAAATTCATTGGGTTATAGCGTAATCGGGGGGACATCACAGGGTGCGCGTTCGAGAGGCGTAGGTATTTTGGCTCAACGTAACCGCTTACTCCAGCCCTCTCGCACCAAATCTGATCCTTATTGGAGATGGGTCTTAACAGAATGCTGGCTAACTACAGAATTTTCTTTTGCTCTCTGTTCAAAATACGGGAGCATTGCTGGCGATCCCGGAATAATAAATTGGGTTTCCGAGGAACTAGCACACTGGCCCCTCCCAGTTAATATATGTGGGGATTTGAACATCAATCTACCCAGTAACTGGGGGGTGAATAACCAATGGAGGTTTACAGGCCGGAAACCAAAGGTCTTACAAGCCTTAAGGAATTTACTACACACACATGGACTTGTGGATGCTTGGTCCAAGCTTAAACTGAATCATCCAGGGTACACTTTTTATTCGGCTCCTCATCATTCTTTTGCAAGATTGGACTATTTTCTGGTATCGCCTTCCCTGCTCCGTGAAAGAAAAATTTAAAGCGCACCACGATTTTAGTCAGATCATAACCCGTTGATTTTTAATTTAAAGGGTTTACCACTCCGTAAGGAAGTCTCGACGTGGAGCTTTGAGAGGGCATTATTGCTTGATATAGGCAATCAAACTCATATGAAAAGCTGGATTCAGGACTTTCTTAGAAAAAACATTGAGTCAGCCCCAATTACAGTCTTCTGGGACGCACTGAAGGTATTCTCTCAAGGGGAGACACTACAGTTTTCTTTCAGAGAGAATAAACTAGAGAAAGATCAGATTCAGGAGCTCCCAAAAAAGTTGGCAAAGGTGGACCAAAACCGATTAGTGCTGGTCAGAAGGGGGCAGAAATTGAACTTGCACAACTAGAAACATCAGCCCTCAGAGCAGAAATTGGTCTAATCCTGGCAGAGAAAGCCGCTGCACAATGGGCCACAACACGTGAAAAGATATACGAATGTAGCGAGCAAATTGGCCACCAATTGGCCATAAGCACTAGGCAGCGTATCACTACAAACGGGTTACATTCCATCCAGGTTCCAACAGGAGATAGCACTAGTGACCCGAATGAGATTCGTGCGGCCTTTCAGGATTTTTATTTTGGCCTGCATACAGAAGAGGGTAATGGATCACAGGAAACTAGACAGGAAGAGATTGATATGTTTCTTGACTCAGAATTATTGTCACGCCTCGGTAAAGAGGATCGAGGACAATTAGAGGATCCTCCCTCCTGGGCAGATATAGCCACGGCAATGGCAAATTTACCAGATGGAAAGGCGGCAGGTACCGACTGTATACCGGTCGAATTTTATAATGTTTTTTCCCCTCAGATCAGAGATATCTTTATGGCCCTGGTGGTTCAGATTTTCAATGGTGAAACCCCACCTGCCTCTTGGGCTACAGCCAAGATTATCATCTTTCCTAAAAAAGATAACCCTCCTTTAGAAATGGGCTCGTACCACCCAATTACACTCATTAATGGAGATTCCAAAATCTACTCTTCTTGCATCTCAATTATCTACCAAATTGAACATCTAGTTTCCATATGGCAACACGGGTTTATCCCTAAAAAGAGTACAACTGATCATATACGGAGGACCATTACTCTGTTTGACGCAGCACAGACCACAGGAATTCTGATGGCACTAAGGCTGTGCCTAAACCCAGTAACTGGGTTTAGGCACTGCCTTTGGCTGAGTTTGCTCAAGATAAAACGCTCACTGAGCAATTAGAATTTCACTGTTTTACTGTTCATTGGGTCATCATCCCAAAGAAAAACCTGCAGTCAAGATTCACCAAGAAAACCCGAAGAAAATATGGAATAATGTTAAAACTGAGTTGCATCTGTCGAAGCAACTAATGAAGGCACAATCTGACTGCCAGAGAAGCACAGCACCTCAATATTCAGTTGGGGACCAAGTCTGGTTGGCTTTTAGGCCTCTATGCCTTTGAAGGCCTTCACATGTTACAGCCATCATATATGGGTCCTTATAATGTGTTGAAATTAATCAACCTAGTGGCGCTAAAAATGGATCTGTCGAAGACTTAATGTTGGAAAGTGGATTATTATTAGAGGTAAATTTGCATCTGCCACTGGCAATAAGGCCACTAACACAGTGTAGGGCTCAGAATAGGTCTCAGAAACGTACTCAATGCTCAACCCTTGGTAGCTTGACTGATAGATCTAACAGCAACTTACAAAATTAGCAAATATTTTTATCTTTACAATGACACTAAAATGCAAAAAAAATTCAATGTAGGGAACTAGAGATATGACTTTTTAAAGATTTAGCACAATATAGCACAAAGAAACCTGTAGCACTTATTGGGACATCTGGTCGAGCTAGATTGGGAAAAAGTCAAAGTTTCAGGCTGACGGTGATGAAGCCCTGTGCGGGCTCCCGCTTATGGTAGGTCTTGGTTAAAGTTTTTACCTTCTGACTTAAACCTTTCTGGAGCTTTTATTCCCAGGGTCCCTCAAAGCTTTCAGCCAGTCCGGATTCAGTGAGGGTTCACTGGCTTGCCTTGCGACAAGCTACTGGACAAACTTATGAAGTCCTACCTCCGGAGCTTTCCAGCAGGATAAACCAGATATCTAGGCTGGCCCGCAGTTGAAGGTGGGTGGCTTGACTCTCGTGGTTGGTCCCGGGCACCTCTTCTACATTTGGACTTAGAAACTTCAGAGCTTTTTGTCGCAGGGTCCCTCGATGCTCTTCACCAGGCCGGATTAAGTGAGGGTTCGCTGGCTTGGGTTTCGACCAGCTCCCGGTCAAACTCTGGAAGTGGGACCTTCGAGGCTTTTAAGTGGGACAAACCTGGATGGCTGGCCGGGTCGCGGTTGAGGGTCGCCGTCTTGGCTGGCCAGGTCGAGTGGGTCTACTTATGAAGCTTTTTTTCCAGAGTTGCTCCAAAGTTCTCTAAACTTCTGGAACTTTTTCCTGAGGTTCCTCAGAGGGTCCCAAAGTGTCCAAAACTTGAACCAATGGGCTGGAAGCTCCAAGATGGTCCTTGAAAGTTTGGGACTTCAGTTCCCACAATCCACATGGACAAAACACTTACAAATTCACTGTTAGTACACTAGGCTGGGGATTCTTGGTGGTTATGGTCCAGGTGAGCTATGTTAACTTGTTGCTTGCAGGGAGTCCACTATTTAGTCCTTCTGAAGAAAGTTAGTTCCAAAAGGCTGTAGTTCCACATTGTGCTGCAGGTGCAGTCAGTCAGAGTGCAGGACCTCGTTGGTTCCAATCAAACTTCTTAGCATTGATCCTTCTTCCTCTTATTTCAAGCAGTAGATCTCAGAGGCACTGCCCCTCTTAGATGCGTATTCGGTGTTCTCTGAGGTTACACAGGAGAGCACTCCTGTCCAATGAATTGCAGGGCAACACCCCAGAGCATTACTATTTCCTCCAAAGTGTCGCACAATGGTCTCCCAGGAAGCACTATTTCTCAAAAAATCAATATGACTGAAGTTCCAGCAGAAAGGCAAGAGTTGGCTAACCAACCTCCAGGATGGCTCCTCTCCATTGACTCCCTCCCCCTAGCATCTGCATATTCCTTCCTTAAGCCTCCATCAGGCTGGGTTCAAAGGGTAGGGTGGGCTTGTCTTCTTTGGCTGGCCCCTTCTCACTTTGAAGATCATTGTTTACAACCGCCCCCCCTGGTTCAGGCATTCCTGTTCAGCAGAAACCCTCTCCTCCCAGAATGACTCATTCACCCCAGGGGCTACTTATCAAAGCAGCCAGGCTAATCCACTTAATCAGGGCAGATCACTGAAAAGCTGAATTTTGACTTAATGACAAGAAATTCTTCTAACGTTTTGTCTGTACATGTTAGGGTAAATCCAACAATACCATTGTTGGATTTATCAATACCATTCTTCTGAGTCTTTCAATGATATTTTTCAGTTATTCGTGCCGTTAGTTCTTAATTAATAACTTCTTGCCATGCTAACCTATGTGGCTGGTATTCTGCAATGGGGAAAATGAACTTGACAACTTCTCCAACACCAGGGCTTTTAAAACATCTTTCATAAGAACCCTGCCTATATCTACAGGACCCCCCACCCCTGGAACGCCTAGGGGAGACTTTAGGAGTTCTGAATAAGCACCAACACTGCAGATCCTTACACCACAGTGCTCCTAGCACAGACGTCAATTTAGGGTACCACTTAACTTCAATGTGGGAAGTGAAATGTGCAATTTCACTAAACCCCAGTCATATAAAACCTATTTTCTAAGGGACCTCCTTATAAGTACCTGACCCCCACCACTGCGACACCAATGGAAGAACATGGGGGTACCTAATATGCCAAAGTATTGTAGTTTATTCAGTTTTACGTGCCCCAAACACCAAACTTGAGTTTGGGCACAATTTACTTTTTAAAAGCAGTCCTGCAAAACACAGCCATTTTTAAACTGGCAGTGCACACATGCAAGTGTAGAAAGGACTGCTGGCCTCTAAATTGCCATGCCCTGTTATATAATAGGGACTTAAAGGTAGTTTTAATCCCCTTGCCCTAATATGTACTAGGTCCTTACAGGGGAGGTCCTGCCAATCAAAGGGGTACCCTAACCCACAAGGTACCCTGGTGTATGTAGATGTTTTCACTGTATTCTAAGTGTCTTTTCAGCATAGCACTGGCCCTGGCCCTGGTTAGGCAGATCCCAGGGACAGTCAGAGTCAGTTACCACCAGTACCAGTCCGAAAACATGTGATGTATGTCCCTCTTCTCATCTTGAAATTCCTCTTCCCCTGTCATCATAGGAGCGCATGTGGAATTTCATCTTGGACTCCAAAAGACACCACGATAATCTCCTTTTCCTCATTGACTGGACTGGATAGTCGCCTGATGACAGCTCCTGGGTGCCTTCCGAGCACATTCTTGCTCCCCACCTCATTTAACACTTCCATCCTCAGCACCCCATCAAGCTCAGCTTGTCAGTCGATCTTTGGGGGGTAGAGCTGTTACTTCCAGCTTTACCTCACGTTCTCTCTGTGCCATTTATGGGCCATCGGCAGCAGGACAGTAGACAGGCGATGGCGACCCCCTGCTCTGCCCTCCTCTCCCCTCCCTGCAATGACATAACATTTTGACACCCTGACCCTTCCCTCCACTACCCTGTGGCATGCTGACATCAATATCATTGACAATTTATTTGACTGCCCCATTTTATAGGATGCCAAAAAAAGACTCCTAATTTGCCCCTCTTGGCCTTTCATCCTCCTAACTGTAAAAGCATCCTTCTTTTTCGCCATCCAAGGCTGCATCTGCTTCAGAAAGCAGGAACCAAAATCTCATGAGATTAGGAGTTCCTGCAAGACTTGGCTGCCAACAAGGCCGGCGTAAGATAAATTCTGTGCCCACTGCTCAGAGCCTTGCTTGGGTTCGAGACTCCAGCCCAGATAGACCTCCAGTTCCCGAGCTCCCACTTACCTTCTCTGGGCTCCCCATCCCTCACCCTGCTGCTGGAACATCTGGTTTCTTTGTCATCCTCGTATCCAAAGCCATCTGCAAGTCAAAAAAAGATCTGTAAGTCAAGTGCCATTTCAACGAGAAAGATTACTTGCTCTAGGTCAGTGCGGTGAATCTAGAATTGACTGTACTTGGCATCATTTCTTAATGATTTTTGGTCACTTAAAAATTCAAACTTGGAATAAAGGCTCGGGACAAAAAGAACTTATACAACTTTATAAACCTCAACCCTTGAATAAGAAGTATTATTCTTTGGTCCAGAGACGTCACTTTTACTTAAAATGGACAACCAGGGTTGTCGAAGCCTGGACCTCAAAAACAGTATTTGAACATTTACCCTATGATTTGATAGAGAAAGTTGTCTGCACAAAGGGAGTGCTCATAGATAGAAAGGCACATGAAATGCACACATGTAATTAAAGGATTTAATTGGTGAATGTAAACCAGGCTTATGTTGTATTTGAAATAGAAAAAGCAGAAAAGGAAAATTCAATGCAGTGAAATCCACAGAAAACCTTGAGGGAGCTGATCATTACAGATACAAAACAGTAGACAGGGGATTGCTTATATTGCCCCTTTACTAAACCCCAACTTCTGCCCCCTCTGGAACTAATGCTCAACACCCGTAGCTATCCGTGTGTTGACGGTCAGTCTTGGAGGGTTTGGGCAGACTCTCTTCACTCCCACAGACTCCTGGATCTTTAGATGAGTGGAGACTTGTCAAAAAGCCATGCCAACAAAATATTATCAGCCCGAGCAAAGATGGACAAGGGAGCCCAGTTAAAGCCACAGGATATATATACAGAGATCGCACCATTGCCCCCCAACCCAGCGTGCAGCCTCTTTTCGACCAAACCGATCCCTTTTGAAATAAATGGGGCACCTGACGCCATTACACACTTCTGCACCTGGACACCCCAGAGCATCCTGAGGTGACCTGTTGATGTGGCCTTGGACTTTGCCCTTTAAGTCCAAGAGAAGGGTCCCAGAAGTCGCTGACAAGTGCCCGAGTGCCATATGTTTTCCCCCATAGGATAACATTACAGCTCTGGAAATTGCACTGTCAACTTTTGAAACGTATAAAAATCCTTACCTCGAAAAGTACTTACCTGATTCTGATGATCCAGGTATCTAAATTTATATAAAAATATGTGTTATTTTTATAAATTGGTGTTTAATTTTTTCATTGAGTGTGTGTCTCACTTACTGCCTTTGTGTGTACAATAAATGCTTAGCATGAACCTCTGATATGGCTAACTACTGGCCCACACTACCACAAAAGAGAGCATTTGGGGTGTCGTTTGTTCCTCTGTAATTCCTTTGGGGATTTGCTGGATTCTTTACACAGTGTACCTTTTTTGGACCACTATATAAAGAGCCAGCTTCCTACAGCACTTCACAGATACAAAGCTCTACACAACGCAGGAGCAGAATACCTGAACAACCACATACACTTTCATCAACCCACCAGACACCTAAGCTCTGCCTCACTCTCACTCGCACACAATCCCTGCATCCACAAAAGCAAAACTGGTGGTCTCATTCTTCAACATCACACGCAAGGCATGGACTGTCCTACCTCAACACATCAGAGCCTCCTACTCACTTCTTTGGCTCCGCAAGAAGCTGAAGCCCTGACTCTTCATATAAACACCTTGCATAAGCACCCGGATACCCTCTTGGGTGTTTAGTGCACTATACAAATCAACATAACATAAAACAAAATTAGATAAATGGGGACCTATCAATTCATTTGTGTCCTCAAAGGGGATGAGTGGAAGATTGCGTTTAGGGCTCAACATAGCCTATTTGAGTGCATAACATGTTAAGGGAGTGTTAAAAAAGCTACCTATTTGCCACATTAGACAAACGCGTCTTTCACGCTACTCAAATAGACTCTCAGGATTCATAGCAACCCAAACAGGGATCCAGACGGACCAAAAGATAGTAGAAGCAATCCTGAGCTGGCCTAAACCCACTAATGTGAAAGACATACAGTTGTTGCTTGGGTTAGCCAGGTTTTACCGGCAGTTTATCAACCACTTTTCTGACATAGAAAGTTCAATGGCTAGGTTACTTAGGAAGGGATCTTCCTTTATTTGGCCTAAAGAAGCAGATCAAGAATTCAATATGCTTTAAGAAAACTGACAGCACCGGTTCTGTGATGATCCTAATCAACCATAGTTTGTTGATGCTGATGCCTTCCAATTCGCAGTAGGCAGGGTACTTTCCCGAAGAGATTAAAGCTCAGGTCACATGCGCCCAGTTGCCTTTTTCTCCAAACAATTGTTGCCCTTGGAGCCATCGCCGAGCGAGAATTGCTAGCTAGAAAACTAGCTTTCCAGGAGTGGAGGTATAATTTGCTCGGGCCCATCATACCATCCTATATACTCTGAACATAACAATCTCCAATTCTTTAGATCAGCCAAGGCATTAACAGAACGCCAGGTGTGATGGGTCCTCTTTTTAGTGAATCTGACCTTATCATTGCCAATCAGCCGAGGACAAAACAAGCCATAGATGATGCCCTTTCCCAATGAGTAAACCCCTCAAGTGTTAATCAAACCCCCAAAGAAGAACTGAGAATACTTTCATAAAACAAAATAATTGGAGGATGTAAATCTGATTATTTTCTAAACCATCTCAGGGATTTAGATACGCAGGTCTGGTTGAAGGATCCTACTCACTGTATTAGAAATGTTTATTTAAGACGTGCAGACCTTTATGCAAACTTGTCCCACTTGTACTCATTAGAATCCATACCTTCCTGCAAACTTGTGTTCGTCAAAATCTATACCTCCCCCCCAGGTGTTCTACATTCTAGTTCTTCACTTTCGGCTCTGTGGCACTCCATTATGGAGGAATTTGTTTCTGATTTACCTCCAGCTAATGGTCCCACTACCATTTTGCGTGGCAGTGGATTTACTATCCAAAGTGGCATAATTCAATCCCCTAAAGAAACTTCCTTCCTCTAAAGAATAAATACACGTTTTCACCCAATAGATACTCCAACCACACAGTTTACATCTGTTATAATCTCCAACCGTGGGGCCAAATCTTTGTCTAAATTCTGACAGGGGTTTGCATATTTTTGTAAATAGACCACCGTCTGCTCTCAGTCTACTAGGCTCTCGGCCTACCATCCACAGACTAATGGACAAACGGAGCAGACTAACTAGTTTATCCAACAATATTTGCAATGTGTTTTGACAACTTGCACCAGTAACTGGGTTTAGGCAAGGGGTGCAAAGACAAAGTCTTCCATCGGCAATGCCGGATCCTCCAGTGCGGGGCTGTCGACCCCGGATGCGGACACAATACCAAAAGGTAAACCGTAAGTCGGGGGCAATAAAAGAGCGACAGTGAAATCTGGGGAGGGGGGGGGGAACGCTCAAAGAGAGCGGGGGCTACCAACCCTTAATAGCCAAACTGTTCTCCGGTGCAAGCTTTATGGCCCCCAAGGAAAAAAAATGTAAGAAGCCTCGAGGGAAGCGAAGAGTACACTAAACCTGCAAACAATAAACTGGGACCGTTTAACATGCAACAGCTTGCCACGTCCCAGATTGAGAGTTTTGAGTCAGCACGGAAAGGGGAGTCCCAACAAGGGATTTCAATTGAGAACACTATTAATTCCCAGGAACTTCTCAAACCCGCAGCTCCCCCGTTGGCCAATTTAGACAAAGACCCCAAGGTGAAGGATCCCAACGCCCTGGTTGATTCTACCCCCTTTGGGTTGGAGCAGAAAATGTGTGGCTATACAATTCCTCATCAAGGTGATACCAGCACCCTGCTCAACGTACTCTGTCCCCTGACCTGGCCGGTGAACACTTCTTTTCAGTGTCGGTGTCGGATGGCGCAGACTCCGCGACAGAAGAGAGCTCATTCACCTCAAGTGATGGTGACGAATCTGACAACAATCACAGCAATCCTTGTAAGGAAACCGGTATGGGGCAACGTAGGAAGACCACGCTCAGTAAGCGAGAAGGGAAGTGCCTAGAGAAGCACAGTCAGCTTAAATGGGACTATTCCAACTCTCAACTTACCTTCCCTTATGGCGAAGAATCTGGTAAGGCCTCAGGCCCAGATAATCCGCAAGGTATATCGGATCCTTCAGAAGAACCCTCTTTGATGTCTACATTACTATCAATTAAGCAGTTCAAGGAGGAAGTACATTCAGACAGTCGACTAGCTAAGGGGACTGCTAAAAAGCTGCAAGGGGGTTTGAGAAAATCGAATAAAACCTGCTCAGACATTAGGGAAAGGGCCACCATGATCGCAAGCCGCACTTAAAGTCTGGAAACGGAAGTCACCACTCTGAAAAACGTATGCTCTTCTCAAAGCGCATGCATGACAGATGTTTTGTGGAAAATGGAAGACCAGGAGAACACACAGCGCCAAAACAACCTCCGTATAACAGGGATATCTGAGGGGGTCGAGGGGGAAGATTACCGGCATAATATAGTGAAACTCCTGAAGGGGGCCTTTCCAGAACATACAGATTGGAACTGGGAGCACGAGATCCAGCTCTTCCCTTTCACCTTGAAGATACCAGTGGGGGAGAAGCCCAGCGCCTTCATGGTGTTCTTCGGAAATTTTCTGCTCAGGCAAATGGTCTACGAACAAGCCCTTGGCAGGTCGACTAGGTTCTCCTTTGGGCTTAGGAGGGAGGGAAAGAGGCCAGGGATTCAAGGGCGATCTAGGGCTGGACCAGGTTTAAAGCCTTCGGTCTTGAAAGTAGAGGCAAAAGTAATGGTCCCATATCCCCTCGTCTTATTGGCCTAAATAGGTTTAAGTCTTTGTCAGAAATTATGGCGGGCTGGGTGGCGGGGTTTTACTACAGGTGATCATCACTCAGGTTTTACCCGATTGCTCTATTTTTGGGGGGGTGCGGGTGAAGGGGGGCAGGGGTTGGGGGGAGGCTGAAGAAAGGGCACGGAGGGATCCTTTTGGTTCGTTCGTCACCATAAGTTCAAAATTACTTATTGAAGAAACAGAAAGTACAAGAGTTTGGAGTTTTTTCACCTGCGAGATAAGCGATTCCCTAGAGTCAGATAGGGTCCCTCTGGGAAATCGGCTTTGTGTTGCATATATTTTGATGTATTTTTCATGCTATTTTCAAACATAGTAAAGCATTAATATGACTAACACTACATACTTTAGAATTGTTTATCTAAATATTTGTGGCATAAACGATGCACGAAAAAGACAGAAGGTTTCCCAAGGGTTACAACTGATGGGGGCTGACGTAGTCTGCCTTCAGGAAACGCACATTGAGGGGTCGCAGGTATACCTTTTAAATTCATTGGGTTATAGCGTAAACGGGGGGACATCACAGAGAGGCGTAGGTATTTTGGCTCAACGTAACCGCTTACTCCAGCCCTCTCGCACCAAATCTGATCCTTATTGGAGATGGGTCTTAACAGAATGCCGGCTAACTACAGAATTTTCTTTTGCTCTCTGTTCAAAATACGGGAGCATTGCTGACGATCTCGTAGTAATAAATTGGGCTTCCGAGTAACTAGCCCACTGGCCCCTCCCAGTTAATGTATGTGAGGATTTGAACATCAATCTACCCAGTAGCTGGGGGGTGAATAACCAATGGAGGTACACAGGCCGGAAACCAAAGGTCTTACAAGCCTTAAGGAATTTACTACACACACATGGGCTTGTGGATGCTTGGTCCAAGCTTAAACCGAATCATCCAGGGTACACTTTTTATTCGGCTCCTCATCATTCTTTTGCAAGATTGGACTATTTTCTGGTATCGCCTTCCCTGCTCCATGAAAGAAAAATTTAAAGCGTACCACGATTTTAGTCAGATCATAACCCGTTGATTTTTAATTTAAAGGGTTTAGCACTCCGTAAGGAAGTCTCAACATGGAGCTTTGAGAGAGCATTATTGCTTGATATAGGCAACCAAACTCATATGAAAAGCTGGATTCAGGACTTTCTAAAAAAAAACATTGAGTCAGCCCCAATTACAGTCTTCTGGGACACACTGAAGGTATTCTTCTAAGGGGTGACACTACAGTTTTCTTTCAGAAAGAATAAACTAGAGAAAGATCAGATTCAGGAGCTCCAAAAAAAGTTGGCAAAGGTGGAGGAAAAACCGATTGGTGCTGGTCAGAAAGGGGCAGAAATTGAACTTTCACAGCTAGAAACATCAGCCATCAGAGCAGAAATTGGTCTAATCCTGGCAGAGAAAGCCGATGCACAATGGGCCACAACATGTGAAAAGATATACGCATGTAGCAAGCAAATTGGCCACCAATTGGCACTAGGCAGCGTCTCACTACAAACGGGTTACATTCCATCCAGGTTCCAACAGGAGATAGCACTAGTGACCCGAATGAGATTCATGCGGCCTTTCAGGATTTTTATTTTGGCCTGCATACAGAAGAGGGTAATGGATCACAGGAAACCAGACAGGAAGAGATTGATACGTTTCTTGACTCAGTATTATTGTCACGCCTCGGTACAGAGGATTGAGAACAATTAGAGGATCCTCCCTCCTGGGCAGAAATAGCCACGGCAATGGCAAATTTACCAGTTGGCAAGGCGGCAGGTACCGACTGTATACCGGTCGAATTTTATAACGTTTTTTCCCCTCAGATCAGAGATATCTTTATGGTCCTGGTGAGTCAGATTTTCAATGGTGAAACCCCACCTGCCTCTTGGGCGACAGCCAAGATTATCATCTTTCCTAAAAAAGATAAACCTCCTTTAGAAATGGGCTCGTACCACCCAATTACACTCATTAATGGAGATTCCAAAATCGACTCCAAAATTCTTGCATCTCAATTATCTACCAAATTGAACATCTATTGAACGCAGCACAGACCATAGGAATTCTGATGGCACTAAGGCTGTGCCTAAACCCAGTAACTGGGTTTAGGCACTGCCATTGGCTGAGTTTACTCAAGATAAAACGCTCACTGAGCAATTAGAATTTCACTGTTTTACTGTTCATTGGGTCATCATCCCAAAGAAAAACCTGCAGTCAAGATTCACCAAGAAAACCCGAAGAAATTATGGAATAATGTTAAAACTGAGTTGCATCTGTCAAAGCAACTAATGAAGGCACAATCTGACTGCCAGAGAAGCACAGCACCTCAATATTCAGTTGGGGACCAAGTCTGGTTGGCTTTTAGGCCTCTATGCCTTTGAAGGCCTTCACATGTTACAGCCATCATATATGGGTCCTTATAAGGTGTTGAAATTAATCAACCTAGTGGCGCTCAAAATGGATCTGTCGAAAGACCTACTGTTGGAAAGTGGATTATTATTAGTGGTAAATTTGCATCTGCCACTGGCAATAAGGCCACTAACACAGTGTAGGGCTCAGAATAGGTCTCAGAAATGTATTCCAATGCTCAACCCTTGGTAGATTGGCTGAAAGATCCAACAGCAATTTACAAAATTAGGAAATATTTTTATCTTTACAATGACATTAAAATGCAAAAAAATCCAATGTAGGGAACTAGAGATATGACTTTTTAAGTCGATTGTCTAGCTTTCCCCTATACTCTTTGGCTTTATTTATCCTTTGGAAATTGGTTAAAGAGTTATTTTTGCTGAGGGGCAAACAGTGTTGCTCTATTTCCAGGGCGGTGATGGGAAAGCGGAAAGCCACTGAACCTATGACTGGGAAAAGGAAATTAGCCAAAATGCAAAAACAAGCTAAAACAGTAGTAAATAATTGTACATTGGCTGAGATCGATAATTTAATAGAAGAAGTAGAGACTATGTTGTCTAGTGACAAGGGGGTTAGCAACAAGGGTAATAAAATCTCATCCTACTACGGCAAAAAAGAGAAGGTGCCAAGGGTAAAGCCCCCAGAACCCATCGTCACAGTACATGAACCCCATTCACCTCCACAGATACAGACACAATCCCAACCCTTAATTCCCCTATCCCCAATGCAAAGAAGGGGGCCCACTACAAAGCCTCCCTCCGGCTCAGAAATTTCTGATACCACGGAGGTGGTGGCTAGGCAGCCAGACAGTCCTATATGTAGAGAGGTGACCACAGTCGAGTGCTCTAATAGATTTGCACCTCTGTGTGATAACACAGTGCCTGACACTTGGACCTCCGCGAGAAGCAGCGATTAAATAATTTCTAAACATATAGATGTGACGGGGGATAATTCTCAGGGACACTTACCAACAAATCCAGTAATATTGGATACTTACAGCTTAGTGACTACCTTAAATACTAAACTGGATGTTCTCCAAGAGGAGGTCAGGTCAATTAAAAAAATGCTTGAGATCTTAACGTCCCATTTACCGATTTACAAAGGGGCCTTATCCCCAAATATGGGAGAAACCGCTGCTCCCGGAATCAAACTAGCAGGGACGATCAGGGGTAGCCAAATTGCAAAACCACTGCCCCGAGTACCCAATAGTCATCTCGAGCATCAGAAACCTAGGCAGTGTAAAAACCCAAGTATACACACATTTTTTCAGACCAACGATGATAGAGCACAGCACAACAACATCGAAAATCCCAAAAATCTTATCCCCCAACACCAGGCCAGACATACTCAGGCAAATCCGAGTATCTACCATAAAGACAGATCTCCACATTCCACCTCCTGGAGAGGGACTATGGACAATGAGCCAGTGCATAACCGACACTTAGACCAGGCCAATTATTCTGTAATAAGGGAAGACCCAGAGCTATGTTGTGTATTCCTTACAAATGTTCCAAGACTGAAGGCGGGTAAAAGGGAAGACAAGGATTCCCTACTAAATAAAGCAATCCACTGGATCAGAAAGGAAAGGCAGTGTCTATCCATAATTAAGATCTGACTTAAAAAACGCTGAAAGGATCCAACAAGATAGGGGTGACCTGGATGATATTAAGCTAACCTTTCACTATAAAAATATCGCAGATAATTTAATAACCATGAACCTGAGATCTCACTCCTTCTTTAACTCCAGCATCGGTATCAGACAGAAAAGAACTTGTCCAGTTGGTAGGGACTCAGCACATCATACCTCGGGGGGCCTCTCGAACTTATCAGATCCGGACTGACTGATTCGAAAGTGGACTGGTAACTTATCACACTTGGCACAAAAAATTCCAACTGCATTTCCTCCCGTACTTGAGAACGATACACATTGTGAAAAATCCTATTCCGTGGGAAGATTAGGCTCAGCAGTAGAGGAAGCGGGCAATTTGGATAACACCATTGAGATACCATTGTGCCATATCCAGTCAACCCAATCTGTAGTAGACTGTAGCCCCCCCACCAATACTTATACTATTTCAAATGCTGTGAAGATAGTAAGCTGGAACATAGCCGGCTTCACAAGGAAGCTGCAGGAACCTGACTTGCATGAATATATAGACACTTTCGATCTTTGTTTGTTCCAAGAAACGTGGGCCAGGGAACCTCTGTATAAGGCGGGCTATAGAACTTACAGTGTAGAGGTGCGGCAATCAGCCAGGGGCAGACCATCAGGAGGTCTCCATATTTGGGTTGCAAATAGCATCAACGCCTCAATAGGAATAATACACTCAGACTCAGAGGATATCCTGGGCTTAAGCTTCAAATTTAAAAATGACTTGAGGCTATCATTATTTAATGTTTATATTAGGCCCAGAGACAATTCTAAAGAATCAATGATAGTACAGTTATTGGAAGATGTCCTAGCTCCCTTACTCCCTGCTGGCCCCATTCTAATTGCAGGTGATTTTAACTGCTGCTATGAACCCCTGCCAGGCCTTAAAGACATTTTTGAAGATGAAGATACTGCTATGGGCATACCCCTTCTGGGAATAGTTAAATCCTGTAGAAGTTCTCAATCTGCACTACAGTTACTGAATTTTACCATAACAAATGGTCTGAGATCATGCAACGGTAGAACACCTTCGGACCCCCATGGATCAAACACTTTCTCAAGGGGGTCCGCGACATCCAGGATCGACTATATTATGTTAAGTTCGGCTTATTGGGCTTACGTCAAAGACTTTAAAATAGACGCCAGAAGAGAAAGTGACCACTTCCCACTCTGCTTAGAACTTGCAGAAGAATCGTTTCAAAAACATCCAACGATCCATTTGGGATCTGGCCACGAAGTAATCCAGCCCATAGTAAGTAATAACAGAAGGGCAGTAAAATGGCCGTCCATAGTGGGGAATGTTGAATCACTTACTCACATCTACAACAGTTTTAGTGATCTTGTGTCGTTGTATCTAAATGAACCTTCAGGGTCAATCTTGATAACACAGACCCACTCAAAACTGGTAAAAAGAATTGAACCAGACTTGACAAAACCTGGGCTTGCCAAGATAAAAACTCGCGCAAAGGCTGTGAAATCAAACCCCTGGTTTGATAAAGATTGTGTAGCAAAAAAACTACTTCTAATGAAGGCTCTCCACGCAAAGGATCCTTTGCTCATTAGAGAAGCAAGGACATCATACAATAAAACTCTGAATGTAGCCCGTAGAAGTTGGGAAGATTCGAGCTGGGGAGAACTACTAAAGGCAGCAAAATTGGGCGACCAATTCACATTTTGGCAGATTATTGCAAAGGGTAAGAATCCAGGTACCCCGGCTCCTGATTTTAACCTGGATCCAGGCACCTGGCACAGACACTTCACCCACCTATACGCCTCACAAGTCCCTGTGATGGATGGCCAGAGTAGTGCCACTGGTAGTCTTATATCACCAACTACGATTGCTCCATTGTGCTTTAGCATCGAAGATACTAGACTGGCCCTGGATTCAATAAAGCCCTCAAAAGCTCCGGGACCTGACAAAATACCAGGTGACCTTTTTAAACATGCACCAGATGTATGGGTCCCATACATCAACTTGCTAAGTAATGCAATCGCAGGAGGCCAGCCAATCCCTGATTCCTGGAAGGGAGCAGAGATTGTGCCAATATATAAAAATGGTGGTAGAGAAGACCCGGCTAATTATAGGCCCATTAGCTTGTTGGACATACTACAAAAATTGTACGCAAAACAAATTTTGGAAAATTTAAAAGATTGGATATTTGTAAATAACATTATTTCTCCCTACCAAGCAGGCTTCAGGGAACGGACAAGCACTATAGACCAGGTGTTTCGTCTGATAGTAATAGCCTGGAAATACACCAGGCTAAGAGATGGCCATTTATACGTGGCCTTTATAGATCTAAAGGCCGCTTTTGACTCAATCCCCAGAGAGCTCTTGTGGTCAAACTTGTTGCAACAGGGAGTCCCCAAAAACATTCTAATCCAGCTGGTCAGGCTCCATGAGAACAATTATGCCAGAGTACGTTTGGGTCAGGCGGGTGAACTCACCGAAGAAATACCAGTGAATAGAGGTGTGCGCCAGGGATGTGTCCTGGCGCCAACACTCTTTCTCCTTTACGTCAATGACATGGTTGAGTTCCTCCAAAAATCTAGTCACGATTCCCCGAAGCTGGGGGGGAACCATGTTTGCGCTCTAACATTTGCAGATGATACAATATTATTATCGCAAACTCCAAAGGGCCTGCAAAATCTTTTGAATTCACTTAATGACTATTGCACTTTAAAGGGTCTGGAAATCAATCCCGCAAA
The DNA here is from genome assembly GCF_964204655.1 of Triturus cristatus. Lineage (NCBI taxonomy): Eukaryota > Metazoa > Chordata > Amphibia > Caudata > Salamandridae > Triturus > Triturus cristatus. The sequence goes on from NC_140587.1 coordinate 58,530,333, forward strand.
GACCAAATACATGTCAATTAGACCCCATAAATGTTTTAAGCGTAATCTCAAATTGAACGAAATGAGTCTAGAGTGTGTCCCCAATTTTATTTATCTTGGTGTGAACATTGACTCCAAACTTTCTTGGAAACCACAGATCACTAAATCAAGTACAATTTTAATGCAAAATTCAGCCCCAATTTTAAAAAAATTGCACGCAACCACGTCCAGGGCAATTACCCCAGCACTGGAAGTCTACAAGGCAAGGGCCCAATCTGCTGCGCTGTATGGCTCAGAGCTTTGGGGGGGGGGCCTCGCTTAATGTCTTAATCAAGGGGGAAAATAAGATATTGAGGAGATTTGTTACACTCCCACAAAACACACCATTAACCCCCCTCATGATGGATTTAGGTATTAAACGCCTGGGCCACAGAGCTGTGTGGATGTCCCTGTCTTACTGGATAAGAATCTGGACGACAGAGGAACTCTACATGTATAGACAATCACTAATCGAACTCCTGGCCCTAGACACTAATCTTAGTTTCCCGTGGTTGGCACATATTCGTAAATGGCTGCTGGATTTGGGTCTGAGCAGGTTCTGGGTTAACCCGAGCCTGCTCAATTTTGACTCAAAACAGGAAATAAAAAGTATCTATTGGAACTTTATCATGCACAATGTTGTCTTGAATTGTGATGCTGGTCCCCTTACCTCCCAATTCATGATGTTCAAAACAATCCCCCGTTTTGAGCAATTTCTGGACGAGATCGAGCCTCAGCTCGCTAAAGTGTTATACCTTAAATTTAGGTATGGCACTCTCCAAATTAAGTCGTTCACATCTAAATGGGGGCCCGTCCAGAGAGAGAGAGGGGAAGCCGAAGACAGGTGTTCCCAATGCAATGCAGGGACTAAAGAGGATGTTGCACATGTTTTATTTTTTTGCCCTCTTTATAGAATACCTAGAACCAAATGGATAAAACCCCTGGCCAGGAAACTATGTGTTGGAAAATACCTCGAAATGCTGCGTATCTTAAAAACCGACAAATCAAGACTCATTGTGTTTGGTATTAGCAGATTTCTATTGTCAGCCTATTTTATTAGGATCAAAAAGGGACTTAGATTTTAAATTCATTTAATTGCGATCTGTGGGAATTTTAAAATTTGTAATTAGTGTGTATTCAAAGTTTTTGATTGAATGTAACTATTTTTAGGGAAGTCATGTTTACACGTTTTTAAAAATTTAGCACTTTATGATAAAGCACTTTGCACTTTGCACTCTGCACTCTATGAAAGTTAATCCTGTTTATATATTAACACTAAGCCTAGAAGCAGGTAACAAATATCTTATAAGTCATGCTAGGGTCCCAGTACATTGTACCTTGTATTACCATGGGGTTTTAAATGCTGATAGGCGTATTTCCACGAAGGATCACCCCTACTATTGTAAATAGATCTTACATATTTTATCTTTTTTGTTTGTGTAATGCTTTTATGATTCTGTGAATCGAATAAAGATCTATTGATGATGATGACTTTTTAAAGATTTAGCACAATATAGCACAAAGAAACCTATAGCACTTATTGGGACGTCTGGTCGAGCTAGATTGGGACAAAGTCAAAATTTCAGGCTGACGGTGATGAAGCCCTGTGCGGGCTCCCGCTTATGGTAGGTCTTGGTTAAAGTTTTTACCTTCTAACTTAAACCTTTCTGGAGCTTTTATTCCCAGGATCCCTCAAAGCTCTCAGCCAGTCCGGATTCAGTGAGGGTTCACTGGCTTGCCTTGCGACGAGCTCCTGGACAAACTTATGAAGTCCTACCTCCGGAGCTTTCCAGCAGGATAAACCAGATATCCAAGCTGGCTTGCAGTTGAGGGTGGGTGGCTTGACTCTCACGGTTGGTCCCGGTCACCTCGTCTACATTTGGACTTAGTAACTTCAGAGCTTTTTCTCGCAGGGTCCCTCGATGCTCTTCACCAGGCCGGATTAAGTGAGGGTTCGCCGGCTTGGGTTTCGACCAGCTCCCGGTCAAACTCTGGAAGTGGGACCTTTGAGGCTTTTGAGTGGGATAAACCTGGATGGCTGGCCGGGTCACGGTTGAGGGTCGCCGTCTTGGCTGGCCAGGTCGAGTGGGTCTACTTATGAAGCTTTTTTTCCAGAGTTGCTCCAAAGTTCTCTAAACTTCTGGAACTTTTTCCTGAGGTTCCTCAGAGGGTCCCAAAGTGTCCAAAACTTAAACCAATAGGCTGGAAGCTCCAAGATGGTCCTTGAAAGTTTGGGACTTCAGTTCCCACAATCCACATGGACAAAACACTTACAAATTCACTGTTAGTACACTAGGCTGTGGATTCTTGGTGGTTATGGTCCAGGTGAGCTATGTTAACTTTTAGCTTGCAGGGAGTCCACTATTTAGTCCTTCTGAAGAAAGTTAGTTCCAAAAGGCTGTAGTTCCACATTGTGCTGCAGGTGCAGTCAGTCAGAGTGCAGGACCTGGTTGGTTCCAATCAAACTTCTAAACATTGATCCTTCTTCCTCTTATTTCAAGCAGTAGATCTCAGAGGCACTGCCCCTCTTAGATGCTTATTCGGTGTTCTCTGAGGTTACACAGGAGAGCACTCCTGTCCAATGAATTGCAGGGCAACACCCCAGAGCATTACTATTTCCTCCAAAGTGTCGCACAATGGTCTCCCAGAAAGCACTATTTCTCAAAAAATCAATATGACTGAAGTTCCAGCAGAAAGGCAAGAGTTGGCTAACCAACCTCCAGGATGGCTCCTCTCCATTGACTCCCTCCCCCTAGCATCTGCACATTCCTTCCTTAAGCCTCCATCGGGCTGGGTTCAAAGGGTAGGGGTGTAGGTGGGCTTGTCTTCTTTGGCTGGCCCCTTCTCACTTTGAAGATCATTGTTTACAACCGCTCCCCCTGGATCAGGCATTCCTGTTCAGCAGAAACCCTCTCCTCCCAGAATGACATATTCACTCCAGGGGCTACTTATCAAAGCAGCCAGGCTAATCCACTTAATCAGGGCAGATCACTGAAAAGCTGAATTTTGACTTAATGACAAGAAATTCTTATAACGTCTTGTCTGTACATGTTAGGATAAATCCAACAATACCATTGTTGGATTTATCAATACCATTCTTCTGAGTCTTTCAATTATATTTTTCGGTTATTTGTGCTGTTAGTTCTTAATTAATAACTTCTTGCCATGTTAACCTATGTGGCTGGTATTCTGTAATGGGGAAAATGAACTGAGCAACTTCTCCAACACCAGGGCTTTTAAAACATCTTTCATAAGAACCCTGCCTATATCTACAGGACCCCCCACCCCTGGAACGCCTAGGGGAGACTTTAGGAGTTCTGAATATGTACCAATACTGGAGATCATTACACCACAGTGCTCCTAGCACAGACGTCAATTTAGGGAACCACTTAACTTCAATGTGGGAAGTGAAATGTGCAATTTCACTAAACCCAAGTCATATACAACCTATTTTCTAAGGGACCTCCTTATAAGTACTTGACCCCCACCACTGCGACACCAATGGAAGAACATGGGGGTACCTAATATGCCAAAGTATTGTAGTTTATTAATTTTTACGTGCCCCAAACACCAAACTTGAGTTTGGGCACAATTTACTTTTTAAAAGCAGTCCTGCAAAACACAGGCATTTTTAGCTCTCGCCTATTCTATCCCGCAGGGATAGATAGGCGAGATTATAGTAAGCAGTCCGAAAAGTCTACCTAGCTGTGGATCGCGTACAGTTCATTGTTCATTGTCAACAACTGCCACAACCACGCGCATTCTTTACAGCTTCCATTTTCTACCAGACACTTCGTGTGCGCGCGCCGCGCTCTCCCTCTGTTGCCACACGCATTCAGCTCACCAGGCTGCACACCCCCTCACTCTCCATATGGTCGCACACCTTTTCTTTGATCTCCGCCGCGCGTTCTCACAGGCTCCTCTCCGCCCACGCGTCTCGCCCCTTCCGTGTAGTTCCGCCCCACCTTCTCTTTCTCGCATTTTTTTTTTTTGGGCTTTGTGTGACTGACTACTTGATCGCGTGCCTATGAGTTTTGCATGCGTCTATTATATTTATTTACTTTGAATGTTTTTTTTTTTTACCGCCCACGCGTCTCTCCTCTTCCATGTAGTTCCCCTCGGCCTTTTCTTTCTCGCATCTTTTTCTGATTTTCGGCTGTGTGCGACTGACTACTTGACCTCGTGCCTATGAGTTTTGCATGCGTCTATTATATTTATTTACTTTGAATGGTTATTTTAATTTAACTTTACGCACCCAAAGTTTGTTTTTAGTTAACTTTACGCACCCAAACACGTTCATTGTTTCCTTTCCTGCTTACATTCTCATGCGACAAAAAAAAACACTCTCTCCACAAACAGCACTTTTATCCTGTCTCGCCTCTCTGTGTTTTGCTGTCTGCCCTCGTCTTCAATAGTTTTCAGCCTCTGTGTTCTGCTTTACGCATCCAAACACGTATGCTTTTGTCTGATTTTCCTGCTTACAATCTCATGCAAAACAAACAAAAAATCACTCTCTCTACAAACAGCACTCCTCTCCGCCCACGCGTCTCTCCCCTTCCGTGTAGTTCCGCCCCGCCTTCTCTTTCTCGCATTTTTTTTTTTGGGGGGGGGCTTTGTGTGACTGACTACTTGACCTCGTGCCTATGAGTTTTGCATGCGTCTATTATATTTATTTACTTTGAATGTTTTTTTTTTTTTTAACCGCCCACACGTCTCTCCTCTTCCATGTAGTTCCCCTCCGCCTTTTCTTTCTCGCATCTTTTTCAGATTTTCGGGTTTTGTGCGACTGACTACTTGACCTTGTGCCTATGAGTTGTGCATGCGTCTATTATATTTATTTACTTTGAATGTTTTTTTTTTATTTAACTTTACGCACCCAAACACGTTCATTGTTTCTTTTCCTTCTTACATTCTTATGCGAAATCACTCTCTCCACAAACAGCACTTTTATCCTTTTATTCTGTTTTGCCTCACACAATGCCCTACACACATTAGACCACACAAAATGCCACCTCACACACTGCCCTACACACATTAGACCCCCCAAACTGCCACCTCACACACTACCCTACACACATTAGACCCCACAAAATGCCAAACTCACACACTGCCCTACACACATTAGCCCCCTCACACTCTGCACCCCCTCACCCTCAAATAAATAATACAGTTTACTTCCAAGGCACTGCAGTCATTTATGTGAGCCAGTGTCAGATTTTTCAATACTAATACAGCCTTTAAAGAAAATAGAAATACATTTTACTGACAAGTCACTAACCAACACTGCCCCCCTCTCACACAGACCACACACAATGCCCCCTCACACAGACCACACACACTGCCCCCTCTCACACAGACCACAAACACTGCCCCCTCACACATACCATTCACACTTACCCCTCCACACAGACCACTCACACTTACCCCTCCACACAGACCACACACACTGCCCCCTCACACAGACCACACACACTGCCCCCTCGCACAGACTACACACACTGCCCCCCCTCTCACACAGACTACACACACTGCCCCCTATCACACAAACCACACACACTGACCCCTCCTCACACACTGACCCCTTGACACACTGCCCCACATACACTGCTCTCACACAATACCCACTCACGGTACTTTAGGTCACACACACTGCACCCTTACACCCCGCACACACACACAGCCCGCACCCTTACTCACTCACACTGTGCCCTCATACAATTCTCCTTCACACACTGCCCTCTTACACACTGCCCCCTAGTTTGTACGATGTCAGTAGGTGCCTTTTCTAAATTTTAACAAAAACACAAACGTTACAGGATCAAAGCGTTTCTAAAACGCATCAGTAGATTTTTGGGATTTTTCGTCAGTTAATGTCTATTGGTGCTAGGTGTTTTGTGCTTAAATTAGAATGTTTGTTTAACTTTATTTAACAAATGAGCAAAGTTCACACTGCCCCCCTCTCACACACACCACAAACACTGCCCCCCTCACACATACCACTCACACTTACCCCTCCACACAGACCACTCACACTTACCCCTCCACACAGACCACACACACTGCCCCCCCTCACAGACTACACACACTGCCCCCCTCACACAGACCACACACACTGCCCCCTCACACAGACCACACACACTGCCCCCCTCACACAGACCACACACACTGCCCCCTCACACAGATTACACTCACTGCCCCCCTCTCACACAGACTACACACATTGCCCCCCTCTCACACAAACCACACACACTGACCCCTCCTCACACACTGACCCCTTGACACACTGTCCCACATACACTGCTCTCACACATTACCCACTCACAGTACTTTAGGTCACACACACTGCACCCTTACACCCCACACACACACATAGCCCACACCCTTACACTCACACTGTGCCCTCATACAATTCCCTCACACACTGCCCTCTTACACACTGCCCCCTAGTTCGTACGATGTCAGTAGGTGCCTTTTCTAAATTTTAACAAAAACACAAACGTTACAGGATCAAAGCGTTTCTAAAACGCATCAGTAGATTTTTGGGTTTTTTCGTCGGTTAATGTCTATTGGTGCTAGATGTTTTGTGCTTAAATTAGCATTATTGTTTAACTTTATTTAATAAATTAACAAAGTTCACACTGCCCCCCTCTCACACACACCACAAACACTGCCCCCTCACACATACCACTCACACTTACCCCTCCACTCAGACCACTCACACTTACCCCTCCACACAGACCACACACACTGCCCCCTCACACAGACTACACACACTGCCCCCTCACACAGACCACACACACTGCCCCCTCACACAGACTACACACACTCCCCCCTCTCACACAGACTACACACACTGTCCCCTCTCACACAAACCACACACACTGACCCGTCCTCACACACTGACCCCTTGACACACTGCCCCCACATACACTGCTCTCACACATTACCCACTCACAGTACTTTAGGTCACACACACTGCACCTTTACACCCCACACACACACACAGCCCGCACCCTTACACACTCACACTGTGCCCTCGTACAATTCCCCCTCACACACTGCCCTCTTACACACTGCCCCCTAGTTTGTACGATGTCAGTGGATGCCTTTTCTAAATTTTAACAAAAACACAAACATTACAGGATCAAAGCGTTTCTAAAACGCATCAATGGATTTTGGTTTTTTTCCGTTGGTTAATGTTTATTGGTGCTAGGTGTTTTGTGCTTAAATTAGAATTATTGTATAACTTTATTTAACAAATGAACAAAGTTCAAACTGCCCCCCTCTCCCACAGACCACAAACACTGCCCCCCTCACACATACCACTCACACTTACCCCTCCACACAGACCACTCACACGTACCCCTCCACACAGACCACACACACTGCCCCCCTCACACAGACTACACACACTGCCCCCTCACACAGACCACACACACTGCCCCCCTCACACAGACCACACACACTGCCCCACTCTCACACAGACCACACACACTGCCCTCTCACACTCTGCACCCCCCTCACACTATGCACACCCCACACACTCTGCACCCTGCACACTCTGCACCCCCTCACACTCTGCACCCCCCTCACACTCTGCACCCCCCTCACACTCTGCACCCCCCCTCACACTCTGCACCCCCCTCACACTCTGCACCCCCCCTCACAATCTGCACCCCCTCACACTGCCCCACTGACACACTGCCCCTATACACTCTGCACCCTCACACATTACCCACTTACACTACTTTAGGCCACACACACTGCACCCTTACACCCCGAACACACACACAGCCCGCACCCTTACACACTCACACTTTGCCTTCATACAATCCCCCTCTCACACTGCCCTCTTACACACTGACCCCTATTTTGTACGATGTCAGTAGGTGCATTTTCACTTTTTTTAAAAAGTCACAAACGTTACAGGAACAAAACGTTTCGAAAACGCATTTTAAGCATTTTTTTTTTCCGGCAATGTTTGTCGGTGCTATCTATTTGGTGCAAAAGTTAAAACTATTGGAATTGTAAATGACAAAGCTATTAATTTAGCTATTTTCAAAACCAACACATAAATACAAAATTTTGCATTTACAATGCCAATAGCTCAAACTTTCCTAATGCGAGACCTATTGCATTGCAAATGCTTGTTAAACTGGCCTCAGCAGTGCACACATGCAAGTGTAGGAAGGACTGCTGGCTGCTAAATTGCCATGCCCTGTTATATATTAGGGACTTAAAGGTAGTTTTGATCCCCTTGCCCTATTATGTACTAGGTCCTTACAGGGGAGGTCCTGCCAATCAAAGGGGTACCCTAACCCACAAGGTACCCTGGTGTATGTAGATGTTTTCACTGTATTCTAAGTGTCTTTTCAGCATAGCACTGGCCCTGGCCCAGGTTAGGCAGATCCCAGGGACAGTCAGAGTCAGTTACCACCAGTACCAGTCCGAAAACATGTGATGTATACATTCAGTATTTCACACATCTCTGCTGAAGCCCTACAGTCCCTCTTCTCATCTTGAAATTCCTCCTCCCCTGTCATCATAGGAGCGCATGTGGAATTTGTGGTGCATTTCATCTTGGACTCCAAAAGACACCACGATAATCTCCTTTCCCTAATTGACTGGACTGGATAGTCGCCTGATGACAGCTCCTGGGTGCCTGCCGAGCACATTCTTGCTCCCCACCTCATTTAACACTTCCATCCTCAGCACCCCATCAAGCTCAGCTTGTCAGTCGATCTTTGGGGGGTAGAGCTGTTATTTCCTGCTTTACCTCACGTTCTCTCTGTGCCATTTATGGGCCATCGGCAGCAGGACAGTAGACAGGCGATGGCGACCCCCTGCTCTGCCCTTCTCTCCCCTCCCTGCAATGACATAACATTTTGACACCCTGACCCTTCCCTCCACTACCCTGTGGCATGCTGACATCAATATCATTGACAATTTATTTGACTGCCCCATTCTATAGGATGCCAAAAAAAGACTCCTAATTTGCCCCTCTTGGCCTTTCATCCTCCCAACTGTAAAAGCATCCTTCTTTTTCGCCATCCAAGGCTGCATCTGCTTCAGAAAGCAGGAACCAAAATCTCATGAGATTAGGAGTTCCTGCAAGACTTGGCTGCCAACAAGGCCGGCGTAAGATAAATTCTGTGCCCACTGCTCAGAGCCTTGCTTGGGTTCGAGACTCCAGCCCAGATAGACCTCCAGTTCCCGAGCTCCCACTTACCTTCTCTGGGCTCCCCATCCCTCACCCTGCTGCTGGAACATCTGGTTTCTTTGTCATCCTCGTATCCAAAGCCATCTGCAAGTCAAAGAAAGATCTGTAAGTCAAGTGCCATTTCAACGAGAAAGACTACTTGCTCTAGGTCAGTGCGGTGAACCTAGAATTGACTGTACTTGGCATCATTTCTTAACGATTTTTGGTCACTTAAAAATTCAAACTTGGAATAAAGGCTCGGGACAAAAAGAACTTATACAACTTTATAAACCTCAACCCTTGAATAAGAAGTATTATTCTTTGGTCCAGAGACGTCACTTTTACTTAAAATGGACAACCAGGGTTGTCCAAGCCTGGACCTCAAAAACAGTATTTGAACCTTTGCCCTATGATTTGATAGAGAAAGTTGGCTGCACAAAGGGAGTGCTCATAGATAGAAAGGCACATGAAATGCACGCATGTAATTAAAGGATTTAATTGGTGAATGTAAACCAGGCTTATGTTGTGTTTGAAATAGAAAAAGCAGAAAAGGAAAATTCAATGCAGTGAAATCCACAGAAAACCTTGAGGGAGCTGATCATTACAGATACAAAACAGTAGGCAGGGGATTGCTTATATTGTCCCTTTACTAAACCCCAACTTCTGCCCCCTCTGGAACTAATGCTCAACACCCGTAGCTATCCGTGTGTTGACGGTCAGTCTTGGAGGGTTTGGGCAGACTCTCTTCACTCCCACAGACTCCTGGATCTTTAGATGAGTGGAGACTTGTCAAAAAGCCATGCTAACAAAATATTATCAGCCCGAGCAAAGATGGACAAGGGAGCCCAGTTAAAGCCACAGGATATATCCACAGATCGCCCCCCAACCCATCGTGCAGCCTCTTTTCGACCAGACCGATCCCCTTTGAAATAAATGGGCCACCTGACGCCATTACACACTTCTGCACCTGGACACTCCAGATCATCCTGAGGTGACCTGTTGGTGTGGCCTTGGACCTTGCCCTTCAAGTCCAAGAGAAGGGTCCCAGAAGTTGCTGACAAGTGCCCGAGTGCAATATGTTTTCCCCCATAGGATAACATTACAGCTCTGGAAATTGCACTGTCAACTTTTGAAACGTATAAAAATCCTTACCTCGAAAAGTACTTACCTGATTCTGATGATCCTGGTATCTAAATTTATATAACAAGATGTGTTATTTTTATAAATTGGTGTTTAATTTTTTCATTGAGTGTGTGTCTCACTTACTGCCTTTGTGTGTACAATAAATGCTTAGCATGAACCTCTGATATGCCTAACTACTGGCCCACACTACCACAAAAGAGAGCATTTGGGGTGTCGTTTGTTCCTCTGTAATTCCTTTGGGGATTTGCTGGATTCTTTACACAGTGTACCTTTTTTGGACCACTATATAAAGAGCCAGCTTCCTACAGCACTTCACAGATACAAAGCTCTACACAACGCAGGAGCAGAATACCTGAACAACCACATACACTTTCATCAACCCACCAGACACCTAAGCTCTGCCTCACTCTCACTCGCACACCATCCCTGCATCCACAAAAGCAAAACTGGAGGTCTCATTCTTCAACATCACACGCAAGGCATGGACTGTCCTACCTCAACACATCAGAGCCTCCTACTCACTTCTTAGGCTCCGCAAGAAGCTGAAGCCCTGACTCTTCATATAAACACCTTGCATAAGCACCCGGATACCCTCTTGGGTGTTTAGTGCACTATACAAATCAACATAACATAAAACAAAATTAGATAAATGGGGACCTATCAATTCATTTGTGTCCTCAAAGGGGATGAGTGGAAGATTGCGTTTAGGGCTCAACATAGCCTATTTGAGTGCATAACATGTTAAGGGAGTGTTAAAAAAGCTACCTATTTGCCACATTAGACAAACGCGTCTTTCACGCTACTCAAATAGACTCTCAGGATTCATAGCAACCCAAACAGGGATCCAGACGGACCAAAAGATAGTAGAAGCAATCCTGAGCTGGCCTAAACCCACTAATGTGAAAGACCTACAGTTGTTGCTTGGGTTAGCCAGGTTTTACCGGCAGTTTATCAACCACTTTTCTGACATAGAAAGTACAATGGCTAGGTTACTTAGGAAGGGATCTTCCTTTATTTGGCCTAAAGAAGCAGATCAAGAATTCAATATGCTTTAAGAAAACTGACAGCACCGGTTCTGTGATGATCCTAATCAACCATAGTTTGTTGATGCTTATGCCTTCCAATTCGCAGTAGGCAGGGTACTTTCCCGAAGAGATTAAAGTTCAGGTCACATGCACCCAATTGCCTTTTTCTCCAAACAATTGTTGCCCTTGGAGCCATCGCCGAGCGAGAATTGCTAGCTAGAAAACTAGCTTTCCAGGAGTGGAGGTATAATTTGCTCGGGCCCATCATACCATCCTATATACTCTGAACATAACAATCTCCAATTCTTTAGATCAGCCAAGGCATTAACAGAATGCCAGGTGTGATGGGTCCTCTTTTTAGTGAATCTGACCTTATCATTGCCAATCAGCCGAGGACAAAACAAGCCATAGATGATGCCCTTTCCCAATGAGTAAACCCCTCAAGTGTTAATCAAACCCCCAAAGAAGAACTGAGAATACTTTTATAAGACAAAATAATTGGAGGATGTCAATCTGATTATCTTCTAAACCATCTCAGGGATTTAGATACGCAGGTCTGGTTGAAGGATCCTACTCACTGTATTAGAAATGTTTATTTAAGACGTGCAGAACTTTATGCAAACTTGTCCCACTTGTGCTCATTAGAATCCATACCTTCCTGCAAACTTGTGTTTGTCAAAATCTGTACCTCCCAAATTAATTGGAGGATGTTAATCTGATTATTTTCTAAACCATCTCAGGGATTTAGATACGTAGGTCTGGTTGAAGGATCCTACTCACTGTATTAGAAATGTTTATTTAAGACGTGCAGACCTTTATGCAAACTTGTCCCACTTGTGCTCATTAGAATCCATACCTTCCTGCAAACTTGTGTTCGTCAAAATCTATACCTCCCCCCCAGGTGTTCTACAGTCTAGTTCTTTACTTTCAGCTCTGTGGCATTCCATTATGAAGGAATGTGTTTCCGATTTACCTCCAGCTAATGGTCACACTACCATTTTGCGTGGCAGTGGATTTACTATCCAAAGTGGCATAATTCAATCCCCTAAAGAAACTTCCTTCCTCTAAAGAATAAATACCCACCCAATAGATAATCCAACCACACAGTTTACATCTGTTATAATCTCCAACCGTGGGGCCCAATTTTTGTCTAAATTCTGAAAGGGGTCTGCATATTTTTGTAAATAGACCACCGTCTGCTCTCAGTCTACTAGGCTCTCGACCTACCATCCACAGACTAATGGACAAACGTCTATCCAACAATATTTGCAATGTTTTTTGACAACTCTCACCAGTAACTGGGTTTAGGCACTGCCTTTGGCTGAGTTTGCTTAAGATAAAACACTCACCGAGCAATTAGAATGGCACTCTTTTATTGTTCATTGGGTTATCATCCCAAAGAAAAACCTGCAGTCAAGATTCACCAAGAAAACCCGAAGAAAATATGGAATAATGTTAAAGCGGAGTTGCGTCTGTCCAAGCAACTAATGAAAGCACAATCTGACTGCCAGAGAAGCACAGCATCTCAATATTCAGTTGGGGACCAAGGGGCATATGTATGAAACTCCCGTTTCGCGAATCTCAAATTGCGATATTTTGCGATTTGCTGTTTGAGATTCGCAAATCGGTATGTAAAAAAAAACGCAAATGTTTAGCGATTTCTTAATAATCGCAAAAAAGTCTCAGAAACATCATTTGCGATTCCTTAATTGCGAAATTCGCAAATTAAGAAATCGCAAAAACGGGAATCTGCAATACAGGTGCAGCCTGATGACATCACAAACAGGAAGTGGGAGTGATTTCCTGCACCTGCTTACCTGAGCCACACCTAGAGGCTGTTTGGAGAGTGTGAGGAGGCATCCCAGGAGAGAACAAACACCAATGGAGTCCAACAAGCAAAATGAGGGCAAGGATGCAGAGAGGAGGAAGAGAAAACACAAGTTTTCTGACAAGGAGCAGGAGGTCCTCATAGAGGAAATGGTATGCAGCCATGAGCTCCTTTTTGGGAAAAAGGCACTGCGAGTCCCAGAGGCAAGGAAACGCAAAATCTGGCTGGACATTCAACAGAAGGTGAATGCTGTGGGTGTGACCAATCGCACCATCGAGGAATTGCGCAAGCGATGGTATGATATGCGCCAGAGGTCGAAGGAGAGGGTGGCAGCCAGACTAAAGGATGCAAACCAGACCGGGGGAGGACCATCCACAACAGCACAGCCAACACCCCACGAGGAGCTTGTGGAGTCCACTCTCCTGCCTGAGAGCGTCGGTGGTGTGGCTGACATTGACAGCTCCGACCCTGCATCCAGCAGCCAAGGTAAGATGCATGCAAAATCAAGCTGCACTGATCCCCATCCCATGCACACTTCCCCAAATGCGCTAAATATCCTCACAAAATGTCATTCCCGTCCCAAGTCTTACAGCACGCCCAGCGATGCATCATGGAACTTGTAGTAATATGTCTGACAGTGTGTCCATGAGACATAGGAAATCCAATGCAACATGTGGGTTGGCGAGAAGTGAATGATACAGTGTCAGACGTTAGCCGATACAAACTGTAGAAACTTTATTGAGTGCAAATTGCAGACAAAGACACAAACTCATGTAGTCCCCTTTACATCCACAGCACAATCCAGGGCACGTGATGACAGTGCAGAGGGAGAGGAGCCTGCACATCCTGAGGACTCCAGTGATGATACGGAGCACACACCAATCCTGCGCAGGAAGCGCACACATGTGCCCCCAATGCCTCCATTTGAGGATGACATACTGGCCACAGGGGAGGACAGTGACAGAAGAGAGGGGAGTCAGGGTGTGTCACACATGCCCAGTCAGGACACACGAAGGTCAAGCATTCCACCACAGGATAGACGCAGGTCAAGGCCCAGGAGCAGCACTGCCACTGAAGCGGAGGACACCGTATTTTCTGGGCTGGAACACAGCATGCTGCAGGTACAGCGCCTGCAATGTAAATCTTTGAGGTCAATAAATAGGCAGCTATGCCGTATTCACAAAGATCATCAAAACATGGGGGAGGGCATCATGGCCATGGCAGGTGCCATCCGTGACCTGTGTGACACTCTGAGGCACAACCAAGCCGCCAGTGAGAGGGCTGCCCGACGTGCCAATGCACGCCTGCACACATATACCAAGGCCGTGAACCGCCTCTGCACCAGCACTCTGACACGCAGAAGCGTCACAATGCAGGTGGAAATGGCGCACTGCTGTCAGGACATAGCCAGAGGGCTAGCACAGGTCACCAGTGCAGTGGAGCAGCTGCAGACGGCCAACTCAGGTGGCAGCCCTCTCATGGCCTCTGGCGAGAGTGAAGAAACCTCCAGTAGGAGCAGCTTCACTCCTACATTGCCTGGAGAAAGACGGCGCAGTTCGAGACAGGGTGCAGGACCCAGGAACACCATGGAGGGCACTCAGCCTGGACGCCAAACACCACCAATACGTCACCGAAGGAGGTGAACTGTCCAGTGACAATGAATCAAAAAAGGGTGAAGTAACCTAACTATGCAGATTGCACAGTTACTTGTGCCGTACCTGCACTGTGTGCATAACATGTGCTGGGTACAGCAACACTTTTAATGATTGTGAAGTGTGAATAAACACAACACACATTAGAAAGATTTTTTGTCTCATGTCATCATTGCTCACCTAGAAGTAGTTTTGTGTGATCTCAGTCCGTCTCTAGCGTCCAGCAGCTGCCCCGACTCCTGACGCTGGTCTGCCAGGGGGAGCAGGGCAAACGTCATCCGATGTGTCTGTATCGGTCACATCAATTGTGGTGCCTTTCCTCATAGCCATGTTATGGAGCATTGCACAGCTTGCCACGATTTTACAGCAGGTCTCAGGGCTGTATTGCAGTGCGCCTCCACTTTTATGCAGGCACCGGAACCGGCTCTTAAGGATTCCAAACGTACGCTCAATGATGCAGCGTGTAGATCTGTGTGCCCTGTTGTATCTCCTCTCACTTGCATTGGCTGGATCCAGATACGGGGTCAGGATGAAGTCCCGCACTGCATAGGCACTGTCACCTGCAGGGATAGACACAATATGTAAGTCAATGTCCCCACCCTCCAGTGATGTAGTGGATGTATGGATGTGTGCCATGTATTTACCTAGCAGGTATCCCTCCCCAAACTCTCCAGCACTCAGACATCTGTGTATTCTACTGTGTCTAAAGATGAAAGAGTCATGTGTACTGCCAGGGTATTTGGGTACGATGTCATTGATGATATACTTTGCGTTGCACACAATCTGTATATTGAGGGAATGGTAGCATTTACGGTTTCTGTAGACATATTCAGTTGCTGATGGGGGTGTGATGGCCACATGGGTCCCATCGATGCAGCCAATGACGTGGGGGAAACGTGCAATCTGGTAGAAGTCAAGTTTTGTTTGCTGTAATGCCTGTTGGGTGGTGGGGAAGTATATGTGATGTGAGAGCCTCTGTAGCATTGCATCTAGAAAGGCATGTAAGAAGCGCAAAAGTGCACTCTGTGACACCCCACCAACCTCCGCTATGACCCGTTGAAAACTCCCTGACGCCAGGAGGTGCAGGGAGCACAGGACCTGCACATGTGTGGGAATTGTTTGTGTCCTGCGTGTAGGGTGTTCCAAGTAGGGTTTCAGCTCCTCAATCAGGTCCAATATGGTATGTGGGTGCAGCCTGTACTTGTCATGGATGTCCTATTCAGTGTGCTGGAACAGAGTGATGCGCAGCCTGAATATACGTTCCTGTCTCATTCTCCTCTGTGCAAGAGCCCGAATACGCAGCCTCCTGGCTATCACAAACAGTGCTGCCATTGTGGTAGGTTCTGTTGCATTGTGGGGTGGTTTAAGTACCTTGCACCTGTTTACCACCTGCATGCACTTGGTGTTAATTGCGATTTCTTAATTTGCGAATTTCGTTATTTCGCAATTAGCGAGTTTTTCATACAGTTGCTTGCGATTTCTTAATTTGCAATATCCTTTTTGCGAATTTCACAAATTGAGAATATCGCAATTTAAGAAATCGCAAGCATAATCGCAATTTTGGAGTTTTGCAGCCTAAGAAATCGCTATTTAGCGATTTCTTAATTTGCACTAGGAATGTGTGTCATACATGTGAAATTGCGAATATTTAGTCGCAAACGCTGTTTTTTGCAATTCGCAGCGTTTGCGACTAAAATTTGGTTTCATACATGTGCCCCCAAGTCTGATTGGCCATTAGGCCTCTATGCCTTTGAAGGCCTTTACATGTTACAGCCATCATATATGGGTCCTTATAAGGTGTTGAAATTAATCAACCTAGTGGCGCTAAAAATGGATCTGCCGAAAGACAATGCTGGAAAGTGGATTATTATTAGTGGTAAATTTGCATCTACCACTGGCAATAAGGCCACTAACACAGTGTAGGGCTCAGAATAGGTCTCAGAAATGTATTCCAATGCTCAACCCTTGGTAGCTTGGCTGAAAGATCCAACACCAATTTACAAAATTAGGAAATATTTTTATCTTTACAATGACACTAAAATGCAAAACAATCCAATTTAAGGAACTAAAGAAATGATTTTTTAAAGATGTAGCACAATATAGCACATAGAAACCTATAGCACTTATTGGCACATCTGGTCGAGCTAGATTGGGACAAAGTCAAAGTTTCAGGCTGACGGCGATGAAGCCTTGCGCGGCTCCCCCTTGCAATAGGTCTTGGTTAAAGTTTTTACCTTCTGACTTAGAAACCTTTCTTGAGCTTTTATTCCCAGGGTCCCTCAAAGCTCTCAGCCAGTCCTGATTCAGTGAGGGTTCACTGGCTTGCCTTGCGACGAGCTCCTTGTCAAACTTATGGATGTCCTCCCTCCGGAGCTTTCCAGCAGGATAAACCAGATATCCAAGATGGCTTGAAGTTGAAGGTGGGTGGCTTGACTCTCGCGATTGGTCCCGGTCACCTCTTCTACATTTGGACTTAGAAACTACAGAGCTTTTTCTCGTAGGGTCCCTCGATGCTCTTCACCAGCCCGGATTCAGTGAAGGTTCGCCAGCTTGGGTTTCGACCAGCTCCCGGTCAAACTCTGGCATTCGGTACTCCGAGGCTTTTGAGTGGGACGAACCTGGAACCTACCTATGAACCTTTTTTTTCCAGAGTTGCTCTAAAGTTCTCTAAACTTCTGTAACTTCTTCCTGAGGTTCCTCAGAGGGTCCCAAGGATTCCAAAACTTAAACCAAGGGGCTGGAAGCTCCAAGATGGTCCTTGAAAGTTTGGGACTTCAGTTCCCACAATCCACTTGGACAATCTCCTGACAGCAACTTTTACCTTGCAAAAAGCAAGCTCGCCTTCTCTCATCTCTATAAAACCCTTATTGAGACGAAGGATCAGGGGTGTATGATAAAATGGGGGAATGTTAACTCAGAGGAATGTAATGCTTGCAGGTTTCTAATATGTTGGGATGACTTCAACACTTGTTTTGAGGGTGATACTACTGACGTCCAGATCTTTATGGTCTTAGAGCGCATACATGCACACATTAATTATGCTCTGGCCAAGCACAGTGCAGTTGGTTTGATAAGCATTGGTCGAGGGCTAAAAGAGCGCTTACAGCAACTCTCAAAAGTATTCCGCAGGACAGGGCCACCATTGAATCTTTAGAGCAGCTTACAAAGCCTCCCTTGGTAACCGGAAGTTGCAACTAAAGATAGAGCTGTGGGGTCACTTGGTGATAACGAGGCAACTGAACAACGGTACTAAATTCTGGGGCGTTCTGAATCACTCCTTCTTTAAGAATGATTTGTTGTCAGAACAGGAGGCCACCGTTTCCTTCCCAGGCCTGCGATATTCATTTTACTCTTCTTTATGACTTGGTGGAAGTTGTGCCCTCATCACCCCTATTGATGGGTTTATGGTTGAGTGAAAGGAAGTGAGAAATCCCATTATCACCCTCCCTCTGGGTGAGGCTCCGGGTGCCAATGGGGTCCCGTGAGACCTTTTGAAATCTGTGTCGGAAGTGTGGGCCCCGGTTATCACCCGTCATATCAATTCAGCCATCAGAGGTCCCCTGCCTGATGCTTGGGAGCAATCTGTTATTATCCCTGTATTCAAGAAAGGCAACAGAGCAGATCTGGACAGTTACAGGCCTATCTCACTGATTGATGTGGAAGTCAAGATTGTTGGGAGGGTTATTTTGGAGAGACTCACCACATGGGAAAATGAGAGAGAGACTCTTTCTGATATACAGTATGGGTTCCGATCCGACAGTGGTTTAATAAAACAGAATCTCAACTTACATCTTTTGATTTCAAAATACTCCTGGGTGAAGGGGGGAGCCATTCATATGGCCTTCATGGACCACAGCTCGGCATTTGATAAAGTCAACAGGGAAAAGCTTTGGGAGGGGTTCAGGTCCATGCGGGTGGATGATGCTGTAGTAGGATTTATAAGAGCCCTCCATACCGACCTCACAGGAGTCGTTTTATATGGTTCTAAATGGTGAATGTAGCAGACCGTTTGCTTTAAAAAGGGTTGTCCAGCAGGGCTGCATCCTTGCATCATTCTTATTTGTCATGTATATCAATCGACTGGAGGGTGTTGTAACCAACAGAGGGACAGATGCTATATTATTTACCAGGACTGCCAGGAGTTTAACAGCTTTTATACTTTTTTTTACTTTCATGAATCGTTTAGACCTTTCTACGGACTTCAAAAAGTCTGTCTTTATAGTACTAGGTCAAAAAATACGAAAACGTGCAGTCTTTTTGCACAGGGCCAGATCTTATCTAGGGTTGAAGAGTTCTCCTACTTGGGGCTTCTCCTGAATTCCTGTTTAGCTGGACACCTTTAGTTAAGAAAAATGGGAGAATTTTGCAAAGAGCCATTTCAGGAGTGCATGACTTTGCTGGACGTATTGGTCACAAACCACCTGATCTTATGTTAAAAATATATAAGGCCAAGTGTATTCCGAAGTCAACCTTTGGCTGTAAAATATGAGGGTATGCCAAAATTGACCAAATTCAAGTGGTTGAGAATACCCCTGCTGAGATCATCTATGAGGAACTGGGGATGGCCTTCATTTCCGATCTCATTCGTATTTGAACACTTCTTTTGTGGTGTTCTGTCTGGTCAAAAGAAGTATTGCACTTAAATAGACAAATACTACAGGACTGTCTGTCACTAGCCAAAGCGGATTATATCCCATGGGTCTCGTACATAAGGAAATCTTTCATGGGATTGGGCTGCCCAGACCTCTTTTATGATCCTGTGGGTATCACAACTAAGGACCTACTCGGGGTTAAACATTCCTTTGTCCAGATGGTGATCACAGAAAGGGAGAATTCCGCTTTAACAAAACAGTTGTTTTGTTGTTATGTCATGGTTAAATCTGTCCCCAGCATGGAACGTACCTCCTTTTGGAAATGCCTAGTTATCATTGGCGTCTCCTAACATTTCTGAGACTGAATATATTCCATCCACTGTTATTCCCAAAGGGGGTTTGGTTTTCCCAATCTATCCTGCCTCCATGTACCTGCAACAATATTTCCATCAATACTTCCATGTACTTTTACGTCCAAAATTCTCCACCCTTCAACACAAATTATTATGGGCTATATTCTTCGCATATGGTTTTGACCAGATCAGACCAGCTTTCCTATACTTACACTTTTTGGGCTACTCCCAAACTGTTTTTTTGCCTCCCATTTTTTTATCTGGGGTTTTCAGCTCAACTCGATAGTCATGTATTTATTTGTCTGAGGAATGCTTTGATAATCTCTATTTTTTAAGAATTGTTTATAAAAATGTGACTATTTTTAATGTTTTATGGACTGCTGATGTTTATTATTTATCCAGTTTTGCTTGCTTGAATATCTTCTTATTCTACTCTAGCCTGCTTTCCTCTGAAAATCGAATAAACATTAAAGATGGATTGACATCATTGATCACATCACTGATGACATCCTCCGCCACACTACAACAAAATTAAAATGCATAAACAATACGCCATTTTAGACAGAAGTCCGTCCACACAAATTAGAACATGTACATTTATTTCTGCATATAAGTGTCCATAGGGACACAAGTTTTATACCAACATCTACTACATGGAGGTTTTACCAATGACTAAGTTGTTATCAAATAAATTATTTACCTAAAAAAGGCTACTCAATATAACTATTGGCTTGGTGAGAGAATTCACCAAAGAAACCTTCTTTAACAAAACAAAAGTACATACTAAGCATTTAAGAAATAATTCTTTAGTAAATGGAAAAAAACATACCATAATGTACTATCCTCACTCATTTTACTGAATACAACTGTAGGTGAGTCCCACAACCAACTACAAAAATGTTTGATATTCTACAGATATTCTATTACAGAGGCCTACCGTACACCATCTCCACCAATGAACAACTAACTGCCTGAATAAATAGTTCACATTTGAAATAACTGCCTCACCCACTACAATTCACGTCGGGCCCAACTCAAACAAGCATTTGCAATGCAATAGGTCTTGCTTTTACGCGAGTTTGAGCTATTGACATTGTAAATGACAATGCCTTTTATTTATGTGTTTTGATAATTGACACATAAAAGGCATTGTCATTTACAATGCCAATAGCTCAAACTCTTATGAATGCAAGACCTCGGCCACCATTGTACCGGCTTGCTTGTAAAGAGGGTCCCTATTGGTATAGGATATCTAATATATGTGTTGGTACACTGTACATGTCTACGTTCATGTTGAAGTTATGTGTGTGTGTATATATATATATATATATATATATATTCACTGAAAAAACCATAGGTTTCATGCACGTTATAGTTAGGAATTGGCATTTAAAAAACCTTTGAAATTCACTGAAAAAACCAAAGGTTTCAGGGGCGTTATAGTTAGGAATTGGCATTTAAAAAACCTTAGAAATTCACTGAAAAAACCATAGGTTTCAGGGGCGTTATAGTTAGCTGGACATTTCCCTCGTACAAAACCCTAGAAATTCCCCTGTTATAGTTAGTTCAGATAACTATAACTTACGCCCCCACAATGCACTGCTGATGATGTCACATATTACATCACTCATGACATGGTCAGTGACATCACTGATGACATCACTGATGACATTTCAAATGACATCACTGATGACATCACTGATGACATCATCCAGTGAGTATGTGTTTCCGTACAGTTTTAATATGTTTAATATATATAGGGAAAGGCCTGTTGAAGAATGAGTGGGTGTACAAGTGTGTGAATGGATGATTTTCTAGGTGCGTAACTGACTCTGTAAGTGAGTCATTAAATGTATCTTACTGCAGACTAGTGACTAAACTGTGGGAATGTCTGTATGTGTCTGTATGTTGGTGTATAAGTGGCTGCATGGTTTTGTGAATAGATATATGAGTGTCTATATGGGTTATTGATTGGTTGTCTGAGTATCTGTATGGGTGCCTGAGTGTTTGTGTGGGTAGGGTGTGTGTGACTCTGTGCATAGATGTGTGAGTGGGTGATTCTATGGGTGCATCTTTTTAAGAGTGCAACTGTGATGGACTGTATGGTTGGGTGAGTGTATGTATGGGTGTGTTAGTGATTTAATGTATATCTCAGTTGTACATGTGTCAGTAACTACATATGTGAAACGCAGTGTATATGTGTGTAAGAGTATATAACTATCTATATGTGAGAGTGTGTGATTGCGGGAGTGGCTGTATGGATGAGTGTGTGCTTGTATTAGTAATTGTATAAGAGCGTCAGAATTTGTTAGTATTTTTATGAGTAAATGAACTTGAGTGTGTTTAACTGTATAGGTGAGTAAATTGGACTGTGTTTAATTATTTGCATGATGGACTAGGTGTGTCAGTACCTCAATGGATGATTGGCGGTGTGTGAGTGTCTATATAGGTGTATAAATGCATATGATAGTCTTGTACGGAGTGACTGTAAGTATGAGTGACTGTACAGGTGAGTGAGTGGAGGTGTATGTAGACCTAAGAGTCAATGAGTGGGTATGTAGTTATTGGTATTGGAGTATCTATGGTTTTCAAAATGGCCGTCTGAAATTTTGAGTCGGTGTATCAAAGGTTATATTAGGGTGTGAGAAGATGCACTAATTTATCACATGGATGACGTCATCATTGATGTCATTTGAGATGTCATCAGTGATGTCATCAGTGATGTCACTGACCATGTCATGAGTGATGTAATATGTGACGTCATCAGCAGTGCATTGCGGGGGCGTGAGTTTTAGATAGCTGAACTAACTATAACAGGGGAATTTCTAGGGTTTTGTATGAGGGAAATGTCCAGCTAACTATAACGCCCCTGAAACCTGTGTTTTTTTCAGTGAATTTCTAAGGTTTTTTAAATGCCAATTCCTAACTATAACGCCCCTGAAACCTTTGGTGTTTTCAGTGAATTTCAAAGGTTTTTTAAATGCCAATTCCTAACTATAACGTGCATGAAACCTATGGTTTTTTCAGTGAATTTCAAAGGTTTTTTAAATGCTAATTCTTATCTATAACTTATCTCTAAAGATATCATGTTTAATGATTTTGATTGGATTTCTATATTTTTCAAATTCAGTGTGTCAATTTCATTAATTATGTTGTTTTTTTTTAAATACTTTTTTTATCACCATTTTTTAAACTTATTTTTTCAATTAATTCTTTTAAAAATTAAAAATATTATTTGAATTTAATGGGTTTTTCAAAATATTTTTTTATATTTTTCAAAATATTTTTTTAACTATATGTTCAAAACTTTATTTTTTTCCATGTTTTTGGATCCGCGCACCCTATGCGCACCATTCTCGATCCCTACGCATTAGCATCCATGCATGGTATGCGTTGGGTACGTGTTTAGTGCGTGATCACAATGCGACCGGTACGCGACTCCCAGCCTATACGCGACACGTTCGATGTACGTAATGCGACGTTTACGCGCTTCCGCGATGCGTCATCTGCGTCTATGACGCGGTAGGTGCGCGGATCCCGCGAAATATTTAACATTTAAAAAAACATATATATTTATTTCATGTGAATATTAATTGAAGACAAACTCTAAACTAGTCTTAAAAGACTTCAGCTTGATCTTTATCTCCCAAAAATGTCAATTTTTTTTCCTTGGATCCGCGCACCCAACCCGAGAGAATCCGTGCACCTAACGCATTCGGATGCGCACACCCTGCGCGCATTTCTTTTTTTTTTTTTTTTTTTTAAAAAGGGGGCCCCAGGGGGTCCTTCTGGGATCCCCTAAGCACCTCTAGAGGGTCAGAGTATTTCCACTCTGCCCCCTTTATATGTTTTACACACTTATTCCCCTTGCTTCTTCAGCCTCGCGTCTACCGAGGCAGAAAATGGCCGCCAACAGTTCCTGGTTTTGAATGTAGACAGACACTCGACAGCCAATTAGCATTCAGCACGCGATCGGGAGGGTGCGCGCTCGGTTCGGGGAGGGTGCGCTTACGGTGCGGGTAGGGTGCGCGGATCCTCCCCAGCCATAGATATCACTAGCTTTTCTACCCTAAATTTCTCAGGAACTACTGAATTCACACCATTTATGCAAAAGGCACGAGTCTGAACTGAGGACTACCTCTTTGCCAAATTTGGTGTCATTCCGTTCAGCGGTTCAGGCTGTAGCTGCGACAACAGATCCTATGGGAAATTGCATGGGGAAAACGCGTTTTGGGACCCCCTTTTTTCTCGGCCCCTGCTTGACGAATCACCACGAAACTTTCAGGGTAGGAGCGGAGCGGAGCTGGCCAAAAGTTTGGAAAATTTCGCGAAGATTCGTCAACCGGCGCCAAAGTTATTCCCAATAGAATGTTGCGGATTTCCTATATATATATTCTAATAAGTATTGTGAATATATATTGTGAAAAGATGTTTTTTTTGTTATGGTTTGGCCCATTGGTTTGGGAACGAGCTAGATGGAATAAGTTTTGAATTATAATTGGGAAGTAAAGACCACACCAGTGACCAATTAAGAAGTTGACTGGCTGAAGACATATCCATTTGTTGCCATAAGAAGACCAACTTTTGTTGCTTCACGTATTTTGTGCCCGGGTCTTATTGGGATGTTTTGGGCAAACCCCTATTTTTGATACACATGCTTGCAAAGTCAAAGCGCGTATGGCGTGCTAATGTGGAGCGAAAACATGTGTGCCTGCAGTAGGTGAAACGCATTAAAGAAAGTAGGGCTTACAGACAAAATAAGACGTACCGTTGAACAACCGAAGTAAAAGGACCAGTCCTCTTCTCACTTCTGCCCCTGCCATTCTGCTATTTATTAGCCATTTCTGGATATATAAACATATAAATGCACTGTAGAAAATCTTGGAGCTGTTTTAGTGACTACTACGGTTCATGTGGCTGCTCCCACAATTTGATGAGAAGCATAGCAAAGGCGCACTTTATTTCACTGATTATTACTTTTGCCTAAAAGATGGCTGTCAAAAAGAGTTTCCAAATGTGGCCGGAAGAAACCGTATAGTATTAAACGTGCTCTTAAAGAAAAAAGGTAGCTGCTCAACACATGGTAAACAGTTGGTAAACAAGCCAAGTCGGAAACAAAGCCTGAACGCGCACTTCCCCATCCTAAAAAAGTGTCATTCATTGGCAGACACATGTAAATGAAATCCCTGTGGAGTTTGCTTTCAGAATAAACAGATGATACATGAAAGCCGCTCTCCTGAAAGCCGCCTTCAGTGCCGGATCTTAATAGGGCTCACGTTTCAGGTCGGCCAACATTTTTACTTGTAAGAGACAATAGCGTAATGAAAGCTGGGAACAAATTAATCCAAACGTAAGGGAAAATGGAAACTGCTGAACTGCTTTATCTTTAAACATGTTAATGAAAAGCGTGGGTGCTTTACACAGCAGCTTTCTGCAATAACACTTTTTTTTGCATTTTGGTTTCATTTTGGTTAGAACTGTGATCAGTAATTCAAAAGAAAACAAGCGGAATCGCGGAAAAGCACGGCGCGCATGCCTGTGCACATGCACTGTAGCTCTAGGCTGGCCTGGTAGCACTTTTTGGAGCCCTCTCAAAAAGTCTCGCCAGACCAGCGCATGCGCTGGGTCAGGCGAGACCTAAAAAGGACTCCGCATTCATGGCAGAATCTACACACTTGTGGCGGAATCGCCACCAGGCGCACTGCAGAGAGTGCGCTGTACGGAGATTCCGCCTCGAGTGCAGAGATTCCACCACCAGAGCAGAGATTCTGCACTCGTAACTTTACTACACGAAAGTCCTATGTGAATCGGGCCCTTTAACAATACTGTGGGCCTTATTTATCAAGGGGTTGTGTCACTTTTGCACCACACAACTGATAGAGCATTGTGATATTCTGAAAATTGTAGGGGTACATTATATTCACGAGTAGTTCGTACCCGCATATATTTTTATGTGTCTTCATTTTAGTTAGTAACATGTTGTAATAACCAATGGTAAATGAAGTATTAGTATGAGTCGTGCCATTCGAGAAAAGTAAAATGGCATTTAGATGGAATCATGTAATTCTCGATGTTCATTGCAAATGCTAAATGAGGTAGCTCACATGTATTGTAAAGCATTAGATTTAAACATGCACCATATTAAAGTCTGCAGATGTAGTGATGATTGATTATGTTTAAATGTGATGAAATGTAGTGCTTGCAGATGCCATTATTAAATGCGTGTTTAATTTGATGTCAAAGGCCTAGCTGGAGCATACATTCCTTTATATTGCGAAAGGCCTATTCGTTTTTTATGTTAGCTAAATTTTGCAGGCCCGAAATGTATTTTCCCAGGTAAAGCTCTCATTTGGAGACAGTCAGTGAAATTCATGTGCGTGCAAGGTGTTCTGTTCTCAGGTTTCTGTTGCAGGTGCAAGGACATCGTCCTCGTTAGCTAAGACTAACGCTTTTGTTTTAGGAGTTAGGTATGGAGGAGACCTGCTACAATGTATTCAGGAATGCCGATAACTGGAAGTAGATACTCTTTGGTGCTGAAGAAGCCTGAGACCCAAGCACACTTCAACCATTGCTGAACCAAGTACAAGTTTAGGTGGAAAATCACCTGCGAGAGGTGCCTGGCCAGAGGAGATGTTTCAGGGGCGTGTTCCATAAAGTGAGCATTTTGTATTAGGGACAGTGCCCTGAGGGTTGAGAGAGCAGATGCTAGAAGAGCAGAGAGTGGCGTTAAAGGGGGTAGAAGGAAGAGATCGATCTTCAGGAGAGAGACTTAGAAGGAATCCTGTAGCTTTCGCTACTGACCCTTACAACGTGAGTGTACTCCTTAGGAAGTCTTCACAAGCTGACACCTTTCCTTGATCTTGCCTGGGAAATGCTAAGTAGTTATGCCACCTTAGTGATAGTGTAAGGATAGATTAATGGATTTTTTTTCAGCCACTACTGATGACTAATCTAGATGTTGGAGCGGTCATTGCTTGTTTAGTATTCTTGGCGTTGCTCATTCTTTTCATATTGCATCGGAATAGACTCATTCGTAGGATGAACTTTGTATTAGTGCCCATGTATTTTTCAACCTCGTCATGAGGTGCTTGTATGTTCAGTTGTTTTTGGCTTTGTAATAAAACCCCTAAATTTGAATTCGGAGTTAGTGATCTTTTCTGAGTCTAAATTGATTGGTCCGTGTTAGATAGAGGTGACTGTATGATTTCTCCCCTTTACACTTTTCAGCAGTCAATAAAGACCCAGTCGACCGCGGATTCTAAGAGAAGATTTTAGGGTAAAATCTGGCGTCATCACAACTTGTTGCATGCCCGACGCAACCCCAAAATGTGATATATCAAGCCACTCAAGGCCACTATGCATGGCCTGAGTTACCTGATAAATCAAGAGTAACGCAACGCAGCACAAATCACTATGTGACTTTACTCTGCCTCAGGGAGGCGTTCAATGCACATTGTGTGGGTGTTTCCACGCAACACCAATGTATTTTGACGCACTCCCAGATAAACCATTACTGGTAGACCCAGGAATGCACGAAAATGCTACGCCATCCCAGGGATGGATAACGAGGAGAAATGTATTTATTTCTCCTCGTTTTTTCCTCTGTCTGCATTCTGCTGCACACAGAGACAGAGGTAAACGTGTCAGGGGATTCTTTTTGTGCAGGAAGGTATCTCTGCCTGCACAAAAACAATCCTGCATGCAACACAGGCACCCTTGCACCATGGTGCAAGTGTGCCCTACGCCAAAGGGTGCCTGCGTTGGCGGTAGGCAGTTTATTGTGCGCTAGAGCTGGGAAAAGGTAAGAATGCGCCGTTTTCTGATAAATACGGTGCATTCCGGCCCATTTCCATGTAACGCAGCTCAGCAAGGTCACATTTCTGCGCTGCACTGTGAGACTTTTTGTTAAAATGGCCCACACTACTTAAAAATGGGCAGCCCTATAAACTTAGTAATTCACTACCACATACAATTGTTCTCTCGTGAGTCGTGAATTGATGGCTTCAATGACTACAGCGGAATCACTTTTGCACAAATGTTAGTGTGACCTCTAAGCTGAGGAAGAGTGTCATGAACCTTCATCAGAAGCAAAGTCTAAAAATCCAAGTCGCACCTCCCCCCGCCAGCGGGCTCTATGAACAATAGACCGTAGTCAACCATTTGCCACTCTGTTCTAAAAACATTTATGTAAGTCCTGATCTTTCTGTAGCATCATTAAAACATTTACCTGGCCCCATCTCTGGAGAGAGTCCACTGACCACCGCAGCCAGGGGTGGATCTGTAGAAAGGAGCAGAAACAACATGGTAAGTGCAAAGGGGTCAGAACCAGGGTTTAAAAGCAGGGGTGCTTCCAGTAAATAGAGAGGGGACTTTACGAGGGGCCAAGCAGAGAGTTTTAGAGCAGGTTTGCTATAAAGAGAATGGCGATTGTAACTAAGAGAGCTCAGCACACAGCATTTCAACAGGCTTTACATATGCTCCATAAAGCAGGTAAGTGACGTAGCAGGCTCTGCAACGCAGCATTCAATAGGACTGACCCAGATACACCGCTGCTTACCATGGTTCAACCCCATCCAGGTGAGCTCGGCCAGATTGTCAAGAAAAAACATCACTTTCTCCCACCCCATAAACTTCCTTTAGAGTTTCCCTCAATGCTTAGTGCTGCCTTCCATACCCCTCTGCCCCTACACATGGACCCACTTGATGAATCCCTGTCCCTTCTGGGTCTATCAGGGGCTTCCCCAATGTGTAGCTTGTGAGATACTGGTAGCTCTACAGATATCTGGAAGTAGCTCTCCTGTTTACAGTCCGGACTAATAAATTAGTTGAATTAACAGAAAAAGTGTCTATTCGAGATGAAAATGTATGCACTTTCAGAACTCATAAGCTGATGTTTGGGGGGGAAATGGTTGAATTTCCAAAATATATTTCAAGCTGATATTTGAGTGATATATTATGTGGCATTGGAAAAACTTGTTACTAGCATAGGGGCATATCAACAACAACCGGCGATAATTATCTCTAAGCGCACTTAGCGCTAGGATAATTATCGCCGGCTAGCGTGAATTTTTATCGCTGAGATAGCGTGCTATTAGCAAAGCTCATCTCAATAGCGATAAAAATCCTCACGCTAACAGGCTAACGTGAGATTATCGCTGGAAACCCAGCGATAATCTCACGTTACCTTGTTGATAGGGACAGGCAAACTTAGCCATGATATCCTCCTTCCATAGGATATCATGGCTAAGTCAGAAAAATACCAGACGTAAAAAAGCAGCGTTAACCGCGGTTAGCGCTGCTTTTTTTGTCTCTAACAGGGTAAGCGACATTCTTGATAATAGGAGAAATGTCGCTTAGCGACATTTCTCCTATTATTTTACTCTGGAACGCCCCCTTTGCATCTCATTAGAGATGCAAGGGGAAGCGTAGAGTAAAAGGGTGCTAACATGCAAATTTGCATGTTAGCACCCTGTTGTTGATAGGGCGCTAGTTTTATCTCTCCTTTTTTGGCTTTTAAAGCCAAAAAAGCAGAGATAAAGCCCTTGTTGATATGCCCCTTTATTACTTGGGGCCATAAGCATTGCAGCTACGGCTGTTATGTATTACCCATGTTAAAGGTATTTAAAATTGCAAAGGCTTGTTTACGTTACTGCTGCAACCTGCATGGTGCCCTGATGTGATTACTACTGGCAGTGGCGGTCCCTCTGCTAAGGTTAGAGGCGTGTCGCCCCACTGCTTTTCAGTAGAGGAAAAAAAAGGAAAAGTACATTGATAATAACACGTTATTATGATTATTTTACTTTTCCTTACTGAGGCAGTTTTACGGAACGGGCTGCGCTGTCTCACAGCCAGCATGGAGAGTGGTTCATGCACTTGAGTGCGCATGACGGTTTGGCTGGCCGACTTGGGCCGGCCAAACAATCACGCGCACTAGCCTATTCTCCACCAGGCTGTAATGCACTGCCTGGGTGGAGAACATGCACAGGCTACCACTGCCAGTATGAGTGCCGAACCATGCCGCTCAGACCTATCATGACGCTGTTGTACTGCTCGTGAGAGCAGCGCCATGATTGGCGTAGGTGAGCCTGTGTGCTTCCTGCTTCCGGAGGAGAGACGACGCTGGAGGAGAGATGGAGAGACAGTGGCCCTGCAGAGGAGGTAGGTTGGATTTTTATTTTTATAGTTTACCTCCCCTAACCTCCCCACCAGCCCTCGTCTGTACCAGCCGTCACTGACTACTGGTAACCATACAGAGGGTGGCCACCAATAATCTCTTGTCCGACACGGCAGCAATTATGACACTAATTATTATTAGTAGCTTGAGATTATTTTCAATTAGCATAAGTAGCTCTTATTAGAGAAAAGACTGGATACCCCTTGTCAATCACTTGAACCATATGGAGGCGATGTACATTTTATTACAAGACCGGCTCCTATTACGCCTTCTTTTCTTGCCTTTAATTTGATAGCAGCTAAGAAAAAGCCTACAGTTATCAGAAAACGGCGCACCCTCTGCACGGTTACCAGTAGCCAGTGGCGGCTGGTACAGAAGAGGGGTGGCGGGGAGGTTAGGGGGAGGTAAACTAAAAAAATAAAAATCCAACCTACCTCCTCTGCAGGACCACTGTCTCTCCGTCTCTCCTCCAGCGTCTTGTCTCCTCCGGAAGCAGGAAGCACACAGGCTCACCTGCGCCTTCTTTTCTTGCCTTTAATTTGAAAGCAGCTAAGAAAAGCCTACAGTTCTCATGAATCAAAAGGAAGCTACTAAAGTATAACATCAGGCGGCGGTAATTGGCACGTGCTTGGCCAACCCCACGAAACCCAGACATCCAGAATATCCAAAGCATGGCACATTGAAGTGTAGAGTCTGCACCTGTCTGGCATCATCCTTGGTCCAGGAGCAATCGGGGAGAGGATGTAGCCTTACGGCTAGAGCTGTCGACTTCGTAGCTGAGGAACCGGGTTCGAGTCTCAGCAACGACGCTCAACATCCTGGTGTTCTGGGCAAATCACGTACTCTCCCCGTGCCCAACAAAAATGAATGTGTCCGATACTGGTGTTCAAGTAAGGGGTCGGATATCTCATATCTTAGGGTCTAGTTCGAGCTATATAAAAAAAAAAAAAAACAGAGACCCCCGTGCCTAGGAACTCCCAGGAGGTCACACTCCTTTCAGCCACAGAAAAAAGGTCTGGTCAGGATTGTTAATTCACAAAAATTGTTATGGACACCTTTGTCATTAAATCGTGGTGCTCCCCCCACAGAACAGTTCCTGGGCCTTGCAGCCCTCAGCACACATGATAGATTAGAGTGAAAACTGAACAAGTAAAAATCAGAAAGCAGGTTCACACACAGGTGGGTCTCTCAGAGCAGTGTACCATGCAGGGGATATTCTCTTCCAACACCACCACATCATATGTGACTGACACTGTCCCTGCCCTGCTGACCCATACAGAGGTATGTCTGGCATGAGACTGACTGTCCCAGTCGATCGGCTCTTCGGAGGCACTGGCCTGTGTGCGGTGCTCCCACTCTCCAGAGAGGCGCCCTTCTTTCATCACTGCCGGCCCACTGACCTCTCTCTAATGACGCTACATGGCAGCAGATTTCAACAGTGTAGGATTCATGGTTTTCACAGAAACATACAGCTGTGTTAAACAGAGAAAGGATAATGTTCCTCTGTGAGCGGACACCACCCTACCGTGTGCCTGAGTACAAGGACAATCTAGATGTGTTAAGTAGGACTTTCTTAGGATGACTTTGTAAAGTTCACAGGATTTGAAACCTGGTTACTTACTATTCTGAGGTCTGGGCAGCAACCTGAGAAGCCTGTGCCCCTGCAGATGGTAGTCGCAGGCTCCACGGGGTCTCTAGCGACACAGGAGGCCACTGAACCACCAACCATCACCAACCCTTTCAGCCGTGCGCCTCGGCAGACCCGCACTCTCAGGAAAAGCTGTGTCGCTGTTAAGGTGCTGTAAAGAATGAAGTCAAAAGGTAAGTGCAAAATTCGAGGTTTTATTGGAGGGAGGCACAGCACAGCTGTACAGCACAGCACCAAGAAATAACTGACATCTAAAGGCTCTGGAACATGGAACGTAACTTGTACAAGGCAGGCACAGTGTTCCATGTTCCAGGCAGGGGGAAAGGGGTAAAAGGATGGATGCAGCAGGTGCGGCTCACAAAGAACCACTTCCAGCTCAGCACTATCAATGTGAGAGCACAGCTTCATGTAGGAGCCAGAGTAGTGCACAGAGGGGGGCGTGGGATTGGTTTATTCTATGTGGAGGATTGATTGAGGGGAGGGAATCGCAGAGGGTGGTGTTGGAGGATGGCATGAGAGAGAACAAACAGTGAGGAGAAGGCACTCAGGAGAGTTGTCAGGAGAGAGGCATGAAACTAGGCATTTATTTTTAGATCTCGCCTACGGCTGCGCATGTGCTGTCTATTGCAAGACATATTGTTAGCTTACAATGAACTTAAAGCCCTCCCATTACTCACCACTGGTTGGCTTCATGGTCACTCTTGTTTGCTTGCTTCTTATTCATCAGATTTCATAGACTTTCCTTACTCTTATTGTGTGGCCCTGCCATTCGTCTCCAGGGCCGGATTGGCCGTATCGGGCACAGGGCGTTTCCCCTGTGGGCCGCCAGGGTGGGGGTTGGTTTTGGACCCCTGGGGGGCCATTTTTGCTAACAGACTCCCCCCTCCCCCGGCGGCCGGATGAACTTAATTGCCATGGCTGGTTTGCGTTCCTGAGCCCCTCGCATCAGAGGTTAGGCAAACGCATTTTAGAGTGGTGTCTGCATCACGCATTATGGTGCCTGGGAGCCAGATGTCAGTGTGCTTTTAAATATTTACAATCCAAAATGTCCAACATGGACATTACAACTCACTCTGAATAATTATTAGCACTGCAGGGTCAGGGCTTCAAATGCGGCTCAGCCAGGAGGCGGCCTCAAACACCACATGGTCTCTCACTTGCGTGGTTTAATAAACAAACGCCCTCCTTCTCGGTGGAGCACCAAAGCTCCTCACATGGATTCAGGCTGCTGGAGGCGTGCCTATTGTTCTATCCCTGCTGGGTGCCTGTTGTGACGGAAAAGTACTCTGCATGGTAAGAGGCGTGCACCCATGCCCTGAGTGCCCAACTATACTGTTTTTCTTCTCTTTGTTTTCTCTTTTATCATGAATTGAGTTATGCCTATTGTTAGAAATGGGGGTCTCTGGTTGGCAGTGGATGGCCACTGTCCAAGCAGGGACCCTTCTTTCTAAGTCAGAGTGAAGGCCTGCACCCCCTTGACAACTCCTGCTCCACCCTGTGGTAACGTAGCACGAGCAGTTAGGCTAATCTCAGAGGCAGTGTGTAAAGCGTTGATAATCATACACAGCAAATACAGTGAGGAACACTACAAAGGGACACAACACAGGTGGTTATCAAAGAAAATAGTTATATTTATAGAGACTTATCACAAGACCAAATACCGTGGAAATCCCAATACTGTACAAAAATAGTTCTCTCTGGATGCTGCAAAATAGTTCCAATGGGTAAGGTAAAGTTCAGTTCAGGACAGTGGTCTCTGCGACCCCCCTACTCACAGTTCTGAGATGTTGGCAAATAAGCCACAAGAAATGTCGCTCCGGCGGGTTAGCGATGTTTTTCCCCACGCTCTGGTCACGGGCGCTGGCAAACGGGGGTTAGCGACGATTTTCCGGACCCTCAGCAGCTGTAGCGATGATTTTTGGGCCGCAAGCGTGCAGGACGATGATCAGGCCAGCGGGCCCTCAGCGGCAGCGATGCGACGATGTTCCGGACGCTCAGCAGCTGTAGCGATGATTTTCTGTCTGCAAACGTGCCGGGCGATGATCAGACCAGCGAGCCTTCAGCGGCAGCGATGCGATGATTTTCTTTACGCCCTGTAGTTGCAGCGATGATTTTTGGGCCGTAAACGTGCGGGGCGATGATTAGGCCAGCGAGCCTTCAGCGGCAGCGATGGAATGATTTTCTTTACGCTCTGTAGGTGTAGCGACGATTTTCTTCACGCTCCTTGGCTGCGGCGGCTCGCTAACAGGCCTTAGCGACGAAAAGGAAGTCTACTGGTCCTGAGACTTCAGTCAGGGGGCTAGTTCTCTCTCTAGCCCTTGGGTGATTGCAGGGTCAAGATTAAAAAGTTCTCTTACAGCTCCTTTTCCCTCCTTTTTCCAGTCCAATGAAAACTACTGCAGGCCAATCCAGGGAACAGCACACAACACCAGGACAGTCCTCTCCTGCAGCTTTCTTCAGTTCCACGGACAGAGGTTGGTCTTGAAATCCAGGGCAATACAAATTGTAGGGGATTCAGCACAGATATTTATACCCCAAAAGTCTTTGTTCTCAGAAGCTACAAGTCACTGAACCCAGCCAGAACCAGTTCTGCCCAGCCCTGGAGCACTTTGTTTACCAGGCTGCATCCTTCCTGTAGCGATTACTAGCACACTGAAGAGGCTCAGGATGCGATATACGCCTTCCCGTATTCAGATTGCCCGGAGCTGTAAGCAGGGCAGCGGGAAACCGTGTAGGGGCCCTCGAGGCGCTAGGGACTACAACTCCCAGACGCCCCACGGCTGAGAAACCGGAAACAGACACTCGCATCTCGGCTTGGAGAGATGCTACAAAGCCCCGCCTCTGTTACAGCGCGGGGCTTTGCAATTGCCTTCCAGCCTAGGTTCCAACCGGAATGTCTTCGCTACTTCTATTCCTGATTACGAAGCCACCGATAAGATACCGCTTTTCCTTGATAACGGCCACAAAGCGGTTACATGCTTGTCAGGACGCTTCCTAAATCTCCACGCTGCCCTCTCTTCCGTGCTTCGCTGAGTGAACGTGGGACCTGTTCCTTATTACTCCGCCTCTTGCCTCCAAGACGCGTGGACTTGGGGGACAGACTGAACCGACTCTCGACCATCTTTCCTGCAAGAGGGTTTGCAGGAGAAGAGTTTTAGAGAGCATTCTATACTGCGAAACCCGAACACTTGGTGTCCCGGAGCTAGGCAGAGCAGACGGTACCCCCCGCAGGACTGCTGTAGCTCCGTGAGATGCTCCCTGGTGAACTCCATTGAAGATCCAGAAGTCCTGTGATTATCGAGACTGTATCTATCAGGTATTTAGGTGGAACTTATAACTGACCTGGTGCGCTGTTGCGCTCCTTTTCCTGTTTTCTTTGGATTCCTTGTTTTCTTGTTGGTTATCAACGGACATTATAACTTTCATGGGTTCTGAATCCTGCTGAGGTGTAGCAATCTCCAACCTCCTCCTTTAAGGCTGCACTGTCCTCAGAGTCTCTATTTTCACAGTTGTATGTAAGTTCTCAGTAAGTACACCATCGGTGTAAGAAGAATAGTCTTATCTAGAAAACACTACTGTATTGTCTCACCCTAACCCCATTATTCTCTCTCCTGTGTGCATACAGTCCTGCTCTCCCGATCTCTGCACATCCCCCCAACACGCTAGAGGGTGAACAGGAGAAGGAGGACTCCTTTGGCAGCCACTTTTATTGTTTTCTCCACTTCCCCTTTCCCCGAGGTGCAGTGTCGCATAGTAGTTGTACATAACTCTATTCGCTGTTGCGCTCTGGGGAATAGAGAGGTTATTCTGCACACCATTGTTCCCGCAGACGATCCTCAGAGGTTAGTGGCTATTTACATGTGTATGCCATGGACAGCCGACAGATTGCAAAGCCCACGAAAAGGGTCAGCCTGAGCAATGAATACTAACGTAGTTCTAGCCTCGCTGTTGGACTCCACACTTCTAGAGCAGAAACCCAAGAGTTAAAAAGTGAGGTAGGATCCTTGCGCAGAGAGGTAGCGGGTATCTCCAGAGCAGGGAAAACATATGCGTTTGGAAAGAGTCCATATATCAAAGAAGGGACTCTTCCCCCTCCTTCATCTTCTATCGGGGTGAGTTCACAGGGTGCAAGCTTCTTACCCGACCCAACGACAATACCACCTTCCCAAGGCACCTCACCCACCGTCCACATTGTGCAGAACCCTGGTATTCCTTTAGCGCCCCCTGAACGTTTTTATGGAGATCCAAAAAAGTTCGAGATATTTCTCAATCAAAGCAGACTCCATTTCCTGTGTAAGCCTGTCATTTTTCAAGATGATGCATCAAAGACGTCGTTCATGATGTCCTACATGGGGGGTAATGCTGCAAGTTGGACTATTCCCTTAATGGAGCGGAATGATCCTGTTCTCCACAACTTTCCGGAATTCTGCACCGAAATGCGCAAGCTCTTTGATAGGAAGACGCATATGATGGCATTAGATAAAGAACTGATTACCCTTCGGCAAGGGTCCCAAGACCTGCTCACATACATTACTACCTTCAATCGTCTCGTCGTTGAAACCGATTGGCCACAAGAAAAACGGACGACTCTCTTTTATCAGGGACTACGTAGTGAGATGAAGGATGTCCTCTCTCAAGTAGTACGACTACCGAACACTTGTGAAGAATTGATAGAGTTAGCAGTCCAACTTGACCATCGGCTGCAAGAGAGGAAGGGAGATAGAAGCCGTGGGGAATCCCGTTTCACTGTACCCAGGTCCCGTATATTCCCAGATGAACAGACAAAGACGTCTAACGGAGCAGAGCCTATGCAGATTGGGGGAACCAGAGGCCCCCTTACCCCAGAAGAGAGAGAGAAAAGGCGCCAACAAAAGCTGTGTCTATATTGCGGCAAAAGCGGCCATTTTATCAGGGACTGCCGAGCTCGAGCACGAGGACCTGACCGCGGAGTAGTGGCCAAACCGCAGACACCTGCCATTCAGCGGACGGAAAACTAAAGAACCCAAGTATGGACGGGATCTCCACCTTGGGTTATGAATCACACCAGATCCCATCTCTGTTAGCCAACACCATTCAACCCTCTGTGGCTCACATCAATGTGAATGTTACCTTATGGGTCTCCACCGCCAAGTCGCTCTGTGTCTCTGCCTTAATCGACTCCGGAGCCACCGGGAACTTTATCGATCAACAATATGCCCAAAATATCGGAGTCCCTTGTGAACGTAAAACTACCCCTGAAATTGTAAAAGCAGTGGACGGCAAGACGTTGACTTCTGGTCCTGTTCGTTTTCACACTACCCCTTTGGAAGTACGAGTGGGTGTAGATCATTACGAAGTTATCCAGTTCGACTTGATAGATGCCCCGCATTTTCGCCTAATCCTTGGAATGCCCTGGTTAACCCTGCATGACCCTGTCATCAGATGGACGGATCGCACCGTTTCATTGACTTCTCCTTTCTGTCGCGAACATTGTTACAGGAGACCCTCTGTTCAGGAAGACGCCATCAACTCCCAAGCTGGGCTGCTGGCCTCAGGATGCGAAGAAAAGAAGTTCTGCTGCTCGATGTCCTTACCCGTAGAGTATAAAGATTATCAAGAGGTCTTTGACAAACAAAAGGCCACACAGTTGCCACCTCACAGACCCTACGATTGCCGAATATAACTCATTCCCG
This sequence comes from Triturus cristatus, assembly GCF_964204655.1. Classification (NCBI taxonomy): domain Eukaryota; kingdom Metazoa; phylum Chordata; class Amphibia; order Caudata; family Salamandridae; genus Triturus; species Triturus cristatus. The sequence continues at coordinate 58,567,637 of NC_140587.1, forward strand.
GAGCCGACATCCCGTGCAGTCGGGTATACGCTCTCACGGAACCTGAAACACGCTATCTTAAGACATACCTAGAAGAGAACCTTGCCTCCGGTTTCATTCGCCACTCTACTTCCCCAGCTTCATCTCCTCTTTTTTTTATTTCTAAGAAGGACTGTGATGAGCTCAGATCATGCATAGACTACAGAGCCATAAATAAGGTAACAGTTAAAAATCGATACCCATTGCCGTTAATACCAGTGTTGCTGGATCAACTGAAAGGAGCTCGAATCTTTACCAAGTTGGACCTCCGAGGCGCCTACCACCTAGTAAGGGTCAAGGCTGGCGATGAGTGGAAAACGGCGTTCCGGACAAAATTCGGGTTATATGAATACCAGGTGATGCCTTTTGGTTTATGCAACGCCCCTGCGGCATTCCAATTTTTTATGGATGAAGTGCTACGAGGATTATTGGACACCATTTGTATTGTCTATATTGACGATATTCTCAGTTACTCTGCTGACCTTCAGAATCACATAATCCATGTGAAGACGGTATTTAACAGGTTACTACAACACTCCTTGTTCGCCAAGTTGGAAAAATGCCTGTTCCACGTCGAAGAAGTGGCCTTCCTGGTCTATGTCATTAATGCCGAAGGCTTCCAAATGGACAACAACAAAGTAACAGCAATCACACAATGGAAAGCTTCGCTTAACGTAAAATCAGTGCAAAGTTTTTTAGGATTCGCTAACTATTACAGGCGTTTTATAAAAGACTTTTCAAAGGTCATACACCCTATTTCCAGTTTGCTGAGGAAAAATACCCTGTTTGTGTGGTCCAAGGAAGCCGACAACGCTTTTGAAACACTGAAAGAACTGTTCACCCAGGCTCCTATCTTACGTCACCCTGATCCTTGTTTACCCTTTGTGGTAGAAACTGATGCCTCGCAGTATGCCCTGGGAGGAGTTCTATCCCAACGACACCCGACCACCGGTCAACTACATTCAGTTGCATTTTTTTCAAAGAAACTCACCCCATGTGAGGTGAACTATTCCATCACAGATAAAGAATTGCTGGACATTAAACGTGCGTGTGAGGAATGGCGTCATTATCTCTTAGGAGCACATCACACAGTAGAAATCTACACCGATCACCGAAATCTCCTCTTCCTCAAAACCGCTAGGGCTCTAACTCCTCGTCAGTTACGTTGGTCTTTATTTTTTTCTGACTATGATTTTATCATTAAGTACAGACCAGGACCACAAAACAGTAAGGCAGATGCCTTATCTCGGAGAAACGAGTCCGGAACTTCACCAGTGGAGGACATTAAGGAACCTCCTGCCATTATTCCTGTCTCCGCCTTCCCAGCACAAGCTCTAGCAACCATCCTGTCACAGGATTTCCTCGAAGAGGTAAAGGGTAATCTCAAAACCATGGATGTTCCCTCTTGGATTCAAACAAACCCAGAACATCGGAGCGTGACAGGAGATTTACTGTACCATGATCATGCCTTGTACGTACCCATCACATCACTACAACTACAAGTGTTGGCCTGGGCCCATGACTCTTCTCTAGGCGGACATTTGGGAGAAAATAAAACCATCGCCTCAATGGAAAGATATTTCTGGTGGCCCACCTTGCGGAAAGATACCAGAGACTATATCAAGAATTGTGCTATTTGTGTTCAAGGAAAAGCCAGACACACCAAACCTGCTGGCTTGTTACAACCCATTCCTATCCCTCCTTTTCCCTGGCACACGGTATCTATGGATTTTATAGTTGAAATGCAACCATGCAAGGGGTATAACACCGTTTTAGTGATAGTTGACCATTTAACAAAGATGGGACATTTCATTCCGCTCACACATCTTCCCACTTCACACGAACTCGCCATTCTCTTCTTACAACATGTAATCAGGGTTCACGGAATCCCCAGAGCACTTATAACAGACAGAGGAACACAATTCACTTCACGGTTTTGGAAAGAGATGTGTATCACATTAAATATAGAAGCCCGTTTATCTTCCAGTTATCACCCTCAGACTGATGGAAAAACGGAGCGTCTTAACCAGACCTTAGAACAATACCTCAGATGCTTTCCACTCCAAAACACCTCTGATTGGTTTCCACTAATCTGGATGGCAGAATTCGCATACAACAATGCAGAACACTCCACCTTGGGTTGCTCCCCTTTTTTTTGTATGTACGGTTCTCATCCAAACATGCTCCCCTTCGACTGGCCAGTCGTATCCAATCACCCCAGCATACAAGAGCATCACGCTCACCTAAGAGCGGTGCTCCTCGATGCCAAACGCCAATTGGCTCTGGTGCAAACTGAACAAAAACGGCATGCAGACACAAAAAGGGCACCAGAACCCACATATGAAGTAGGGGATAAGGTGTGGTTGTCCACAAAAAACCTGCATCTTAGAGGGGTGGGCAAATTAGCTCCCAAATACATCGGGCCCTACACCATTGAGAAAGTTATTAATCCTGTAGCGATGCGTTTATCCCTTCCTGCTTCATGGCACATCCATCCTGTCTTTCACGTATCCCTACTTCTACCTTGTCCGATATCTACAAGATTACCCTCCAAGCCCCTTCCCATTGACATAGACGGGGAGAAAGAATACGAAGTTAACAAACTTCTGGACTCTCGAATGGTTAGGGGAAAGTTGCAGTACCTGGTAGATTGGAAAGGTTATGGAGTAGAGGATCGAACCTGGGAACCAGCAGACAATCTGCATTGCCCTCTCCTGTTGAACAGGTTTCATGCGGAGAATCCCGGGAAACCGGGTCAACCGCCGGGACGGCGGCTATTGAGAGGGGGTTCTGTAGCGATTACTAGCACACTGAAGAGGCTCAGGATGCGATATACTCCTTCCCGTAATCAGATTGCCCGGAGCTGTAAGCAGGGCGGCGGGAAACCGTGTAGGGGCCCTCGAGGCGCTAGGGACTACAACTCCCAGACGCCCCACGGCTGAGAAACCGGAAACAGACACTCGGATCTCGGCTTGGAGAGACGCTACAAAGCCCCGCCTCTGTTACAGCGCGGGGCTTTGCAATTGCCTTCCAGCCTAGGTTCCAACCGGAATGTCTTCGCTACTTCTATTCCTGATTACGAAGCCACCGATAAGATACCGCTTTTCCTTGATAACTGCCACAAAGCGGTTACATGCTTGTCAGGACGCTTCCTAATTCTCCACGCTGCCCTCTCCTCCGTGCTTCGCTGAGTGAACGAGGGACCTGTTCCTTATTACTCCGCCTCTTGCCTCCAAGACGCGTGGACTTGGGGGACAGACTGAACCGACTCTCGACCATCTTTCCTGCAAGAGGGTTTGCAGGAGAAGAGTTTTAGAGAGCATTCTATACTGCGAAACCCGAACACTTGGTGTCCCGGAGCTAGGCAGAGCGGACGGTACTCCCCGCAGGACTGCTGTAGCTCCGTGAGATGCTCCCTGGTGAACTCCATTGAAGATCCAGAAGTCCTGTGATTATCGAGACTGTATCTATCAGGTATTTAGGTGGAACTTATAACTGACCTGGTGCGCTGTTGCGCTCCTTTTCCTGTTTTCTTTGGATTCCTTGTTTTCTTGTTGGTTATCAACGGACATTATAACTTTCATGGGTTCTGAATCCTGCTGAGGTGTAGCAATCTCCAACCTCCTCCTTTAAGGCTGCACTGTCCTCAGAGTCTCTATTTTCACAGTTGTATGTAAGTTCTCAGTAAGTACACCATCGGTGTAAGAAGAATAGTCTTATCTAGAAAACACTACTGTATTGTCTCACCCTAACCCCATTATTCTCTCTCCTGTGTGCATACAGTCCTGCTCTCCAGATCTCTGCACATCCCCCCAACACGCTAGAGGGTGAACAGGAGAAGGAGGACTCCTTTGGCAGCCATGTTTATTGTTTTCTCCACTTCCCCTTTCCCCGAGGTGCAGTGTCGCATAGTAGTTGTACATAACTCTATTTGCTGTTGCGCTCTGGGGAATAGAGAGGTTATTTTGCACACCATTGTTCCCGCTGACGATCCTCAGAGGTTAGTGGCTATTTAAATGTGTATGCCATTGACATCCGACACTTCCTTTCAGAAAGAGGGGGTCTGCCCTCAGACGCACAGTGGGAGGTGGAGCCAGCATTCACCTTGCCAGGCACAGCCCTATTCAAGTGCAGGAGCTACCCCTCCCCTCACTCCAAGGCAGATCTCTCTATTCAACCTAGGTCTGACTCACCCTGCCCTGTCCCTCCAAAACCAGACAGCCAATACACATAACAGCAGAGCACACTGGAAGGCTTAGGCAAGAAAGTACCTACATTCTAAAAGTGGTACTTTCAAACACAGAATATAAAAATAACCTTCACTAAAAGATGTATTTTAATATTCTGAGCTCAGGCATACTAAACTCGTTTTTTAGGTCTTGCTGAGACAGCGCAAGCTGTCTCTTTGAGACATTTTGTAAGTGGGCTTTCAAAAGTGCTACCCACATGATTTGGCAGGCCTAAAGCTTGAGTGCACGATGGCGTGCACGTGCACAGCTGCTGCTCGCACTCCCTCCTCCTTCTCCCCCTCCCTTTTCATCAGCTTTAATCAGGCTCCTCTGATGCTGGCATTCCCCCCTCCCTTCTCGCCCAGCCCTTCTTGTCACCTCGGCTTGTTTATTCGCGCGGTCGTTTCACTTTCACAGCCAATGCTTGTTTCCCTTCTTCCCTTGCCAAACACAGCCAACACCAGTGATCTGTACTAACTCTCCAGCAATTGTCAATAGAATTCAACACAACAAGGGAAACATTTTCAAATCCATAATGGATTTTTATTAGTGCTATACAGTGTTTTTTGTTCCTGACAAAGTTTTGCGAAGTTCCCTGACACAATACTTGCAAAATGTTCATCTTTACATCCCGTAAACATTTTTTTCTGTGTTGAGAGATCGTGTTCATCACACAGGTGGATTATTTTCATTGCAATTGAATGCAGCCTAGCTGGGGAGGGGCCTTATACAGCAGAAACACCCACACTGTTTTCTGCAAAATATTTCAAAGCAGAACTATTTTGTAGTGTTAAATGAAGATAGGTGTAAAAACGAAATGCCCAGAAAAGTCAAGATTTTCACAATGAAATGGAAAAGCAAACACCTTTGCAAACTTTGAAATTGTACAGTTTATTTTGTCCTTTGCAAAAGTTTCAAAAGTAATGTCTGTCCCCGAGCGCACCCTCAGTTTTCGTCATTCTCTCTAGTCTTGCCAAGCTCGTAGACAGGCAAATTACTTCCGGTTCGGACAGCACGAGCCGATGGACGAAACTGAAAGGTGAGGGGCTCGGTGTTAAAGATGGTAAACGCTCTGCGAATCAGTGTAGAACTAATGTTTCATTTTCTGCAATGATAGTCAGAGCCCCAATTTAATTAAATTACAAATGTCAAATCATTAATGGACCCGCTTCTCCTTTGGTGTGTCCCTCCTCTCAGATTAATGGCTGGGAACCTCTCCATAAATAAAAATCTATCATTTTAAAAGTCACTCCATAACGAGGCTGCTCTTTACTTAATGAACTGTGAGATTGCAGACAACCCCGACCTGCTGTATACAATACCCATTGATCACTCAGGAGAGAAGAGATCTCCTGGGCTGGTTCAACCTTGCGGGGCTACATGATGGTCCAGCTTCACTGGCCCAGCTCGATTCGGTTCTCAATATTTGACTGTGTCTAACTCTTGTACTGCTCTGCGCATACTCCTACATTTACTAGTAAACCAGGAGTAAGCCCCAATTTATCAGAGCGGACAAACTTCATTTGCAGGAGGTGAGCCTGTCGTTTGCGGTTTCTCCTTGTGTCTACAGGCACCACTTTCACGTGGGAAACAGGCACATTTCTACTAATGAAACCTGCACTGAGAAAAGAGTGGAGCAAATTAATTTGGAGAAATGTCACTGACCTTTTCCTAAAGGAATGGAACAAACAGGCTACACAGCAAGAATTCTTAAAGTAAGCATTGGCAAAGTCAATAGGTCAGGGTTTAATATGTTAGCACATTAGAGTGAGACACACAGGAGGATGCCAGCTGGACGGGGTAGGGAGTTATTCATTCAGCTCAATGCATGCACTCCAGTGGAGGTGGAAGGATACAAGCAAACCGCAAATGTCATTAGGTGGGATAGATGAGAGGTTGATAATTTACAGAGCTGACCCACGGCATGATTGACAAAGTCTCAAACCAGTGGCTGAAAGAGGTAGACCCAATGCTCACTCTGAGGGCCTAATTTACTAGATTTTGGTGGAAGGCAGCGCTGCAAGGTATCTTGCTGCGCTGCCCTGCGTCAAAATCAGAGTGCAGGAATGCACTGTATACATGAGATGTAGTGCATTCCTGTCCTTTCCCCCAGTGCTGGTGCAGTATGGGCTGCCATGCACCAACACAGGCACCCGTGCACCATGGTGCGGCTGATTGATTTTGTGCAGGAAGGGACACCTTTCTCCACAAAATCAAACAATTGATTCTGCAGCAGACATAGTAAGAGGAAACAAGCATTGGCATAGCCAATAGGTCTCGCTTTCTGAACTTATAAGTGTTTAGTTATCCAGCACATTATCCCCGGTGCAGCAACATCAACTGTTGCATGGCTAAACACTTATAAGGTCCCAAAGGCGAGACCTATTGGCTATGCCAATGCTAGTCTACCATGTTCTATGGGTCAGTTAGGACTATAGAATGTAATAGCCAAAACCTCCCATTCTGGCCTATGGAGAACAGGTAGCCTTACAGTAGTGAAAAACTAAATTGGGTGTAATTCACTACCAGGACATGCTACACACATCAGAGCATGTCCTACCTTACACATACAATGCACCCTACCATGGGGGTGGCTCACATGATGCCAAGGGAAGGTTCAGGGGCTGGGAAGTGGGTACACTTCACAGCCAAGATGGCAGTTCTAGACTGCACACAGACACTGCAGTGGCAGGTCTGAGACACACTTTACAAGCTGCTTCTCTGGGTGGCGCAAATCAGCGCTGCAGGCCCACCAGCAGCATTTGGGTTACCAGCCCTGGGCACACACAGGCCACGTTACTAGGGACTAACAGGTAGACCAAATAAGCCAATCAGGGATACACCAATTCATATGTCATCTTTATACAGGGAGCATCCGCGCTGCGGCACAGGATGGCAGTGGCGCAGGGCCCAGAGCATCTATCACCAGAAAAACAGAGAAGGCACAGTGAAAAATGAAAGGGAGACTCACGCCAATGGTGCCAGGTCTAACACCTACGGGTTCTCTGAAGAACTGTAGGTTCTCCAAAACTGTTTCCAGGCCTTGTTTTGTATGTATCAATTGTTACCCAGGTCCTGAGGTTTCACTGGGTTATCCCATTAGATTGTAATGATTTTTTGTCAAAGACGAAGACGGATCATGACTGTGCACCATGATATCAGCCCGTCTAGCGGATTGCGGTCTTGTTGGACTGGCAGGGGCATCCAAAGCGATACCCTCATAGTGGTGGAAGGCTACCAGCTTCACCAGGAGTTAAGAAGCCCTAGCACAGTGGTGGTACTGTCAGAAGAAAGGAAACGTCTGCTTAAATGTTTGTTTAACCAACGAGGAATACGCACCCGAAGGAACGCCATGCTTGCATGCTTCTCCCCCGACGATTTGCGGCTAAACTGCAATTTGGTGAAATTTATGAAAGAGGTGGAGATAAGGATGCAGGAACCTGTTCTTTAACTTATTCTGGCGTCACTTGATAGTATGAACTGCACACAATTACATTGCTTTTATTGTAAAACTTATCAAAGTGACGGAAATGGTATAATGATAATCTTAACCTGGAAGATTTTTATCATTTTAGATTGAATTTAAATATGTGTTGGAAAATGTAGAGAATGTATTTGTTTTATCTTCTTTTTATTTTTATAATGTGGAATTGCAATGGTTTTTATTAACTGTGCAAATAAAAATTTACTTACAGTGGTGGTAGCACACCGTATAGTGATCAGTAGTAGCGCACAGGACCTGTTTACCCTGTGTCGCTGGAGTGGATCCTACAAGCTCACTCACCTTTCGAATGTTCCGCTGTTGTGTGCTTATTTCACCCCTGGTCTACATCAGGTAGGTGTGGTGTGCTGTGCAGGGCATGAGTAGTGACTCTGTGTTGGTTGTAGGTGTGCCTGAAGGGTACAGTACAAGGATACAGCAGTACCTGATGGTGCATATGTGCTTAGTACATGTACTGCGTGTATGTATGCCTGTGAAGAATAAAAGACAGATGTAGTGCTGTGCAGTGCATGTGAGGAAAAAGCATGTTCTGATTATATGTGTGCTTGCGTGGAGTACAATAAGAGTTGTGCAGCGTGCACATGGTGAGTGTATGTGTGCTGTCAGTATGTGTGTTTTGAAATAATACACCCTGGGTAAAGATAGAAAGCATCAGTTTGAGTGTCCCTTTATTGGTAGATTGTCTGGAGGACCCTGGGCTCCATTTTTGGACACCTAGGCCTGCCTGGTAAAGACATAAGTGGAAGATGAATCCCCCAGATTTGTGTATTGCTGCATTCCTGTTTAGTGATAGGTCACAATGAAGGGGCCTGGACACATCTCAGGAAAGGGGATGGTCCTTATAAGAGAATCTTAAAGAGCTGGGGTAGGGGTCCGGGGTTCATCTTTTGATTCACATATCACTGTGGCTGACATTTAGGTGTGAACTCTTGTCACTCCCATGAATTGTATTGTGGACAATCAGCTTGGAGTTGTGCCTTCTGTGGCAGACCTCTTTCATGAAAGAAGATGAAAAGGTTGAGTTCGGAAAAGTTTGTCAGATGCCAAGCAGCCAGACTGGCTGTGTGAGAAGGAAAAGTTCTGCAAGGCTACTGCCTGTGACCAGGACTGGGGGAGGAGGCCTGCTATTCTCCTTGCTGTGTGAGAAGACATGCCCCAGGGAATTCAAGGCCACCTGCCCTGGAGCCTGGAGCACCAGCGCCAGCCTGGTTGCCAAGACCAGTGTGCCGTGAGGAAGAAGAGAGCGTTGGAGGGAGCAAGATCCAGCGGGGAGCCTTATCAAGTGGGCTCCATGTGTGAGGTATGAGGATTCAGCTGTGCACCGATCAGACCATCGCCCATATGTAGGATTGTTTTCGGTGACCCCCCCATATGCCAGTAGATAACCGTCATACACTGAGCGTGTTGTTGAGCACCGTGTGGATCTTGCTATACCTGTACCACCAAGCTGCGGTGACCCCGTATTCCAGAAGAAGCCATCAGTAAAGTACAGTTTCAAGGAGTACCAACATTTATGACTGTCTGGGCCAGGGTGCTGAGGCTGGAAGGGCCTGCACCCATATCACCAAATACCGTGGCAACCCCATAAGCCAGGAGGGGCTGCCATTACCAATGTTGCAAAAGGATTAGGGATATCACCGAAGGTGAGACCGAGGTAACGACTGGCGGATTGGACCCAAGCTGCGAGAGAATTGCCCCTGACTCACTGTGGAGAACGCCGGGAGGCGTCATGGATGATGTTGCATCCTTGCTGGCACCATTTGATTCCACCCCCCCATGAAGCTGTTCTGATCTCTTAGAGACCCCAGGCAGCCCCGTTCCAGAAAGAGTGCCTGCGTGGATGGGTGCTGCAGCATGGGCCGCAAGCAGCAGACGTCTCCGAACTGAGCAGGACGTATGGGTGTGTATTTGAAAGAGCCTGCTGCATCTTTTTAACCTCTTCTACACTGCGATAGTCGGTAAGACGAGAAATGGGCCAGTTGGGCCACAGGGGAACTCGGCGCAAACAGTGCTGCCACATCCACAACACTTTTAAATAAGCTCCTAAAGGGAGAACACTTGAGTACAGCCTGATAGTTTACATTCCCTAATGCAGCCGCCAATGAATGGGAAATAACCCTGAACACATGAAGGAGGGTGGGCCGTACATTCACCTGACAGCTACTAGAGCCCCCACATCAAGGGGGTTTGTGTCGTTGCATTTGAATGTCACATTTCTTTTCATGTGTAGAGTTAAAGATAAAAGACTATTTTCCTTATAAAAGCAAGTATTTGGCTGGACATTGATTTATCGTTCAATTATGTTATGAGCATTGTTCCCCGTAAGTTGCGCGTGCAAACACAGTGCTTTTCCCAAGCACGCACACACTCACAAAGCGCACATCTCACTGCTTCACACGAGATTGAAACCGTTCACCAGCACGGCCTTTAAAATGTGAGCGCTGTGAAAAAGTATGGTCCTTCTATTGGTGGTGACGTACAGTGCGCATGTCAAATGCAGGGGGAACGGCAGTTACGGAATTACAGGTTAGTCTTTCCGTGGACCTATGGAATGCCATACAGTCTGGCGCAGGCAGTTCTACAAGCTGTTTTCGCTTTTCGTATGGGGGGGGGGCTGCACGCATTCACCAGAAATGTTCATTTTGAATTTCAGAGAGTCTGCTCAGTTTGTTACAAGAAACAATGATTTATTGTTTGATGGTGGTTTGTATGCTTGTAAGCTCTTGTCAGACTACAGCTGTTCACACTGTAGATTTGCTTCCCATTTGCATTTTAGAATGTACACTCTACAAATGCCTGGTCTGGTATCCAGAGTGTAGGTCATGTTCTCTCTCTCTTGTTCCTCGGCCACCCCTGCCACCCCCACCACCCACTATACATTCAGGTACAGAACGGCCTCTACACAAGGCGGCAAAAAATAAAATAATGAAACTGCTGTGTTTTAGGATCGGACTGCCATTTTTAGTGCTTTTTTAATGTTTTCCTTTTTTATGCTTTTTATGCTTTTTTAATGTTTTCTTTGTTTCACATAATAACTCATGATGGATTCCTGTGATTGTTTTATGGGGTTGCTCTGTTTCTGGGTGTGTTCAATCAGGCCTTAGCACTGTTGGTGCAGTGGCACCCGACACCGACCCTGGGGTGTGTTAAAACGAAAGCATGTGCTACAGATTTCCTTGTGTGTCCAGCAGTCTTCAGGTGACAATAAAAGTGTCAAGATAACTATTGATTCTCCTGCTGGAGAGAGAGCAGAGTTCTCTCTAGTGGCAGTTTCAGCTCATTCCAAAATAGCACAAAGGGTTAATGTGCCTGCTACAAAGAACGTATGACTGAAATACCTTTTCAGAAGGAGTACAGCCACACAAAAAGTAGTTCTTTTCAGAGCCAGTAACTAGAAATTAGTGATTTTGCAGACCAAGAAATATTTTTGCTTTCAACTAGTTGTTTTTTTTTTAAGATTGATGAGGGCACACCAGCTTACCCAACAAAATATTTTAACAAAACCACAACAGGAATAAAAAAAAAAAAAGGCTGGCAACTGGCACCAGGTTGCTTGGCTTTGCAAATGCTTTTTTTATTTTTGGAGCACAAAGATCCCTACTTGAACCAAATAGTTTGAGCCAATGAAAATACTTCATTTCACAGAACCTCTGTTTTGTTTATTACATGAGAGCACCTTCAAACACGTGAGTGTAGGATGTGCGCTATAGAAACACCTTGGAATTTTTGATTTAATAGACTATGATATTTCTCCAGCATGATAATGGACTTGCCTCTTAGATCAATAGTATTCATCGTTATTAGGACGGGTCCAGGAATATAAAGTGAAACACTTCTGTGTGTTAAGAAAATATGTTCTTGACTTTTCACTTCACAGTATTAGTTGAATGATTTAGAGCTAAAGCCAGACCTTGGCTCTGCTCTACTTCTTAATTTCTTGGCTCCTTCACCTCTGCTCTGAGGTATTCCTTCTCCTGTATTGCTATAATCTGGGGTCAGTGCATTAAAAACTACTCAAATAGGGAAAGTCATGGTAATTGAGTATTTCTTATGTTGCACTTTTGTCAGCCTTCCACATTACTTCATGTTTTTTTACAGGCTCTACGTGATGCATCTGTCTGTCACTAAAGCAGACATACAAGCTGCCGAATGTACACAAGAGCTAAATTCTATCTTTCCTTTCTAAGGTTTGCTGAGTGCTATTGACATAATCCATCCGCCGTTCTTGAATGTCCAACCAATAGCTTGTTTTGCATTGGGTGGCTTGTCAGCCATGTTTCAACACTATCAAGTCCAAATCAAGAACTAGATTGGGGTGAATCACTTGGATATGCTAATCAGGGCAAAGGCCTACCTCTTACATGGCAAAGCGGACCGTGATAGAGTTTATCAGGACTGGAAGAATGGCAAGGACCTGTGAGAGAAGCAATTGTCACACACCTAGTGATGGCACTCGACTTGTCTGAGCCACCCATTCCCACAGTCTGTTTGACCTGGATGGGCACATTTCCCACACTTCCTCTTAGCAGGGACATTAATCATTAGGCCGTACATCAAAATGTAACTGTATTAATTAATTATCAACGTGTATGTACTCTTGTATAGTCTTCCAGAAAATCCCCCACCAAAAGAACAGCGCTCCAATCAAGAATATTCAGTAAAATCTTATAACGGTGCTAACTTCCGAGTCCTGTCTGTTTCTAAATCTAGGGTTTAGGTGAAACTAGAATAAATAATTAATGCCATGATGGTCTGTATCCACATTGCAAACCTGTCTCAAGACCCTGTTAATTAGAGCTATATGTGTGAAATGCACTTGTTTTCGATCGCATTATAAAGAAATGTTTTGAGTGGTAATTGCCACAGTTTTATATACTTGCGTGCTGCAGAGATCTTTCCCTGCCGCACGCAGAGGAAAGAAATTAGAGGGAGCATTGGTTAGGAGTCGTGTTCACTGACCTGTATCTACACTACCCTCTGAAGGAGCCTTGATTGCTCAACCAAAACTACCACTGAGAGTCAACTGCAGAAGGGGTACTTGACAGGAATGGTTGGTGTGAGGAGAAAGTGGAGGGGCAGCGAGGGCGGGGGGACAGCGATGACACACACACACACACACACAAACAAAGAACTCAACTGCTGTCTGCTGCATCGCCACGCTTTGGCAACGCTGCAGCACAGGTTCAGGCTCTCAGACACCCCTACGGCCAATCCAGACGTTGCTCTCATGCTGCTGGCAGCATGAGAGCTGCAACGGGATTGGCCTCAGCACCCTTCATTTGTGCTCCCAGAGTCTGGTCCTGCAGTATCCAACCTGGCAACGCAGCTCGGGCTGGAGACATCTCAGTGCGTATGTTGGTGTGGCTGTCCTAAGACGGCCAGCTAAACCCACATGAACACTTAGCAGCAGTACCAACCACTCCTCCTATACCCATCATCACAATGGCCCTGCCCCCTAGACTCTGCCTTATGGAGAAAAATTAAATGATAATAAACCTGTATTATCATTTTATTTAATCGAGTTTTGCATCTGCTGGCATGGGTGTAACGCTCCTCCACCATAACGGAGGATCTGCAGCTGGTACTTGACCCAGTTGAGCCGGATGCATAGTAGGTCAGGAGTGTAAGCCTTCAACCACTATGGTTGGGCCCGAAGACCCTGCGAGCCCCATGAGTCTTTGAAAGGGGTTCTGACAGTTCCACCCAACTACTGATCATGCAGCATGTTTATTGCCACCCTAAAACACTGAGGTGTTGGGTGCCACCTTTTGTTTTCGAATGCCGTGCCTACCGATCACATTGTTTACTTTCCTGTGTGTGGAAAAAGAATGTGTTCCTGTAGGTGATTACTAAATTTAACATATGAAATCCGGTACAGCAGTTTTGCTCAACTCTGATCTCAACTCTGAACTTCAGTAGCAGTTGAGTTCTAAGGGCAACTTGTGAAAGGAGGTTATGTTTAACTCTGAACTCCAATAGAACCAAGACCATGACTGCTCTTAATTGTCCGGCCAAATACTCACTTTTATTAAAAATAAATAAAAAGGAGAAGTATTTTGTTTCTACCGCTACCAACACAAATACAACACAAAGGTTAAATATGACATTTACAAACTACAGAGTTTCCTGAGGTCAGGGCTCTAGTGTATCTTTAGGTGGTCCGCTGGGTCCTCCTCACGATGTTGATTATTCCCCATTCACTATAGGCAACATTGGTAGTCCAATTCTACTTTAAAGCCAACAGTGTTCCAGTGCTGCAGCGCTAACTAGCAAGTTCCTGCTGAAGCCAACTGGCCCTAAATCAGTCTTACCCACACCTGCAAGCCTGGAGTGTCTGGAGTTCCTGTGTGCACCTGGTCCACAGACTCTTGGAGCAACAGCAGCTGAATCTGGTGAGTTTGACTTATGCGGCTCATGTGGGCTGTATTCAGCAAGCGCAGAGTTCCTCACATGTGATTGTGCTTCCGAAGTGACCGGAGGTTCTTTGCGGTTCCTCCTAAGGGGATAAGTGTCCAATTTGCCTCTTGCTAGGGAGTGAAGGGGTGATACAATGATCCTGAAGTGGGTCTCTCCCCTTGAGGATGGTGCGCAGGTACCCCCACAATGTCCTCACTCCAGCTGGGGTTGTAAATCAGGTTGCACTTCTTGTTGCTCCCAGTGACCCCTTCTAGAACACGGAGGGAACCGTATCTTCTCTGTACACGGGCTCTGGCCTTCTCAGCACAGTGAAATCCTCAGCGGCCACCCCTCCTGGCATGCGGGGGTCATACATAGATCAGCAGTGCACTCATTGCATGGCAATCTTCTCACAGTGGTACATTCCTGACATACAGGTTTGCAGTTCACCTTGGCTCAAGGGCTACGGAAATTGCAGCACAGCAATGTTTTTGCAGCAGCCCCTTCAGTGCATGCGGGGTCACAGCTCCTCACTAAGCACAGGCTATGGCCCAAATGGCTCAATGATGCACATGGTTTAGTTCATGGTGGCCTTCCTCTGGCCTACGAAGGTCGCCGACTTCGTCCTTCACTCGGGCAACATCCCGATCATTGAAGCAGCCTTCTCCTCACACCACTCAACAGGGATCCCCACTGGACCTCGCTCCCTCCAACGCTCTTCCTCTTACTCTTCCTCACAGGGCACACTGGTCTCGACAAGCAGGCAGGGCTCCTGGGCAGGTTTTCTTGGATTCCCTGGGAGATGGCCCCTCATCCATCAGGGAGACTAGCAGGCATTGGCCCGCAGTCCTGGTCACAGGGAGACATTTTTGCAGAGCTTCCCCACCTCATATAGTCCGTCTCGCTAATTGGCAGATGACTGACAGTTTTTGATGTTTCAAGCTCCCCTTCTTATAGTCCATTTACAGACACCAAGTAGGATTTAGAGACTTAGTCTTTGAAGTTTATGTTAGGGGTCTGCTTCTTCCGAAGTGCCCACTCCTCTTTCTCTTTAAAGCAGTCTGCCACAGCAGGGTTCACTGCAGAGCTGACAGCCACAAAATATAGGTCATGCAAGTGACTAGAGTTCTCACCTGGATATTAGCAACAGTAATATGTGTATCCAATGGTTAGCCTAGGGCCTCAGCCATACTCTTTATGATTGCCTTATCAGCCCCATCTCCTTCTCGAGATGTGCCCAGGCCCCTTCCTTCCGACCTCTCTCTGAATCAAAGAGCACCCGTCGAAGTGCACATGGGAAGCCTGGCTCTCCCCTCTCCAGTGTGTCTCACCCAGCTGACAAGAATGCGGCGATACACAAATCTGTCTGGGGGGATTTCTCTACCTCCTCTTCATATTTCAACATGCAGTCCTGGGTCCCACAAAATGGAACACAGATCTCACCATGCATTGTATCATTTACAGACACACACACACCCAGTGTTAGACCTGTCAGCCCTTTGGGTGGTCCCTCCTCATCATTATTTATTTTGTCCCACTTTTGCCTCAAACCCTGTTTGAATTTTTCCTTTTTGGGAACCACCAGACTTTTTCGTGTTGCTACAGATTCAGGGAGCCATTTTAGCTACCCCTGAAACTTCTGTCTGAGGGCCTGAAGCACAAAATGGTGGCCACCTGTGACATCACCAGCATCCACTGGAACCTACCAGCACCTTCCAGAACATTCCAGGAGATTCCAGAACCCTGTGACCGTTGGAGGCGGTTTAGAATGTTGGGAGGTTAAGTCAGAGGGTTGGCAGTTGGAGCTGGCAGTTGGCACCTGACTGGTGAAGAGAGAGGAGCACAACAGTGAAGGAGGAAGGAGTGAAGCAGCAGGGGTGGAAACTTGTGCCTGGAGTGGGGTCCATAAACCCACCCTTGATACTTGTCCCTACTGATGGATCCCAGCCTATAGCCCTGTGTGGGAAGAAGACAGAAAAACTCATCCTAAGGACCTGAACAGCAGGAACAGGCCTTAGAAGCAGAAAGCAGCAAGATCCTGACCTGAGAACTGGTTTCCCTGGAGTCCGGCGTCGAGTAGCCTGAAGACCTGGAGCCCGAGGTGGAGAAGCGGCGCTGACTGAAGTAGCAGACGTCGTACCCGGAGCCGCCTGAGGTCGTGAGAGGGCGCCGACGGAGGTCGTGAGGAATACCAGAGGTCGAGGAGGAAGTGAACCGAGGTCGAGCGAGCGGCGTCATCGGAGGAGTGAAGTCCGCCCTCCGGAGTCGTCGGAGACCGAGGTAGAGGAGCACCGGAGGTCGGGAGTGAGGATCGCACTCCGGAGTCGCCCGGAGCCTGTGAGGAGGAGCACCGGAGGTCGGGGGTGAGGATCGCACCCCGGAGTCGCCGGAAGTCGACATCGAGGCCAGGCCGGCCGACGTCATCGGAGCCGAGAGCGCCATCGGACCGGAGCCGCCCGAAGTCGACATCGTGAAGAGACTGCCCGACGCCGTCGAATCGGAGGTCGAGATCGAACCGAGGCCACCGACATCGGACCGGAACCGCCTGCCGGCGTCGTCAAAGAACTGACATTGTGCCGAGGCCGCCGAGACCGAACCGGAACCGCCTCACGGCGTCGACACGACTCCAGCGGCGTCGGAACATCAGAAAAAGGGCAGTAAGTGGAGTAGAGGGCGCCTAAGGCCCTGTGGAGACCTGAGAGACTGCTCTAAGGGGCTAGGGAGGTGCTGAAACCAACCTGACTGTGCAAGGGGTGAACTGGGACTAACCTAGAGAGGTTGTGTGGAGAGAGAAAGCCAGGGCACTGGTATTCCCCCCTTTGATCTACCTCAGCTTAGGCCTCAGCCTTGTCCCAGCCAGGGAGTAGCCCCCCCTCAAGCCTTCCACAACCCTACAAGCTGTGCCTGGGCCAAATCTGCCCTTAAGAATTGAAGTGTCATCTGATTACATGAGTGTTGCTGTATACTTTTAATTATTTATTGGGGATACTGTATTTATTGAGTTTTTACCTATTTATTGCTGCACTATATTTATAGGTCCACAGGACTTGTTGGTGTACAATATTTATTGGTACAGTATTTATTGCCTCAAAGTATTTAATTGTCTGTATATATTGCACTTGTATTTATGCCCTGTTATTTATGATCACCCCTATTTATTTCATCAAACAGCCAATATTTATTTGACCTGCACTAATTGAAACTTGTATATTGTGATTGTCTTATTTATTTTTCCAATCAGCAACTAAGAGAAAAAGATAAAGAAAGAATATTTTCATAATTTTTACGGTGTAGAGTCGTTTTTGGAACGGATGCACGCATGGTTATTGTATGGGTATATTGTATGCTTAGCACTGCGCCTGTTTCCTGACCACTCGAGCCAAGCTACCACAGTGTGTCCGGAAGACCACCACCTCCCCTTCTAGTGTGGGAGTGGTTTTCCAACATAAATTGGTGTTCAGTGGTGGGATAGAGCTGTGCCTACATATACTCAACAATAACTGTGGGTAGTCCATAGGCCTACACCGGGAGTTTTCTCAAAGCGGCCTTCCTAATTGTGGGTTTTTGTTTTTTCCAAATTTACTCTGGTGGTGGGAGGAGGTATTATTAAAGGTACCCCCCTGCATTGTTACTGCACAAAACCTGTCCTCTAACCTGAGTGGGCAAGATGGAGTTTGTACTAGAGAATCTAGAAACGTACACTGTGGCCCAACTCAGGGAGTTTTGCCAGCGGGAGGGGGTGTACTGTCCCCCAGGAGCAAAGAAGGGTGCACTCCAAACCAGCTTAAGGGCTTGGGGGGAGGCACGCCGAGAAAGCAAGGCTGAGGAGGAAGACAGGGATGGAGAGCCTGACCCCGAGGGGGCTGAGATGTACCAACCTGAGGTGGGGAACCTGTCAGCAGGGCCCAGGACACTTTCTAGGAAGGGCAGCACTGTCTCTAGCGGGGGCTTATCCAGCGTGGAGTTAGCAGATCGGAGAGAGAAAAGACAGCTCACATGGGATTTAGCAAAGCTGGAGAAGGAGAAGGAGGAACAGAGGTTGGCTCATGAGACGGAGAAAGAGAGGATGGCTCATGAGATAAGACTGAAAGAGATAGAGCTTCAGATCTTAAGAATTGGGGCACCAACTGTTCCTAATGGTGGCAGCAAAGACCAAGAAATCACCAGGGAATCCAAACCTTACCTGCCAAAGGACATAGTAGCTAGCTATGGGGCGGGTGACGACATCGCCAAGTGGCTAGCAGCCTATGAGGTCTCGTTGAGGGCCCATGGGGTTCCAGTGAAGTATTGGGGAGGAGGATTGTATAGGTACATGCCTCCAGCTGGTAGGGATGCTTTATTGGCCCTCGAAGAGGATGAGCAGACCCACTACCCCACCATGAAACTGGCGCTCATCAGAAAGTTTGGACTAACACCTGAAAAGTACAGACAGAAGTTCAGGGGTAGTCACAAACTGGGCACACAGAATTGGGTGGACTTCCTAGACTATGCAAAGAAGGCACTGGAAGGTTGGATTCAGGGCAGTGAAGTAAGGAACTACGAGGAGCTGTTTGACCTAGTACTGAAGGAACACCTACTCGAGAAATGTTTCCCTGAACTGCGGCAACACCTGGTGGATAGCAAGCTGACCAGCCCCCGGAAGCTTGCTGAGGAGGCGGACATTTGGGCTAGTACCCGGGTGTCCACAAGGGGGACTGGAGGGGATACTCAAAAGGCCGGACAGGGCGCCCCCCAGAAGAAAGAGGGAGGGGAAAAGAAAAAGGAGTTCTCCAAAGGCCCCCAAAATAACTTCCAAGGGAAGGGAACAGGATTCACCTCTAAGGCTAACCCACCCAGAAACCCTAATCCTGGCCAGAGTCAGCAGCCAAGGGTTGTCCATTGCTACGAGTGCGGTGGCGTTGGACACTATAAAGGAGATCCGAAGTGTCAGAAACGATCACCCCCTCCCACTAGAGGAAAGCCCCCCGGAGTAGCTAGTGTAGTGCTCGGGGAGGAGATGCCCTTAACTAAGGGAAGGGAGTGGGCGGGTGTCACTCTAGTGTCCCTGGGAGAACGGGAGATGGTTCCTAAGATCCAGGTGCCCGCAAATACCGCAAAGTATGGGCAGTGGATCACCATCAACGGCCAAAGAGGGGAGGCTCTGAGAGACACAGGAGCCAGTATGACTATGGTGCGTAGCCAGCTGGTGTCTCCAGAGCAGGTAATTCCCGATGTACTCCACCCAGCCGCGATGGCTGACGGCAGAACAGGTCACTATCCCGTGGCCGAGGTTCCCTTTGAATGGGGGGGGGTTGCAGGTTCACTTCGAGTTGCCGTAAGCCCTGCCGTGCCAGTCGATTGTCTGCTGGGCAATGACATGGAGCACAACGCTTGGAAGGAGGTGGAATACCGGACTCACACCGAGATGCTGGGTACACCTGACTGGGCCTGTGTTAGCACAAGGTCCGCGACTACCCGAAGAGGGAGTTCATTCCGGCTGGAGCCTGGAACAAAGGCCCAGCCAGCTGCCAGTCAAGGGAAGAACCGAGGACAGGAGGAGCCTGCCTCGGCGTCTCCACCCCGTAGGACGGATAGGCCACCGGAGGTGGTGGACCAGGAGTCTGCGGAGGGGGACGTTACCCACCTGGAGGACCTACCCATCCCGGCCGAGTGGCACGTGGAGGGAGGCCCGTCCAGGGAGGAATTCTGCCAGGGCCAGAGGGAGTGCCCTACCCTTGAGGGGCTGAGGCGACAGGCCGAAGCCCAGGCAGCAGGGAACGTTGAAGGGAACTACAGTGTTTACTGGGAGGATGGCCTCCTCTACAGTGAACCCAAGGCACCCCTACATGGATCGTCACGAGCCTTGGTAGTTCCTCAACGTTATCGAGCCTTCCTTCTGGAGTTGGCTCACGAGATACCATTGGCAGGACACCTGGGGCAAGACAAGACCTTCGCCCGTCTTGTCCCACACTTTTATTGGCCTCAGATGAAAGTGTCGTCCGATACCTACTGCCGGACATGTGTGTCTTGCCAAGCCAGTGGGAAAACAGGGGTGAAGCTGAAAGCTCCCCTGGAACCACTTCCTGTCGTTAGCACCCCCTTTGAAAGGGTGGGCATCGACATTGTGGGTCCATTAGATCCACCAACTACAGCTGGTCACAGGTTCATCCTGGTTCTGGTGGATCATGCCACACGGTACCCAGAGGCAATACCTCTGAGGACCATAACAGCACCTGTTGTGGCTAGGGCCCTGATGGGAATCTTTACCCGAGTGGGTTTTCCCAAGGAAGTTGTGTCCGACAGGGGGACCAACTTCATGTCAGCATATATGCGGGCAATGTGGAAGGAGTGTGGAGTGACCTACCGGTTCACGACTCCTTACCACCCCCAGACCAATGGTCTGGTGGAGAGGTTTAATAAAACCTTGAAAGGCATGATCAGAAGTCTGCCTGAAAGCCTGCGGAGGAAATGGGACGTCCTCCTACCCTGTTTACTTTTTTCTTACAGGGAAGTGCCACAGAAGGGAGTGGGCTTCAGCCCCTTCGAGCTTCTGTATGGGCACCCTGTACGTGGACCTCTCAACCTGGTGAGAGACGGATGGGAAAGAACTCCCAGAAAGCTTCCCCAGGATGTGGTGAGCTACATGCTGGCCTTCCGGAGCCAAATGGCTAAGTTGTGGAAGCAAGCTTCTGACAACTTGGAAGCCAGCCAAGCAGTAATGAAGGCGTGGTATGACCACAACGCTCACCCGGTGGAGTTGGAGCCTGGCCAGAAGGTGTGGGTGATCGAACCAGGAGAGCTTAGTGCCCTCCAGGATCGCTGGTCAGGACCCTTTGAGGTGTTGGAGAAGAAGGGTAAGGCTACCTACTTGGTGGACCTGAAGACCCCTCATCAGCCCCTGCGGGTGCTGCATGCCAACCGCCTCAAACCCCACCACGAGAGGCCCGAAGTCATCTTGATGATGGTGACTGACGGAGGAGAGGACGTGGAAAGCGAGCCTCTCCCTGATCTGTTTGCGTCTCAGGAAAAGGATGGGTCGGTGGAGGGAGTGATTCTCTCCCCATCTCTAACTCCTGAACAGCAGGAGGACTGTCGCCAGGCCCTGGGGCAGTACTCTGCGTTGTTCTCCCTTGTCCCGGGTAGGACTCACCTGTGCGTCCATGACGTGGACACAGGAGACAGCCCACCTGTGAAGTCCAAGATCTACCGGATGTCAGACAAGGTGAAGGCCAGCATTCATAGTGAAGTCACTAAGATGCTGGAGCTAGGAGTGATTGAACCTTCTAGCAGCCCCTGGTCCAGTCCGGTGGTGTTAGTACCGAAAGCTGCACCACCGGGTGCCCAACCAGAACTGAGGTTCTGTGTGGACTACCGGGGACTGAATTCAGTGACAAAAACTGATGCTCATCCGATCCCTAGGGCGGATGAATTGATTGACCGGCTGGGAGCTGCCCAATATCTAAGTACCTTTGACCTTACTTCGGGGTACTGGCAGATCTCTTTGACTGATGGAGCAAGGGAAAGGTCAGCCTTCTCCACGCCCAATGGCCACTACCAGTTCTGTGTGATGCCCTTTGGGCTCAAGAACGCACCTGCCACGTTTCAGCGCCTGGTAAACCAGATCCTCACCGGGATGGAGAGTTTCTCTGCTGCTTATCTGGATGACATAGCCGTCTTCAGTAACAGCTGGGAGGATCACTTGCGTCACCTGCAAGCTGTTCTCCAGGCCCTGAGACAAGCTGGATTGACGATCAAGGCCAGCAAGTGCCAGATCGGGCAGGGGTCGGTAGTGTACCTTGGACACTTGGTGGGTAGGGGAACGGTGCAACCCCTCCAGGCGAAGATCGAGGCCATCATGGCCTGGGAACCCCCCAAGACACAGACTGAGGTCCGAGCATTTTTGGGCCTCACGGGATATTACCGCCGCTTCGTGAAGGGGTACGGTACCATCGTAGCCCCCCTCACGGAGCTCACGTCCAAGAAACAACCTCGACGGGTAGTCTGGACGGAGGCTTGTCAGCAAGCCTTTGAGAAATTGAAGAAAGCCATGTGCGAGGCCCCGGTCTTAAGGGCCCCAGACTTTTCCAGGAAGTTCATTGTCCAGACAGATGCATCAGAACATGGCATTGGGGCAGTGTTATCGCAACTCAACGAAGAGGGCCTGGATCAACCCGTGGTCTTCCTATCCAGGAGACTACTTCCCAGGGAACAGAAGTGGAGTGCAATAGAGCGTGAAGCCTTTGCAGTGGTATGGGCTCTGAAGAAGTTGCGGCCATACCTGTTTGGCTCGCACTTCCTGGTTCAGACCGACCACAGACCCCTTCGTTGGCTGATGCAAATGAAGGGGGAGAATCCCAAGTTGTTGAGGTGGTCTATTTCCCTACAGGGAATGGACTTTCAGGTGGAACATCGGCCTGGAGTGGACCACGCCAATGCAGACGGTCCCTCAAGGTATTTCCGCCTTAGTGATGAGAACTCCCAAGGGGTTGGGTAGCTCTCCCCACTTTCAGCTGGGGGGGACGCGTGTTAGACCTGTCAGCCCTTTGGGTGGTCCCTCCTCATCATTATTTATTTTGTCCCACTTTTGCCTCAAACCCTGTTTGAATTTTTCCTTTTTGGGAACCACCAGACTTTTTCGTGTTGCTACAGATTCAGGGAGCCATTTTAGCTACCCCTGAAACTTCTGTCTGAGGGCCTGAAGCACAAAATGGTGGCCACCTGTGACATCACCAGCATCCACTGGAACCTACCAGCACCTTCCAGAACATTCCAGGAGATTCCAGAACCCTGTGACCGTTGGAGGCGGTTTAGAATGTTGGGAGGTTAAGTCAGAGGGTTGGCAGTTGGAGCTGGCAGTTGGCACCTGACTGGTGAAGAGAGAGGAGCACAACAGTGAAGGAGGAAGGAGTGAAGCAGCAGGGGTGGAAACTTGTGCCTGGAGTGGGGTCCATAAACCCACCCTTGATACTTGTCCCTACTGATGGATCCCAGCCTATAGCCCTGTGTGGGAAGAAGACAGAAAAACTCATCCTAAGGACCTGAACAGCAGGAACAGGCCTTAGAAGCAGAAAGCAGCAAGATCCTGACCTGAGAACTGGTTTCCCTGGAGTCCGGCGTCGAGTAGCCTGAAGACCTGGAGCCCGAGGTGGAGAAGCGGCGCTGACTGAAGTAGCAGACGTCGTACCCGGAGCCGCCTGAGGTCGTGAGAGGGCGCCGACGGAGGTCGTGAGGAATACCAGAGGTCGAGGAGGAAGTGAACCGAGGTCGAGCGAGCGGCGTCATCGGAGGAGTGAAGTCCGCCCTCCGGAGTCGTCGGAGACCGAGGTAGAGGAGCACCGGAGGTCGGGAGTGAGGATCGCACTCCGGAGTCGCCCGGAGCCTGTGAGGAGGAGCACCGGAGGTCGGGGGTGAGGATCGCACCCCGGAGTCGCCGGAAGTCGACATCGAGGCCAGGCCGGCCGACGTCATCGGAGCCGAGAGCGCCATCGGACCGGAGCCGCCCGAAGTCGACATCGTGAAGAGACTGCCCGACGCCGTCGAATCGGAGGTCGAGATCGAACCGAGGCCACCGACATCGGACCGGAACCGCCTGCCGGCGTCGTCAAAGAACTGACATTGTGCCGAGGCCGCCGAGACCGAACCGGAACCGCCTCACGGCGTCGACACGACTCCAGCGGCGTCGGAACATCAGAAAAAGGGCAGTAAGTGGAGTAGAGGGCGCCTAAGGCCCTGTGGAGACCTGAGAGACTGCTCTAAGGGGCTAGGGAGGTGCTGAAACCAACCTGACTGTGCAAGGGGTGAACTGGGACTAACCTAGAGAGGTTGTGTGGAGAGAGAAAGCCAGGGCACTGGTATTCCCCCCTTTGATCTACCTCAGCTTAGGCCTCAGCCTTGTCCCAGCCAGGGAGTAGCCCCCCCTCAAGCCTTCCACAACCCTACAAGCTGTGCCTGGGCCAAATCTGCCCTTAAGAATTGAAGTGTCATCTGATTACATGAGTGTTGCTGTATACTTTTAATTATTTATTGGGGATACTGTATTTATTGAGTTTTTACCTATTTATTGCTGCACTATATTTATAGGTCCACAGGACTTGTTGGTGTACAATATTTATTGGTACAGTATTTATTGCCTCAAAGTATTTAATTGTCTGTATATATTGCACTTGTATTTATGCCCTGTTATTTATGATCACCCCTATTTATTTCATCAAACAGCCAATATTTATTTGACCTGCACTAATTGAAACTTGTATATTGTGATTGTCTTATTTATTTTTCCAATCAGCAACTAAGAGAAAAAGATAAAGAAAGAATATTTTCATAATTTTTACGGTGTAGAGTCGTTTTTGGAACGGATGCACGCATGGTTATTGTATGGGTATATTGTATGCTTAGCACTGCGCCTGTTTCCTGACCACTCGAGCCAAGCTACCACAGTGTGTTCGGGGAGTCCACCATCACCCTGCGGAGCGGAGGTGGGCTGTTTCCAACACCCAGCATGTGCATTTACTATACAAACACTGCACAGTACTCTATTCTCTGTGTACTGTATCACTCTCTGGTACCCATACACCCAGAACATGCTTTTAACATGAATGCACTGAACAGCACCATGTCTTTCATGTATTGCACCCCTCATAGGCACACATACATCCAGCACATAACTTTATCATGAATGCGCTATACGGGTCTACTTCCTTCCATGTATTGTACCACTCACAGGCATACATACATCCAACACATGCATTTCACATGCACACGCTGTTCAATACTACCTTATCCCTGTACTGTACCTTTCCAAGGCACACATACACCTATTGCAGATGCACCATTTATGCCCTGCAGAGTACGATACACCAAACCAATGTACGTCAAGGGTGTGCTAAGCACACAGCAGCAAAGCTTTAAATGAATGAGCCTGTAGGCTTCACTCCAGTTTCACAGACTAAAAGGATCTGTTCACTCCTACTCATCACTACATGGCATGCGGCCACCACTGTGCTTGTGCTGTCTTACTCCTGGTGGAGGCAGTAGCCTTTCACCACTATGGGGGTAGCACTTTGGGAGCCCCTTCTGGGCCAACAAGACCGCAGTCCATGAGACAGGGCTATGTCATGGTGCACATGCATGATCCATGTTTGCCTATGACAACAACAATCAGCATTAGGGAGCCAGACATCAGTACACCTGGGGCAGTCAGGACAAGGGTGCATGTTTGTTACTATGCGGATGACTTTTACATTCCAAGAGATGCCCCTCCTAGATCAGAACAACCCAAGCCAGCTCCTACCTGGAGAGGTTGGGTGCTCAGATCGGTAAAACTGGCAGGAAAGTCCATCAGCATTCCTGTGGCTCCATCCGGCTCTGTGCTCCACGACAAAGTCTAACCCTTGCAAAGAAATAGATTATCTCAACAACTTGGGATTCTCTCCCTTCTTAGCCATCAACCATTCCAGTGGCTTATAATCCGTTTCCACCCCAAACTTACTGCAGAACAAATAAAGGCGGAACACGTGCAAGGTCCTCACTGTGGCAAAGCGTTCCTTATCAATAGCCACCCAGTTCTGCTCTCTAAGTAGTAATCTCCTACTATTAAAGGCTACTTGATGCTCTACCTTTGTCATCCAGTTGATCTATGTGCACTTCAACTCCTTTGTCAGATGCATCTGTCTATACAATGAAAAGCTGACAATAGAAAAATGCTCTCAGTGCTTCAGTTCCTCATATGCTTTCTGACACTCCTCAGTACATATACCTTTCCTGGGCTACTTTTTGGAGATCAAAGCAGTCAATAGGGCAACTAAACTTCCATAGTTCTACACAAAGTTCCTATTATACTCAGCGAGTCTCAAAAAGGCACTCACTTCAGTCTGGGAGTAGGTACTACCTCCCACTTCATCACAGATTGAATAGTAGCACCCAATGGGTGAATCTTCCCTTTCCCCACTTCATGCCAAAGGTAGATTACAAAGGACTGCCCCACCTGACACTTGGTTGTCTTGATGGTCAGTTTTGCCACTGGAATCTAAGCCAACACCTGTACTAGGTGTCTCAGGTGGCCCTGCCATGAAATGCAGAACACTGCAATGTAATCCAGGTAGGTCACACAAAACGCTTCCAGTCCAGCGAGAACATAGTTCACCAGGCTCTGAAAAGTGGCAGGAACATTCTTCAGCCTAAAGGACTTCACCTTGAACTGATACAGCCCCTCTGGTGTAGAGAAAGTGGTCCTCTCCTTGAATATGCCACTGCCCACTGGTGAAAGCCAAGGTGCTAAAGTAATTGGCAGCACCTGACTGATCCATAAGCTTATCCACTCTTGGAGTTGAATAGGCACTGGTTTTGGTTACGTCATTGAGGGTTTGGTAGTCCTCACAGACCCACAAGTCAGTAGCTCTTGCTTTGGTACTAGAAACACAGGACTAGACAAAGTACTACGATATCTCACAATAACCCCCAGATCCAATATCTTGGCAACTTCTGCCTGATGCATCGCTGAACCTGGTCAGATGTTCTGTACCATCTTCCCCTCACTGGTAAACTATCACCGGTCTCTTTGTCATGCACACAGACAGGTGTCAACCCTGGTGTCAGTGTGAAGAGGTTGGCAAATACCTTCTACATTCTCTCTGTTTCTCAGGCATTGACTCAGGGACTAACTGAACCCCTTCACAGTCCTTCTGGTCGCTATACAGCATGTCAGGAAGGGGCTCAATGTCTTCCTCTACTACCTCTTCCTTAGCCATGACATTCACTCTGTAATCTCTCCGGAGGTAAGGCTTCAGCCTGCTCACATGGAACACCCTTATGAGTTCCCTTGTGGCATATGTGTCCGCTAACTAGTTAACATCAGAAACTTTCTGAACTACCTTGTATAGCTAACACCATTTGTCCGTCAAAGTCCTGGGACACATGGGCATTAGCACCAACACCTCCAGACCTTCCTGATACCCAGGCAGCATAGCTTTCTGGCCGTACCATTCCTTTATCAGCGAATGGCTGGCCTGAAGGATTCTCTTTGCCTGACTTTTGTATTGCGCCATTATCTTCCTGAGGCCAATAACAGTCAACCACATCCTTGTGTGGAGACTCTGAAGTTCCCTTCCACCATTCTCTTACTAAGGTGATTGGGCCCTGCACTGGGGGCCTGATTCACAAAGGGCCTCCTCACTCGTGGTGGAGGCCCATCAGCCTGTCACAACTCCCTCATGCACCCTCTGTGTAGTGGGCTTAGAACACAGGGGTAGTGTTGCTCTACCCCTATGGTACTTTATGGCACACTATGATATCATAACTGCTGTTCCCCCAGCACTCTCATGACTGATGTTTCCCTAGCACTGTAATTTCTATTACGTTTGAACTTCTGCAAGCGTTCCCCAAATTCCATCAACCAATGGATTAACTGCTCTCGCTGTTACTTGGGCCTTGGTGGGTTCCACTATGCACGTTTGAGCACAAAAAGATACATTTGTTTCCTGTTATTTGGTTCTGATCAACAAGTTGCACCTGCCCATTCTGTAAGGTCACAGAGAGTGTACTAACACATGTTTTTCCCCAAGGTTCGAGAACCTTTCAGATGGCAAGGTGCCCCACATGCCACATGTGATCTAACTATATCTATTGAGCATTCAAGAGGGTATATAAACCCCACCAAAACCCGAATCGTGGCTTGACCTCACTCTCTGCGGTACAGGTTTTACTCTTGCCACTCACCTGAAGAATTCTACCGTAATTGAGAAGCACTCCAGTCTCCTTCAAGTCCATCCAAACCAGTGGTTCCTGTGGCACCAGCTCCCTCAACATCTTCCTCCTCAGTCCCTCCTGAAGAGCTACTCTAGCCCCGTGTCTCCCTGAGTCAAGGCTTCGAGATTTTCTTCGAACTTCACACAAGTTGAAGAACTAGGCTAAGTATTTATTATCAGGTTAGTGCGCACTAAACTTCCTATAGTAGTAAAACAGGACTGAGTATTTCGGTCTTCAAAGACAATAGACTTTTCCTCCATTTCCGCTCTGTGATTTACTCCAGCACTACTTGTGTGTTTATTCTCCGGACCCTTCCTTCAACCTTGGTACCAGAACTTTATTGCGCGAGGATTAAAGACTTGTGCTCCTTCTTTGATATATCTATGGCCCTTTTACCAAAATCCATGTCTCAAGTTTATTCTGAGGAGTGACACATTCCAATCTGTGATTTTGTTATTTCTGCTTTCATGCCGAGCTTCTGATGAAACCTGTAAGTTTGTGTCTCTGAAGGCTATTCATGTTCATTGAATGTAGAGACTTTTTAGTATACTGATGGTGACTGCCTCCTCTTGTTATTTCCAGTGCATTGCGTCATCGCAAAAACAGAGGTTCTGGTCCCAGGCGCATCTGCCTCACAAACATAGAAGGTCTTGTAAGTGACAGATCCTGTTACGCGGTGCTGCACAGCTGCAGAGAAAATCCAATACCGCAAGTCTTTCTTAATTTTATTTTATCCCAACCCCCTTGGAGATAGTGTGTGTTCTAGGATTTTGATTCCTAGGCATTTGCTATCCTCGGGAAGGATAGCAGGTCCAGCCTCGGCTCCAGTATCCTCTCCATGTTTGGGACCAGATTAGTGCATGACACAATCATGGGGGGAGTCTCTGCACTCAAGGCGGAATCTTCTCAATGAGAATTCTCATTGAGGAGATTTCACCTCGAGGGCGGAGACTCCCCCATGACTGCGGGGCCTCTGCCACGAGTGCAGAGGACCTTTGTGAATCAGGCCCTGTGTGTCCAGACAGAAGCTCAAAGGGACTGAACCCTACCCCCTTTTGAGGAATCGCTCAGTAGGAAAAGGACATCGCAGGAGACGATCTCACTTCCTCCTGAGGTTCTCTGGTAGAGTCCCATCATGCTTTTCTATATCTTGTTAAAGCGCACCACCAAACCATGGGTTTGTGGGTGGTACACTGTGTCACACTAGCTTGCTTCAACATCTTGCACATGTAGAAGGAGATGAAGTTGGCTCCTCAGTCAGAAATGACCTTCCTTAGATATCCAGACCTAGACAAGATCCCAAGGAGAACTCTTGCTGCCACATTTGCAATCATGGAGTAATGCTCCTAAGAGCTACAGCTTCAGGGTACCATGGTGGCATGATCCATCACAACCAAGATATACTTGTTGCCCGATTGTGATCAGGGGGTCAAATGGACCAATTATTTCTATTCCCACCAGCTCAAATGGAACACCTACAACTGGTAGAGGCATTAACGGGGCCTTAGTCCTCCCTTCTTTCTCACCACTCATCTGGCAATTCTGTGTCTCTGGGCATCCCTAACCGATAGAACAGAGGGTAGTGTCCAACCTGTCAAAAAATGATCGGGTAGCGCCTACCACGGCAAAGCAGGACTACAACTCCCATGAAGCCTGATCGTAGGAGTGGCTATTTGTATCTGCTGACGCATGCTTGCGGTGGCGTAATTCTTGGTTCCAGATACTCTCCTCGGCTGAGAGAGAGTTCCGCGGCTGCTGAAAGCCACTTTATGCTGTTTCGCTTGTTCACGTCTTGTGGAGCGCGATTCCTGACTTATGGAAGAAGTTTGCCTGGAAGATCATCTCGGGTAAGTAAGACCCAGGTTTCCGGTTTTTACATTTCTTCTTCCAGGATTCTGACCAGTGCATTTCGTGGGCATGCAGGGCGAAGTTTTGAACTGTCACGCCATTCTAACTTGTGCATTTTTGGACAATTCATAGCCCAGCGGATGCGGAGCTATGGGAATTGCCAGAGCAGAATGCGGTGGTGAGGCATAACCACGCATTACCGATTCTATGGTGTTCTAGGAGTGACATTCCTTTATTATTTCATTATCTTTTGTAAGTGTTTGGCCTAGGTTGAGCCAAAGAACAGTAACCAAATATTCTACCTTGGGAACAGCAATTGTTTTGGATTGATCTACTTTCATTTTGTTGGGAACAATAAGAAGATAACTATTTTCCTTAACGGGAAGAGAACAAACGGCAGACCAAGGTCAAGCGCATCCAATCCACATGTACAACATATTAGAGAGTGGTGCAATCACTTCCTGCACCCGTCGTCCGGAGGTGGCAATAGTAGCCACATTTTCAAGAAAAATGGAAGGTGCACTCGTTGCGAAGTCAATCAAGCAAGCAAACTTTGTTCCAAAATTACTTATTTTATTCAGTCAATCTTTAAAACTGGCACACAGCCAACGCGTTTCGCTCCCAATTTTGCCAGAGGGAACTTCGTCAAGGCTCTTGAATATCCAGCTGCTCGGTAGTTATGAAAAGTATATATGGTGGGTTGCCCCTCAGGGGGCACCCGCAGCCTCAAAAGTGGTATGTATAAGGAACTCTCGCACCCAAGAACTGCAGAGTTTCAAGTATCCTGAATAATATGTTAGGAATAAGGCAAGGTCCAAGTCACCACTGTCCCTTCAAGGTACTTTTTACTAGAAGGTCATTAATCTATGGATTTCTGCCTTGTAGATACTTGTTCATGACGGGAGAGCGATTCCCATTTGCACCTAGAATGAGAGGAACTGCTGTCCGAGAAGCAAGGTAGAGTGTAGTATTTAGCGAGACCTTATGAGAGTAGTTTTTCATGTGTACAGTGAATTAAGGTATTGTTCTTTGCTTTACAGGTTCTTATTCCCTGCTGTTCCTTCCCTACCTTACCCTCACCTGATCGCCCTAACACTCTGTGATTATACTCAGAGTTGGGGATGTCGGGAGGTGGACCCTTTATTGCGTCACCTGGATTCTGAGGTGTTCTTATCTCGGAGGAAAGAGATTCCTGACACAACCTATCCTGAGTTTTTCTAATCCCTAAGTGTCCTGGTGAGGGCACTTCATGAGCCTATGCACTAATGGAACCATTAGCGTCTTGCTAGATCATGGCTCAGGATTTATCAGTACACTATAAAGTAGCAGTGCTTCCCAACCACTCCTTTTGCTGAATTGTTCCTGGGATTCTTTCCAAAGTTCCACAAGCATAGGGATTTCCTCCTGTGTCTTGCAGAAATCTCCCCGGAAGGCCCCCCAGCAACGAGCAAATCCTGTAGCTCTTGAAGCAACCCAGACTCCAGCAACAGGTCTGCTTCAGGAGCCTCATTCTCCCCTCAAGCAGGAGCAGATGTGGTGACCTCCATGGCCATTGCCTTCAGAGAGTCTGTCCTTTCCTGAAAAGTATTTTGTCCTGGTCCCTGCAAATCAGAGATGATCACAGTTCCACACTGACAGTGATGTGCAGCCTGTGCTCTGGTCAACATAGCTGATGTTGTTCAAGTCATAAAGGCTTCTGGTCCTGGCACCAAGTCAGGAGCAATCAAATATTTGCCAAAGAGAAATCTGGCTCCTTGATTTTCCCTTATCCTGGTATAATCATAGCCACCTTGCCATTGAGCTCAATCTCAACCCTGGGAATTGGATACTCCATGTCAGTGCTTAATATGTAAAACAAAGAAGTGCCAGGGCCCTCGTCAGGAGGCCACCTCAGTTTGCATCACACATTGCCACTGCCAGTGACAATACTTACAAACAACTACTAATCATCACACTCCTAAAAGTGTGACATTTCAGACTGCTCGACGCCGCCAAAACTTTAAGAATGTCTTGGGTGGCAGGTATTAGTTGTGTTTAATGTATATTGAATTAACAAACAACTGTTTTTCTGCTAATCTTTAAATTACACAAACAGCGCCACCACGTTGCAGCTGTCATAAGTGCAGGTACCGGCAATTAAGTGCCGGTGCCGAGCACCGGAACCACCAGCTCAAATTAAGCACTGCTCCATGTCCTCTCCATTGGCTACCAAACCTGCTTCTTTGGTCCCACGGAGTATCCCCTCCGGGTTAAGGTACTTCCTCTAGACCATAGTGTGGAGTGCTCTAGCATCCCTCAGGGCAGGCACTTTCCTTCCATTGATACTAACTTCCTGCACAAACCCCAATGTGCTAGGATGAATGTGGTTCAGAGAATCTGGGTCTCTTTCCTAAATATCCATTGTTACTAGGTTGAGTGCAAACCATGCCCTCCTGGGTGTCATCGCCCATGTGCAACATGCTTGCTATAATAGGCATTGCTGGGCTATGTTATTTTACCCTGACAATCTCTCTTAAAGTGTCCCACCTTGTGGCACATAAAGCAAGTCACCACCTTGGACTTGGAAGAACTTTCCTTTTCTCCTTTTCATGATGCGTCTTCCTGGACACACCATTGCAATTCCCATGTTTCCTGGGCCATCTTCATGTCCTGTGAGGATTACCCTGGCCCTTACCCTCCAGTTTGAAACCAGCCTGTGGAGCGTTCCTCTCTCCCTGTGTCATAGAATCATGCTGTTTCAGCTCTTTGTCAACCTTGTTAGCTAGCCACTCTTCAGCCAACACTGCATGTTTCTGTGGATCTCTCTCTCAAATCTGACAGGTATTGTCTAAGTGGGGGTAGAGCACTCCTCCATGAGTCTCTCTATCACCATTAGCTGGTTAAGGGACTACACATCCTGGCCTCAATCCCCCTTACCCATTCATTCCAATCACACACTACACCATGAATCCAAGTATCAATCAGAGCACTTTCTGCTCTCTTGCAGTCCTGAAAGCTCTGAAGGTACTAAGCTGGCTTCAGCCCAAACCGCCTAATCATAAAGCCCTTCATTCACTCATAGATCTTCTGCTCTGTCACAGACGTTCTCCCAATGATGGCTGTCCCTTCCAATGGCATGTGCCCTATTAAGGCAACTGCTTTAGACACCTCATTTAGCGACTTCAAAGCTCACAAAACATTCCAAAATATCCTGACCTTTCACATACACAAGCACAAGATATTTTGTAACCTTAGCCACAATTTGGCCTGAACTGGATGCAGAGGTACTTATCCCAGATGGAGTTGTCATTACTACCATCCGACGTTTCTCTCTCTCATGGGCTATTCTTTCCCCCCCAGCCCTCTTTCCTTTTCCTTATGTTTCTCCTCCCACTCTCCTTTTTTTCCTCCACTTCCCACAATTCCTCTTCCTGATCTCATTCCGCTTGTCTCTCCCTCTTCCTCACCTCTTCTTCCCAGTGTGCTAGTCGTGACTTCTTCCTCTCAAAATCTCTGATTTCATCATCTTCCTCAGCATTAGCTTTCTGAAGTACCAACTGCAAGCTCCCAGGTCTCTGCTAAACTCAAACCATCAAAGGAGTTTACTCCTGAAATTAGTGACAGGGTATTCTAGAAATTCGAGGTGATAACCTGAGTTACTCTAGAAACAAAAAATGAGGAGTATCTTGATTTAATTCTGGAAAATGCATAAGGGGACACAATTGGTGTATGTATGTGACAGATCTGTCTTAAGGGGTTCCTGGAGACTGAATCCAGAGCGCTCTCTTCTTGTGGTCCTACCATGGTTCCATTGCCCGGGTCAACTAAAGCCTCATCCCTTTCACCCAGTGTCTCAAGCTGGTCCCTAATGAAATTAGCAAAGACCTTTCTGTCCCTACTTCTGGGAATTCGCCACCCTCTGTCCATACAAAAATTCATCATCTGATATATGGACATAGTGCTCTGGTCAAATCCCAACCCTGTGTTTTTTATACTCTATTCGTGTTGCATTTTGGCATTAAAAAAACAGTATTTATTGTACTATTGTTACACAATGGAAAGTTAGGTGCCCCACCACTTGCTGCCAATTGTAAGAACCCCTTTCAGAGGGCCACGAGGCACACAGGGGTTACTGGTCCCAACTTTTGGGTTTGAGGCCTTTTACTCTTGATGTCCCGGGGCCTGGCCTACTATGGATCATGAGCAACTGGGTTAAAAATTGGGTTGTTGGTTGACTGGGGTATGAGCCCTGGTCAAGGAGCAACCATAATCCTAGTCAGGGTAAGTGTCAGGCAAACCCTAAATTATCGTGAGCTCACCCTCTGGTAGCTTGGCACACAGCAGTCCGGCTTAATTTAGAGGCAATGTGTAAAGTATTTGTGCAACCCTTCAAAATGTAAAGCAATGACAACACCACACAGAAAGCTTCCACACCACATTAGAAAAATAAATCTGAATTTAATTTTAAAAAATAAATACCAAAACGACACAAATCCAATCAGTAGAACTGGAGTTAGGAATTTGAAAAGAATAAACTGCAATATAGAGCCTAAAAGCATAAAGCACCAACTGAGGATATCTGGTTGCGCTGGACTGGTTCAAAGTAGAAAGCTCAAGCCGACCTTGATGGAGCGTAGGTCGGATGCAATTCCACATTAGTCCGGGCAAAGATTTACCTTCTCAACAATTGTGCCAAGAGTCCTGTTCGCGGGGAAGAAGTTCACCCAGGAGCAAGGAGAGTGTCGTTGACGATGGTCGACTGGGTGCCAGGAGCGGGCCGGGTGTCGTGGACGAACAAGCTGACTCTTGCACTGGTGATCCATGCAGGCGGGCGTTGCTTGCTATGCGAAGAGACGAACTTGCGGCTGCTCTCGCTGGATTTATAGACAAGCAATGAGGTTCTGCAGCAAACTGGCCCATTCACAAAGAGCCCAAAAGCTTGACTTCAAGAGCATAAAAGACCACTTCCAACGACCTAGGGCCTGAAAGGCCCCTCTTGGAGCTCAGGAGCTTGTTGAAGACGGGTCCACGAGTTCTGGGGAGCCCATTACGTCCCTGAGACTCAAATCAGGAGACTAGCCCTTTGAGTCACTCTGTGGACTTGGATTCAAGATGGGTTCCATGTCTAGTTCTTCTTCTCCAGGCCAGAGGACAGCAGGTAGCAGGTCAGCACAGCAAGGAGGTGTGGCTCACTGGTTAGAGGCGGCATACCTGTAAGCAGAGAATTGGCCAGGGACCAGGGTTCAATTCCCGACGCGGCAGGGTTGTGGACCAGGGTCAAAACGGACTCGATAATTCTCGCCTCGGTACCTACTCTAACCAGGAACACACTCGGCAACTCTGGGCATTAAGCTTGCCTCATCTCTACAACGGCCCCCCACAGACGCTGGGGATGCCTGGTTTCACCTTGGAGATACCCAGAAAGGGACCATCTCACAGGGATAGCCAGGAAGGGTTCCCCAGCGGTCTATAGCGCCAGGACACCTCCTCGTGAGGTAGCTGTTCGCGCTCTACAAATATCAGTATTGAAGGCAGCAGCTCCTTTACAGTGGCAGTACAGCAGAGTGGCAGTCCTTTCGGCAGCACAGCAGTCCTTCTTTCTGACAGAATATCCACATGTCCAGAAGTATCCTGAAGTGGTGGTGTTTGAAGTCCTGTTCTTATACCTTGCGAAGTCTTTAAAGTGTTGAAACTTCAAAGAAAAGCCTTTAAAGTGCACAGAGGGCCTGCCCTAAATGATGTGGCTCTAGACTCACTACAGGGGGGATGGGTATGCAGCCCTTTGTGTGGGTTCAGGACACAGCCTATTTTGGTGTAAGTAAGGATGGGCCTAGATACTCCCTACCATCCTGACAGTTTGGCCCATCAAGTCACACGTAAGCCCTCATTGTATGTGGCAGTCTTGAGGGAATACACAAAGCCCGGCTGTTACCCACCCCAGTAATGTCATCAGAGACAGGCAGCAGGCACCAAATGGCTAAAGGAAAACAATGCTACTTTCTAAAAGTGGATTTGTTTCAGAATTGCAATTTAAAACCAGACTTCTCTATACGTTTAGATTTTAAATTGTGATTCCAGAGACACCAAACTTGAAAGAAGTATATCTTTCAATTTACAAATTATGCTTAAAAGTTGTAATAAGGCACCTCCAAGGTTATCCTATGGGAGAGATAGGCCTTGCAGTTGTGAAAAATGAATGTAAGAGGTTTTCACTACCACGACATGTAAAACTTAAAAGTATATGTCCTGTTTTTTAAATAAATTGCACCCTGCCCTCTGGGCTTTCTAGGCCCTACCCTAGGGTTGGCTTATATGCATTAAAAAGGAAGGATTGGGCCTGGAAAAATGGTTATTTTGCCAGGTTGAAATGGCAGTTCACAACTGCACACACAGGCGCTGCAATGGCAAGCTTGAGACATGGCTAAATGGCTACTTATGTGGGTGGCACAATCAGTGCTGCAGGCCCACATGTAGCATTTCATTTACAGGCCCTGAGTACATTTAGTGCACTTTACTAGGGACTTATAAGCAAGTAAAATATTCTAATTTAGGATACGCCAATACTACCGTGCTTAGAGAAGAGAGAACAAGCACTTTAGCGCTGGTTAGCAGTGGTAATGAGTCCTAAGGCCAACAATTACCTTCTCAGAAAAAATAGGAGGAGAAAGGGAAAAGGTGTTGGGGTGACCCTGCAGAAAGTGTCAGGTCCAACATGAACCCCCTCCAGCCTAAAGCCAGAGTAGACTAATCAATATATTTTTTGGCTTCCCTGCTTAGGTGACACACATGGACAATGGCCCTCTCCTGCAGGGGCGCGTTCCATTTCTACACTTCTCCGAACTCAGTTGGACCCCTCTGTCCATACTATCCTGAGCCACTAAACTGACCCATGGTGAACCCTTCTCCTCATCTGCTGACTCCCTCTGTGCAGCACCTAACCTTAACTTGCTCACAGATGCATCCCAGTAGGGAGGCAATACAACTATTGCCAACAAAGTAATGTGACCCATTCCACTCCTTGGATCACACTTCTGTCCCCAACCCAAGAAAAAAATGTCCATTAGGACAATAACCAACAGAGGCCACTGGCAGCTAGCAGTGTCACAAGCCAAGCCCTATGCCATTCACTGTTAGTTGAAAGCTCTAAGCGGGGCCATTGGGTAGGCTTCTCCTCCAGCCTTGGGGTTGGCAAGGTGTTTCCTATAGGTACCTGAGGTTTCTCTGACCTCTCAGGTATCTCAGAGTGAGTGGGGCAGTAGCCCCAGGTGCTTTGCATCCTACTCCCACTTTACCTCCTACTACATCAGGAGTGGTATCAGCCCAGGGTCTGTGCCCTCAGGCTGAACAGGAGACAGGGGTGAGTCTTTCCTTCCATCTGGGCTCCTGCACCCTACGTTTGGGAGTGGTACCTCCAGGAAACTGAACTGTCATGGTGCCCTAGGCGGCCACCACTCTCAGCTTCCCTGCCACCAGGGCCAACTCATTCCACAGGATGTAGTCTATGGGCATCTGGGAACTAACTATGACCTTCCTCGGGGTCACCTCCCCATATCAGGTATACCAGGGCCATGGAGTGGAAAAAACCTGGCCGGTGTAGTCCTCTGAAGAAACTAGCCTTTCCACTATAATGGTCTGGCTAGCCCTGGTGTCCCTCAGAGAAGTGACTGGGATGCCATTCCCTTTCACCAGGTGAAAGTGACAACTCCCACCCTCGGGGATCTCCAACTCACCCTCTGGGTCCAGCTCTCAGCTAAGGGTGATCATGCCATGACTTGGGGACTGCTTGCCCTTAATGCCACAATGACAGCCCCTGGAGAGGTAACACCAGTGGGTGGTGTCTTTGGACAGAGTCCCCAATGCTTGTGTCGTAACTGGGAGCATTCAAAGCAGTGGTGCTGGAAACAGGGCACCCTTGGTCATTCTCCTCCAGAACAAACACCTTGTTTCTCAGATGAAGCATGCAAACCATTTCCTCCCCCTTACCCTAGGACTTGTCTGGATCATTTTAACCTCCCCCTCCTTCTGGGGAGAACCTGGACCCCCCTTTCTGGGGTCAGTTGCAGGTACCTTCTTTGACACTCTAGTACTAGCTCAGAGGTCTGCATCCTCAGCAAGTTTCCAGGGGTCAGTCAGATTACTCGGTTAAGCAGACACTCCATACAACAGACACTGAGCATGTGCTCCCTCATAATTAAATTGTAAAACCCAACATAATCATCTTTACTGCCCCGCACCGAACAATTCAGTGCCTTGCTGGAGTAATCCACAAAATCCACCCAGGGCTGGTTGGGGAGCTTCTTGCGGTCCCTGAACCTTTGGAAGGACTTTTCATGTCTCAGCCCAAACTTTGCAAGTAAAATGGCCTTCCTGGGGGTGTACTTGGTTTTGTCCCCAACCTCTACTGTCAGAAGTGTGTCCCTCCCCACAATAGGCATGTGTTTCCACAGACCACCTCCCACAGTACTCTTCAGGTACTTTGTAAACCATCAGTGCAACTTCGTAGGCAGAAAATCATTTGTCTAGGTCATCTCCCACCACATAACTGAGCACCAAATCCTTGGGTTTGCAAACTCTTTTCTCCTTCAATTACTGCAGGTATGGTGCCACCATCACTGCTGGAATCTGCTGTCTGGCCTTGATTTCCAGCTTCTTCAGACTCAGTTCATGAGCCCGTAACTTTTTATTTTCCGCTAAGGCTCTTCCTGTGTCAGCTTTCTTTGCCTCCCTTTCAGCCTTTTTCTCCTGTGCTTCCATTTAATGTATCAATCAGCAGTTTGAATTAATTCTCCTCCCTCTTCTCTACCTGTTCCTGTGGGGAGAGGTCAGGGGAAGAAAAACTGCTCCCTGCCCTGGCAGGGATCTCCAATGCAAGATTCAACTCCTCCCCTTCCACTGCAGATAGTTCCTCTGAAGGGTCTTCCTCAGGCCCCTCCATCTCATCATCCTCTCCTATGGTTATATCCAATGCAGAGTGGGCTTCTGTCCAGGTCCTCAGCTCCTCATGGGAACAGTCTAGCCTGAACTGCCACGCCAGGCCATCCCTGGAGCAGAAACAAGTATCCTGGGAAAGGTTTCTAGGTGTCACCCCTCATCAGCCAGGCTACCTCGAATCCATATATCCTGAATGGTGGTGAATGTTTTGATTTGTTCTGCATTCTGTCCTTCATTTGTGTGTCTTTTGCTTTCTCGCCCTACGTGCGCCAGGTATGCCCACTGAATTCAATTCAATTCAATAGTTCTTTATTCGGTGGTTAAAAACCATCATAAAAGAGTACACATATATACAATTAAAACAGTATTAAATAAATGTACAGAACATTGACAGAATCTACATACAAATAATTCATTAGTCACAAAGAATCCTTCTTAGTAGCATCATCAAACTAAAAAAAAATGGGGAGTCTACAGTGTTCATATTTGATACTGGCCTCTAGTTATCCTGAGTCTAAGTGCAAATTTCAAGAAACTTATCACCGCACACAATGTTAACGGGTCACTAGCCCTTTGTAGGAATATCAGTGCCTCTTTGGCTCGGGTGAACCTTTCCTTTTTTTAAATATCTTTTAAGAATCTGCGTCTTGGGATTGCATATATTGGACATAAAAGTACAAAATGAAGGGTGTCCTCGGAGACCTATTGTCGCAGCTGCAGGCACCCTTCTGCTCAATTGAATGACTAAAACCAGCTGGTTCAGCTAACAAATAAGGTAAAACATTGAGCCTAAAACGTGACATTAAAAACCTTTCTTGGGCATTATACAAGACACAAAGGTACGGTTCCATCCCTTCGGTAGTTTCAAGCCCCCTATGAATGCTCACTGAGGATTTTCTCCCTTCTATTGTAATCCTACCCGATACTCTTGATTCCATAAAAATTCTCTTCAGGTTAAGCTTATCCTGAGCCGTGATCATTGATGGGTTTAGGTACAGCTCTTGGCAACCCATACTTTCCAGGCTAGTCTTAACATAATTAAGCCATGGGATATTCAAATGTTTGTCTCTACCTAGGCAATCTTGTATGATCAACCTGCTCAGTGCTGCTTCCGGGTTCGTCCATATTTTGAGCCAGGCCAGGATTGGTCTAAACTTAATCAAATCCTCTAAGTAGGGTCTTCCCAATTCTTTGTGAACTATGAGAGCTGATGTACAATTAGGGACTTTCAATACAGAACGGAATATTTTATTTTCTTCCCTTTGAAGACCATCAAGGTTTATAAATCCCCATACTTCTGAGCCGTACATAGTTTTTGGGCAACACATTGAGCCATAGAGGTGCATTGTTTGTTCCGGACACCAGCGGCCAACTCTCCTTCCATAACCTGAGAGGGCCCCAGATGATGTCACTAGTTTACCGCACCTTTCCTGAGCGAGAGGTGTGAATTTTAGTGACTCATCAAAGAGCACACCTAGATACGAAAACGATTGCACCCTTTCTAATTTGTGACTGCCAATTCTGTATGTAAAGCTAGCCCGTGGTTTGTGACCAGCTGTCATTACATATGATTTTTTTAAGTTGACAGACAAATCTAACTCCTCCATAAATTTGACGAAC
The DNA here is from genome assembly GCF_964204655.1 of Triturus cristatus. Lineage (NCBI taxonomy): Eukaryota > Metazoa > Chordata > Amphibia > Caudata > Salamandridae > Triturus > Triturus cristatus. The sequence goes on from NC_140587.1 coordinate 58,607,882, forward strand.
CCATCAATTAGGATCTGCAGACTTTTGGGAGTCCGTGCCAGAAGTACCGCATCATCTGCGTACAACAGCACCGGGATATCACGTGACCCCACCCTTGGACAATCTGTTTTTAAAATATTAAGAGATTGATCCAAATTATTGATATATAACGAAAATAAAAAAGGGGCTAAAATACATCCCTGCCTCACGCCACTAGTGCAGCTGAAGGGATCAGTCAACCCCCCCTCCTTATTATAGCGTACCCTGGCGGAGGTCTCTCGGTGCAATTCCCTTAGTGTGCAGATTATCCCTGGGTCAATTCCTAATTGGTTCATCATTACCCATAGCTTATTCCTGTTGACATGGTTGAATGCAGCGGCCAAGTCCATGAACCCCAAATACATGGCTTCCTTGCTGGTTTTGGTGTACTTTGCAACCAGCATGTATAGGTTCAGGCATTGATCGCTGGTGGACCTGCCGGTCCGAAAACCGTACTGAGCATCCGAAATGATGTTATTATCCTCGGCCCACTCAGTCAGTCGATTCAAAATTACTCTTCCCAGGATTTTGGCTGTAACGTCTATCAAAGAAATAGGGCGGTAACATTGAGGGTCTGTTGCCTTTTTTAAATATAGGTACAATAATGGCCGATGACCAAGACCGAGGCAGACCGACCATAATGGCCGCGTTTATTACTCTAGTTATAATAGGGGCCCATAGGTCCACGTGACTCAGGAAAAAGTCCGGGGGGATCCCATCTGGGCCCGGGGCTTTATTTTTGGTGTGTCCCTCGATGCCCACTCTAATCTCTTCCAGGGAGAATACCAACGGTTTTCTCTGCATGTTCGCCCTCCCCTCCTTCGTCTTGTCTTCCTCCCCATGGTTATACAGGCCCTCAAAATGAGCTATCCACTGATCCGGGAGGATGTTTGTTGCAACCTCAGGGGCATTATTATCTTGGAAACAAGGGGAATTTATTAATCTCCAAAATTCTGTAATATCCCTTTTTTCCGAGGCCTCCCTCAAGGCCGCCCATGCTTCCCCCTGCAGTGTTACTTTCCTTCTTTTTAGCTCTATCCTATATAATGACCTGCATATGTTAACTTTTACTGGGTCCCTAGGAATACTGCTCAGGGCTATTTTTAAGTCCTTCAGGGCACGTGTACAGCCCCCGTCAAACCATCTCGGCGAGTTAGGGTGAGTTTTCTTAGGGGCCTTGGTCAACAGTAAGCCGTCCACCAAGCTAGTTATTTGTTCAAACACGTTTATTAAACGAACCCCTGCCACAGAGAGGTCTAAACACTCATCAATGAGTGACTTTCCTCTCTCCATCAGGGTCCGATAAAATCTATCCCCGTCTAATTTTGCCCACTTGAGTCTTCTACCTTGGGCCGTCACACTTTCAAGTGTGCCCTCCACTAGTTTATTCTTTCGTTTAGCATGGTAAAAAAGCTCCATAACCAAAGGGTTATGGTCGCTAAATGGGCTCCACTCGATTCCTACTTTAGTGATTCGATTTTTTAAACCTCTAGAGGCGAAAATATAATCTATATATGACACACACCCTTTCCCTTTAAAGGTGGGGGGGAGTATTCCATCCGGTCCCAATGGGATCATGTCGTCTGTGTGTTCGAGGTCATGAGAATGGATGAGCTTGCCCAGTTCTATGCCGCTTGAAGAGTGGGTGAAATGGGGGCCTTTTTCTATTGGGCATTTTGACCAGTTCACACTGATCGGGAACAAACGCGGGCATAAATGGCAGTTCAAGTCGCCCATTACTAGTGTCGATGGGGCCAGGGCACCATGGACGGGTGCAAGTTCTTGTTTCAACTTAACGTCTAATTCCCTCAAAAAGGAGGTATCATTATCGAAGAGGCCGGTGTTATACACGTTGAACAGAACCAGCCCAAACCCTTTATTCCTAAACCTCAGGGCCTGGCTGTTCCATGCAAACCAGTCCACGTTAGACCATTTACCTTCTATGTTTAGGTCTACATATGTTATCAGACCGCCTTTGGCCCTGCCTGAAGAGGTTTTTTGTGCAGGTGTAAAAAAACATTTATAACCAGCCATATGGAGGTGGGTGTTATCCAATGCCCAGGTTTCTTGTAGGCAGATTATGTGGAAATGAGCCATATAATGGCGCCAGTCCTTATTATCAATTTTCCCTGCAATACCTGCTATGTTCCAAGATATAATTTTCAGGCCCGCTTTCTCAATAGTGCCGGGCCCTGCCCCTGTCGTACCTTGAATGGTTATAGCCCCCCTACCTTTATTCCTAGGCGATAATTTCTGCAGATCACTAACCTGCTGTGTTGGAACTGGGGCTCTGTTTATTGTCCCTAGGGGTGTTTGTAAGCAGCCCCCCGCAAGGGGAACTAAAGCTTCTGTGGTCCTTGCTTGGGTCCTACGCATTCCCAACCCTGGTGACAACTGTCCCGCTTCTTTGGTCAAACAGTGTATGGGTAAGGATCCTTCAAATAAATCAAACAGGTCGGGTTTAATTTGGTCCATGTCCGACTGCACTATAGAGGAATGTGGGATGAATGGTCAATCGATCTCCTCTAGCGACCTTAGTGGGGTGAACCTATTTGCCCAACATGGATGTCCTCCTTCCCAAATCCCTGGTGCTTGTAATATGCGATTTGGGGCCCCGTTTAGACTCGGATTTCATCCCTCCACGCGTCTCCATATGTTGTGCTGTCCCCCATTTGGAACCTGCTGCCTCAAATAGAAATAGCTGAGTGACAAAGCCTTATACTACTCGTGCATCCAAGTGGTCCCTGTCTTAAAATATGATCAACCACCCCCCTGTCCCTAAAATTAGCAATAATGCAGTTTCCTTCAATGTTTTTGGGTCTAGTCCCTATCCAATTCACTCATCTAACCAGGAGAATTTCCCCATCCTGATTATTAGATATGGGTCTGTTTTGAGTCAGCCAATAGATGAGTTTGTTTTTTAGCTCCTGGTGTGATTCTCTCTGATCATCTTTTAATTCTGGGACCCCAGCAAAAACTACGACCAACGGGCGCGATTCTGGGGGAAGATTAATGGTAGGGAATCTCTTGAATTCCTGTGTTAAAATTGACCTATCTTCGTGATTTACTGCATTTAATTTGGGGTCAACAGGGGGTTCGGGTTGTTTGTCCAGTTGTTGTGCGCCTCGGCCACTATTAGAATGCGATCCACTCTCGCTAGGGTTATGATTCCTAAGCACTTGTCTATGGGGAGCCGGGGCGTCATGAATCTGGGCAATTGTTGTTTGTGCGTTCCTTATCTCGCTGATGTTATTCACCCTTTGAGTTACTAAAGTGATATCTGGAGTACAAATGGAATTGCTTGGTGCCCCTAATTAGCTACCTTTTAATTCCCTATTCTTTAGTTCACTTAAAATTTTGTCCAGCCTACTTGTCACCGGCTTCAGCTGATTTATAATGAGTGTTTCTATTTGAGCCTGTAGGTCTGACATGATTTTAGTTAACCAAATTGGGGGATCTGCTTGATAAGATGTCTGTATAGCTCGCTCTATCCCACTATTATTTCTACTCGGAGGATTAAGGTAGGTGATTGAGCTATTTGTAATTTTACGCTTTTTTTGGCCGCCTTTCTTTTTTTTTTGTAGAATAGCACGTTTAATGGGGCCTGAGTCCTCCTTATTCCTAGTGGTAATGAGTTGGGCACATGAAATATCCTTATGACTGGTCTCTGAGGGACAAGGGGGTGAGATTAACACCACCTCCTGGTCCTGGGTGGCTAAAAGGAGCTCAGGATCTGGGGTTAAAGACAAGCGCCTCTCTGTGCGCTCTATTTCACTCGATACAACCCCTAACGCTCTTTTGAGCATACGATCAATGGCTGTAGGCTGCGTGATGACAGGGTATACTGAACTATTATCATCTTTGTGTGTCAGGGAAGCCTCGGTGGTACTACGCTTTGCTCTTAACGAGCGTGTCACTGTTTTGCCTGTCATACTACCCACCGCTACTAATCAATGCCTATATGTATGTCTTGGGTATATTTAATCGCCCCCACCCTGGCACACATCCACTACACCCCACTTGGGAAGAAAGCGTGTATAGCCCCTCCGCCCCGTATCACAGTTTACACAAACAACAAACCCCTCATGAATGTCTTGTCAGGTGGTAGAGTCTTGATTGATGTGAGTGATGTCTAGCCTCATTAAACCCTATGTCACTACCAGCATTACTCACTTACGAATGTCCTGCAATTACTTACAAGAGGGGTGGCCCGGCCCGGCCTCCTCTGGCCCCTGACGGCCACAGACGGCCCGCCCTTTGCCCGGGCTTAGCCCGGCGCCGCCCGCGCGCGTCCGCGACGCGGAGGGGCAGGCGATCTTTATGCGCCTCCGGGCGCTCTCAAGGAGGAAGTGGGCGTAGGCAGGAAGTCACAGGGCAGCTGGGAGCTGTAGTCTCCCCCCACGGCGGCCGCGTAGTTCAACCAAACGCAGGCAGCGGGGGAGAACCGACAGCGTGTGGACCCCAGCGACAACGGTGGCAATGTCAGCTCCACGAGGTAAGCGTTTTGAGTCCCCCCACTCGTGGGTCCCAGGCTCACAGTGCCACTGGATTCGAGGTAGCCTGGCTGATGATGGGTGACACCCCAAAACCGTTCGCAGGATACTTGTTTCTGGTCCAGGGATGGCCTGGCGTGACAGTTCAGGCTAGACTGTTCCCATGAGGAACAGGGTCAAGATTGATTTGCATATGGCTGGGTCTAGACTAGGGTGGCATGGTGAGCAAAAGAATGATGATTTTTACTGTGACTGGGGGTGAGTGGTTGAAAAGTTTCAGCACTCCGTCCATCATCTTGCTGTGATAACTTTCTAAAAGGGGCATTTTCAGAATTGCAATTTAAATCCATCTTCTCTATGAGTTTGGATTTTAAATTGTGGTTCCAGAGACACCAAACTTGAAATATGTATCTCTTATCAGTTGCAAATTACAATTACAAATTGTAATAAGGAAACTACTATGTTTCCCTATAAGAGAGTTAGGTCATGCAGTAGTGAAAAGAGAATGTAAGAGTTTTTCACTATCACTACATGTAAAACTTAAAAAGTATATGTCCTGTTTTTTTTTAATGTATTGCACTCTGCCATCTAGGTTGTCCAGGGCCTATTCTTAAGGTGACGTATATGTATTAAAAAGCAAGGATTGGGCCTGGCAAAAGGGTTATTTTGCCAGGTTGAAATGGCAGTTCAAACCTGCTCACACAGGCTCTGCAATTGCAGGCCTGAGACATGGTTAAAGGGTTACTTAAGTGGGTGGCACAATCAGTGCTGCAGGCCCACAAGTAGCATTTCATTTATTTGCCCTGGGCACACGTAGTGCACTTTACTAGGGACTTATAAGTAAATTAAATATGCCAATGTTTAGAACAGGAGATAAAAAGTTAAGTCCTAATGGCAATAAAAAAAGGAACTCAGCAAAAATAGGAGGACGAAGGCAAAAAATGGGGCCAAGTCCAGCATGGGCCAAGTAGTTTTTCTGCATTCTACTCTCAGCAGTAACGTGGTTGGACGGTCCAAGGCTCCCTCAGGGGGAGGTGGATAAAGGGAAAATTAACATGAGCTCACAATTCAAAATGTGTGAAGCAGCATCAGTAAATAATTGTCCAACCAAATACTTACTTTTAATACAAAAGAGAACTTTTTAATTTCTATCTCTACAAACACAAAGGAATAATATAACATTAACAAACAACTACACAGTCCCCTTGAAGTTGGAGCTCTAGTATTTCTTTAGATGGTTCCCCCAGGTTTCACTCCCTCCTCACTCCTAGCAATATTGGTCATTCCCCATTCCCTATAGGCAACATCCAGGGTAAGCCCCACAAGTAGTCCCAGTCTCAAGAGTCCACTTTCCAATAAGATCATAGTCCATGAGACAGGCCCATGTCATGACACACACGCTTGATCAGTGTTTGCCTATAACAACAAAAATCAGCATTAGGGCTCCAGACATCAGTACAGTTGTGGCACTCAGGGAAGAGGTGGTTGTTTGTTACTATGCGGAGGACTTTTCTGCCCCAACAGTTATAAATAAGATTTTCAAGCAGAACAGGCAAAAATATTTGGCCTAAACTGGCACAGTGGGCATTAGATTTAGCTCAATGAGAAGCTGATACTCCAGTATAAATGGGGAGTGGCAGGAGCCTGAGTACACAGCTGTTACAGAGCTCACCCACTCTCAGTTACCATTCTTGTTTCTTCCCCACCCATGTTCCCTTGCCATACTTGCTTTCAATCAATCAATCATGACATTTGTATAGCGCGCTACTCACCCGGAGGGGTCTCAAGGTGCTGGGGGAGAGGGGTCCGTTACTGCTCGAAAAGCCAGGTCTTGAGTTGCTTCCTGAAGGAGAGGTGGTCCTGGGTTAGCCGAAGGTGGATGGGGAGGGAGTTCCATGTCTTGGCTGCCAGGTAGGAGAAGGATCTTCCTCCGGCGGTGGCTCTGCGGATGCGTGGGACGGCAGCGAGGGCGAGGCTGGTCGACCGTAGCTGGCGGGTGGGCGTGTAGAAGGTCAGGCGGCTGTTGAGGTACTTGGGGCCCAAGTCGTGGAGAGCCTTGTGTGCGTGGGTGAGGAGTCTGAACGTGATCCTCTTGCTGACAGGGAGCCAGTGCAGGTCTCTCAGGTGGCCGGTGATGTGGCTGTGTCGGGGGATGTCCAGGACGAGTCGTGCGTAGGCGTTCTGGATGCGTTGGAGTCTTTTCTGAAGTTTGGCTGTTGTTCCGGCGTAGAGGGTGTTTCCGTAGTCCAGTCGGCTGGTGACGAGTGCCTGGGTAACCGTCTTCCTGGTTTCGGCGGGGATCCATCGGAAAATCTTTCGGAGCATGCGCAGGGTGTTGAAGCCACCAGGAGTCGTCCCAGGCGGAGGGCGATGATCCCAGGATGAGGAATTCCGTCTCGTCTGAGTTCAGTTTCAGGCGGCTGTTCTTCATCCACTCGGCGACGTCTTTCATCCCTTCGTGTAGGCTTGTTCTGGCGGTGGCTGGGTCGTTGGTGAGGGAGAGGATCAGCTGGGTGTCGTCGGCGTAGGAGATGATGTTGAGGTTGTGTTGGCGTGCAATGGCTGTGAGGGGGCTCATGTAGACGTTGAAGAGGGTGGGGCTGAGCGAAGATCCCTGTGGTACGCCGCAGATGACTTCGGTGGCCTCGGATCTGAACGGGAGGGAGGCGGACTCTCTGGGTTCTTCTGGCGAGGAACGAGATGATCCACTCCAGTGCCTTCTCTTGGATTCCGATGTCGCTGAGGCGCTGCACTAGGGTGTGGTGGCAGACCGTGTCGAACGCTGCGGAGAGGTCCAGGAGGATGAGGGCCGCTGTTTCCCCGTTGTCGAGCAGGGATCTGATGTCATCAGTGGCTGCGATGAGGGCTGTCTCGGTGCTGTGGTTGGCTCGGAAGCCGGACTGCGAGTTGTCGAGGGATCCGTTTGTCTCGAGGAAGGCGGCAAGCTGTCTGTTGACGGTCTTCTCGATGACTTTGTCAGGGAAAGGGAGGAGCGAGATGGGGCGAAAGTTCTTGAGGTCGGACGGGTCCGCTGTTGGTTTCTTCAGGAGGGCGCTGATCTCAGCGTGCTTCCAGCTTTCCGGGAAGGTGGCGGTGTTGAAGGAGGCGTTGATGATGTACCGGAGTTGGGGTGCGATGATGGAGTCGGCCTTGTTGAAGACGTGGTGGGGGCAGGGGTCGGTAGGGGATCCGGAGTGGATGGTGTTCATCGTGCGGGTGGTGTCTTCGGTGCTGACCGGGGTCCAGGCGCAGAGGGTGGTGGTGGGGGTCGTTGGTTCGGTGGTTGGGTGCGAGGTTGGTGCGCCGAAGCTGTTGTGTATTTCGGCGAACTTGCGGTGGAAGAACGAGGCGAGTGAGTCGCAGAGGTCTTGTGAGGGAGTGATGTCGTTTTTTCCGGCGCTGGGGTTGGAGAGCTCTTTGACGATGCTGAAGAGTTCCTTGCTGTTGTGGGCGTTGTTGTCCAGATGTTCTTTGAATGCTGTCTTCTTGGTGGTGCGGATCAGCTGGTGGTGTTTGCGGGTGGCGTGCTTGAGGGCAGTCATGTTGTCTGTGGTCTGGTCTTTGCGCCATGTTTTCTCGAGGGTGCGGCAGTTCTTCTTGGAGTTCTTAAGTTCGTCGGTGAACCAAGAGGCTTTCTTGCTGCCGGGTCTGCTGGGAGGGGTCTTCAGAGGTGCGAGGACATCTGCGCTGTTGGTGATCCACTGTGTGAGGTTGCTTTCTCAACACCCTTATCCATTTGCACCCACAACCATGCCCACCCACCCGTTGCCCATTTGGTTCACCAGCCCCGCCCGTCCACATCCTGTTTGTGTGTTTCTCAAGGCCTGCCCTCCCACCCTCCGTTGTCTGTGTGCTTCTCTAGCACCACCCACCCAGCTTCCATTGTCCAGTTTCTTCTTTTGCCCCGCTGTCTGTGCTCTTCTCCAGCACTGTTGTTCTTGTGCTTCTCCAATCCCCACACACCCTCCATTGTCCGTGTGCTTCCTCAGCCCCTCCCGCTCACTCTCCATTGCCCATGTGCTTCCTCAGCCCGTCCCGCGCCCTCTCCATTGTCCATGTGCTTCCTCACTCTAAGAACAAAGGTACACCTTATTGTTTAATTTGGAGGTCTGGGAGAAAAAGGGGAAAACAGAGATGTATATATACGCAAAAGCACCTCCCACTCGACCAACACTGAATAAACTATGGCTAATTAAAGCTCCATTGGGCTATCCCCTGGCTTTAGATCTTCGCAAATAATGAACAAAAACATCAATTCATACTTGTTTATTTTTTTTTGTTGTTTAGTTTTTCATCCATCTTTTTTTTTTTTTTTTGAGGGAATATATTTTTAAATGATAAAAAAAAACATAGACTTTCTTCTTTTTTCATTTGTACAATTCAAAACTAGAATGAAGCAACATTGATTTAATCCTTATTTGATGTACAACTTTAACCTCTTCAGTGCCCCGCCCTTTCCACGCCCTGTGCCGGGCGTTGAATTAGCGGGCGGGGTTCATGACGAGATAGTCTCGTCATGGGCACAGCGCAACCGCGCTCCATGACAAGACTATCTCGTCATGGGCACTGAAGGGGTTAAACAAATAATGCAATACATACATACACAGTGTCAAACTCAACTGTCCCCATAAAAGATGAGGAAATACTAAACAACAAAAAATAATAAACAAGTATGAATTGTTGTTTTTGTTCAGAGCTTTAATTAGCCATAGTTTATTCAGTGTTGGTCGAGTGGGAGGTGCTTTTGTGTATATATACATCCATGTGCTTCCTCAGCCACTCCCGCTCACTCCCCATTGTCCGTGTTCTTCTTCAGCCCCTCCCGCTCACTCTCCATTGTCCGTGTGCTTCTCCATTCCCCACGCACCCTTCATTATCATCGTGCTTCCTCAGCCCCTCCCGCTCACTCTCAATTGTCTGTGTGCTTCCCCACCTCCTCCCGTCTACCCTCCATTGTCCATGTGCCTTCCCATGCTCTTCCTGCCTAACCTCCATTGTCTGTGTGCTTCCCCAGCTCCTCCCACCCACTCTTCACTGTCCGTGTGCTTCCTCAGCTCCGCCCGTCCACCCTCCATTATGTTATGTTATGTTACTGCGTTTTATACAGCGCATAGCTGCCCCAGCAAAGGGGCGTCCTAGCGCTAACCGGCAGGAATTGGGAGGCTACAGAATGAAGGAAGATCTAAGTCAAGGGGAAAAGGTGAGTTTTAATGCCCTTGAGAAAAGCCAGGTAGTTGTCCATGCTGCAGATGTGCACAGGGAGAGGGTTCCAAAGTTTAGCAGCCAGGGTGCGGAAGGAATGTCCTCCTGCGCGCACCTTCCTCACCCGAGGAACAACCGCCAGATGCTGGCCCATAGATCAAAGTTGGTGAGTAGGTGTATAGGGTAAGCGCAGGTTTGCCAGAATACCTGGGGAGGAGAGATTCATATTTTATAGTCAATGCAGAGGGACTTGAAGTCGACGCGCCAAGCCACCGGCAACCAATGGAGTCGGCGGATGGCGTCAGTCGTGGAACTAGTTCTAGGAAGGCCAAGGCGAGTTCTAGCAGCCGCATTTTGAACCCTCTGCAGTCAAAGAATTTCAGCCTTGTTGACCCCCAGGTAGAGAGAGCTAGCATAGTCTAACCTAGACATGATGGTGGCCTGGATGATGACTTGACGAATGAAAGGGTCAAAGAAACCCAGCAGCAGTTTGAGCCCACGCAGAAGTCCAAAACAGGTCCCCGCAAATGTTTTGGTTTGGACCTGGAAACTGAGGGACGAGTCTACCCATACACCCAGATTTTTAACCACCTGTTTCGGGACAGGTGCACATCCCTGTGCCACCCCAGCTCCTCCAGCCCACCCTCCATTGTCCATGTGCTTCTCCAGCTCCTTCCGCCCACCCTCCATTGTCTGTGGGCTTTCCCAGCTCCTCCTGCCCACCCTCCATTGTCCCTGTGCTTCTCCAGCTCCTCCCTCCCACCCTCCATTGTTCCTGTTCTTCTCCAGCTCCTCTCGCCCACCCTCCAGTGTCCGTGAGCTTCCCCAGCTCCTCCCACCCACCCTCCATTGTCTGTGTGCTTCCCCAGCTCCTCCCCCCCATTGTCCGTGTGCATCCCCAGCTCCTCCTGCCCACTCTCCATTGTCCGTGTGCTCCCCAAACTCCACCCAGTATCCATTGTCCGTGTGCTTCCCCAGCTCCACTTGCCCACCCTCCATTGTATGTGATCTTCCCCAGCTCCTACCGCCCACCCTCCATTGTCTGTGTGCTTCCCCAGCTTCTACCGCCCACCCTCCATTGTCTGTTTGCTTCTGCAGCTCCAACTGCCCACCCTCCATTGTCTGTGTGGTTCCCCAACTCCTCCCGCCCACCCTCCATTGTCTGTGTGCTTCCCCAGCTTATCACGCCCACACTCCATTGTCTGTGTGCATCCCCAGCTCCTACCGCCCACCCTCCATTGTCTGTGTGCTTCTGCAGCTCCAACTGCCCACCCTCCATTGTCTGTGTGGTTCCCCAGCTCCTCCTGCCCACCCTCCATTGTCTGTGTGCTTCCCCAGCTCCTCACGTCCACACTCCATTGTCTGTGTGCTTCCCCAGCTCCTACCGCCCACCCTCCATTGTCTGTGTGCTTCTGCAGCTCCAACTGCCCACCCTCCATTGTCTGTGTGGTTCCCCAGCTCCTCCCGCCCACCCTCCATTGTCTGTGTGCTTCCCCAGCTCCTCCCGCCAACCCTCCATTGTCTGTGTGCATCCCCAGCTCCTCACGCCCACACTCCATTGTCCGTGTGCTTCCCCAGCTACTCCCGCCCACCCTCCATTGTCTGTGTGCTTTCCCATCTCCTCCCGCCCACCCTCCATTGCCATGTGTTTCCCCAGCTCCTCCTGCCGCCCACCCTCCATTCTGTGTGCTGCCCCAGCTCCTCCCACCCACCCTCCATTGTCTGTGTGCTTCCCCAGCTCCTCCCGCCCACCCTCCATTGTCTGTGTGCTTCTGCAGCTCCACCTGCCCACCCTCCATTGTCTGTGTGGTTCCCCAGCTCCTCCTGTCAACCCTCCGTGTTCTGTGTGCATCCCCAGCTCCTCACGCCCACCCTCCATTGTCCGTGTGCTTCCCCAGCTCCTACCGCCCACCCTCCATTGTCTGGGTGCTTCTGCAGCTCCCCCTGCCCACCCTCCATTGTCTGTGTGCTTCCCCAGCTCCTCCCGCCAACCCTCCATTGTCTGTGTGCATCCCCAGCTCCTCACGCCCACACTCCATTGTCCGTGTGCTTCCCCAGCTACTCCCGCCCACCCTCCATTGTCTGTGTGCTTCTGCAGCTCCACCAGTCCACCCTCCATTGTCTGTGTGGTTCCCCAGCTCCTCACGCCCACCCTCCATTGTCCGTGTGCTTCCTCAGATCCTCCCGCCCACCCTCCATTGCCCGTGTGCTTCCCCAGCTCCTTCCGCCCACCCTCCATTCTCCATGTGTTTCCCCAGCTCCTCCTGCCGCCCACCCTCCATTCTGTGTGCCTACCCAGCTCCTCCCGCCCACCCTCCATTGTCTGTGTGCTTCCCCAGCTCCTCCCGCCCACCCTCCATTGCCTGTGTGCTTCCCCAGCTCCTACCGCCCACCCTCCATTGTCTGTGTGCTTCTGCAGCTCCACCAGTCCACCCTCCATTGTCTGTGTGGTTCCCCAGCTCCTCACGCCCACCCTCCATTGTCCGTGTGCTTCCTCAGCTCCTTCCGCCCACCCTCCATTGCCCGTGTGCTTCCCCAGCCCCTTCCGCCCACCCTCCATTCTCCATGTGCTTCCCCAGCTCCTCCTGCCGCCCACCCTCCATTGTCTGTGGGCTTCCCCAGCTCCTCCCGCCCACCCTCTATTGTCTGTGTTCTTCCCCAGCTCCTCCCACCACGCATTGTCCCTGTGCTCCCCCAGCTCCACCCACTATCCATTGTACGTGTGCTTCCCCAGCTCCTCCCCCACACTCCATTGCCCTTGTGCTTCCCCAGCTCCTCCCACGATCCATTGTCCGTGTGCTTCCCCAGCTCCACCTGCCCACACTCTATTGCCCTTGTGCTTCCCCTGCTCCTCCCACGATCCATTGACCGTGTGCTTCCCCAGCTCCTCCCGCCCACCCTCCATTGTCTGTGTGCTTCCCCAGCTCCTCCCACCATCCATTGTCCGTGTGCTCCACCCACTATCCATTGTCTATGTGCTTCCCCAGCTCCACCTGCCCACACTCCATTGCCTGTGTGCTTCCACAGCTCCACCTGCCCACACTCCATTGCCCTTGTGCTTCCCCAGCTCCTCCCACCATCCACTGTCCGTGTGCTTCCCCAGCTCCACCTGCCCACACTCTATTGCCCTTGTGTTTCCCCCCTGCTCCCACGATCCATTGACCGTGTGCTTCCCCAGCTCCTCCTGCCCACCCTCCATTGTCTGTGCGCTTCCCCAGCTCGTCCCACCATCCATTGTCCGTGTGCTCCCCCAACTCCACCCACTATCCATTGTCCGTGTGCTTCCCCAGCTCCACCTGCCCACCCTCCATTGCCCTTGAGCTTCCCCAGCTCCTCCCACCATCCATTGTCCGTGTGCTCCCCCAGCCCCACCCACTATCCATTGTCCGTGTGCTTCCCTGGCTCCACCCACCCACACTTCATTGTCTGTGTGCTTCCCCAGCTCCTCCCGCCCACCCTCCATTGTCTGAGTGCTTCCCCAGCTCCTCCCGCCCACCCTCCATTGTCCATGTGCTTCCCCAGCTCCACCTGCACACACTCCATTGCCTGTGTGCTTCCACAGCTCCACCTGCCCACACTCCATTGCCCTTGTGCTTCCCCAGCTCCTCCCACCATCCATTGTCCGTGTGCTTCCCCAGCTCCACCTGCCCACACTCTATTGCCCTTGTGCTTCCCCCGCTCCTCCCACGATCCATTGACCGTGTGCTTCCTCAGCTCCTCCTGCCCACCCTCCATTGTCTGTGCGCTTCTCCAGCTCGTCCCACCATCCATTGTCCGTGTGCTCCCCCAGCTCCACCCACTATCCATTTTCCGTGTGCTTCCCCAACTCCACCTGCCCACCCTCCATTGCCCTTGTGCTTCCCCAGCTCCTCCCACCATCCATTGTCCGTGTGCTCCCCCAGCTCCACCCACCATCCATTGTCCGTGTGCTTCCCTGGCTCCACCCACCCACACTTCATTGTCTGTGTGCTTCCCCAGCTCCTCCCGCCCACCCTCCATTGCCCTTGTGCTTCCCCAGCTCCTCCCACCATCCATTGTCTGTGTGCTTCCCTGGCTCCACCCACCCACACTTCATTGTCTGTGTGCTTCCCCAGCTTCACCTGCCCACCCTCCATTGTTCCTGTGCTTCCCCAGCTCCTCCCACCTATCCTCCATTGTCTGTGTGCTTCCCCAGCTCCTCACACCCACCCTCCATTGTCCGTGTGCATCCCCAGCTCCTCCGCCCACCCTCCATTACCCAGCAGTGGTTTTTTTATGAGGACAGGAGAATGTGGTCCCCCGCCTGCAGTGTTAAATATGAAATGATTTCATTGCCATTTTATTTTTTACCACTTGCCACATCCGCCAGCCTGTCTGTAAACCAAGAGGGCGTGTCCTCTGCTGCCGATTGGCAGCAGGAGGACTGGAGTAGTCATGGCCACACCCTTCAAAATGCGGATGCCGCTTTGACCAGCGGTCTTGCATTGCCCAAAGTGACATATGCATTTTGAAGCTTTCCACCCAGATGTCTTAGATAACTGGGTAGAAACCAAAGACAGGCCTCTAGGACCTGAAGGAGCATAAGGCCAACCCGCTCCATCCAATCCTGGTGCTGCTCTCATTCTGGGTGACAGCATGAGAGCAGCGTCTAAATTGGTTAACGGGGTTCTTCAGTCCACAGTCTTCAGTAGGACAGCGAGGAGGACGCTGAGCCCGCAGGTAAGTACAATTTAATGTTATTTAATTCATATAAAATGTGTAATGCATGTAGTTTAATTTGTGTTTATTTTATTTTGGAGGGAGGGGTTATTTTTATTTGGACTTTTAGGGAGGGTTTTTTTTTGAGTATGGGCTTTTGTAGGGAGGGATTTTTTTTGGGGGGTGGGGCACTTCCCTTGCCCCACCACTTTAAAAGGTCACAAGCCCCTCCTGCCATTACCCAGGTGCTTTGCCTTGGTCTCTTGCAAACCCTCTCTACTCCACCCGCATCCTTTTCCCCCCGCCCTCTCTACTGCCCCCATTCCTTCCGTGTTCCCTCGTTAGTTTTTTTTAATTAAAAAAAAGCACATTAGCGCTGGCGACGTCATGGCACTTTTTAAAAAACATTTCACGCCATGCTTCGCAACAGCTCCGCTGAGCTACGTGATCAAAAAAACATTGCTAAAGCTAATAGCTCTTATAGGCCAGAACTTCTGTCTTTGCTAGTAATTGTTTATATTTGGTTATGGAAGGGTATTGTTGAGTGGCGAGATAACGAGTGAGAGGGAGGGGTCTAATGCCAAGCGGGGTGGGGCTGGCTGGCAGCACAGAAGGCTAGTTGGGGCTCCCCCATGACTCCTCTACCTCTGCGCGGAGGAGGGGGACAGTTGCTCCCCCGGCCGTGTAGCACTCAGGGGGGTTACCCTCCACCACACCCGTGCTGCCAGAGGGAAGACTGTTCTGTGATCCGTAAGGGTCTCCAGCGCCTTGAGACCCGTACGGGTGGGTAGTGGCGCTTTACAAGACATCTGGTTGATTGACTTCACTCTCTGTGTGCCGCTGCATACTTGCAGTATAGTGCTGGCTGCTGCAGCGCCGGGAAGCAGCTGCTTCTGTTGAAACCGCTACAGAAAACAAGCACTGGCATAGCCAATAGGTCTCGCCTTTGGGACATTATAAGTGTTTAGCCATGCAACAGTTGTTGTTGCACCAAGGATATTGTGCTGCATAATTAAATACTTATAAGGTCCCAAAGGCGATACCTATTGGCTATGCCAATGCTTGTTTTCACATGCAAGTGGTCTACCTCGCCAAACCCAAACGTAGTGAGTTTTCTACATCCCAGCTAAAGACCTGAACCCAAACAGGATTAGCACAGCTCAGAACCAGCTCCCAGACCATTGACCTCAGCGCTCTTAAGTCACTGTAAAGTTAAATATCGGTGCTCTACAAGACACCCAAATAAATAATCCCACTGATCAAAGGAACAAGGGCACATTTATAGTTTTGTAAATCTTTAGACCAACTTAATTTTAAATGTTCTTAAAAAATAATTAGTGTCCTGTTTCGTGAGTATGGCCAAAGAATAACCTTGCATTGCTTGAATTTGCAAGTGACCACAGATAACGGGAGGGAAGGCGGGGGTTAACAAGTGACGACGGATAACAGGAGGGAGGGCGGGGGTAAACAGGAGACCACGGATAACGGGAGGAAGGGGGTAAACAAGTGACCATGGATAACGGGAGGGGGGGGGGGGAGTAAACAAGTGACCACAGAGAACACTTACTTGAAATGTATTCAGTGGCGGCCAACTGGGGAGCCTCTGCATTTCATGTGATGCCAGCCACCTGGCTTCCCTCTTTGTGGGGTGACCAGCCGGCCAGCCGCCCGCATCAGGCTTGCTCTGGCCGGCGGCGGGCTCAACTTTACAGTCAGGGGTCCCAGTGCTCTGGGGCCGCGAACGAACCACTCCGGCAACTGCAGTGAGTCCGGATGTTGAAAGTGACGCTGCCGCCCGGGCCGTGGTGAGACCGGCTGAGAGTTGGTCACTCGCAATGCAGCGAGCCACGGAATTCATTACCGTGCTAGCAGCGGCGAGCGGAGCTTACGAATAGGGCTCCATTTCTAAATTCAGCTGTAGCCCACTCGAGTCAAGGGAGGCAGCCCATAACAATCGAAAGCAAAAGTAAGGCAGCTTAGACCCCAGCCCCACCACTCCGGCAACTGCAGTGAGTCCGGATGTTGAAAGTGACGCCGCAGCCCGGGCCGTGGTGAGACCGCCTAAGAGTTGGTCACTCGCAATGCAGCGAGCCGCGGAAATCATTACCGCGCCAGAGAGCTTACGAACAAGGCTCCATTTCTAAATTCAGCTGCTGCCCGCTCACGTCTCGGGAGGCAGCCCATGACTAGCGAAAGTAAGGCAGCTTAGACCCCCCACCATGAAGTCCGCTGCTCAAATAAACAAATGACGGGCTGATGGTGGCAAGCGTGAAATCTGCCATCCGTCCACTCCTGCTGCTTCAGTAATATACCGGCGCACGTGCGCACACACCCACCCACGCATCCAGTCGTCAAGCGTCTGCCTCAAATTAAAAAAATAAAAAAAAAGGATGCCATTGGCCTGTCCAGATGGGCCGTCCTAAAAGAGGACAAGGCGGTAACCCAAAAGACCAATTTTCAATCATGCGCCAGCGTTTAACAAACGATGACGCGTGCCAACTGAAAACAAGGGCGGGGCTTAAAGTCCCTTCAGAAACTGTATTGATTCCAAAAGGCTCTCACATGGCGAGAGCAACGCATGCGCGCTGCTAACGCCAAGCGAGACCTAAAAATCAGGGAAACCAGACCGTAAATTTGAGGGGCCAGATTACAAAGAATACCAACTGAATAAGTAAATGGTGATGCATAAAATTAGAGACAGGTAAACGTAAATGCAAAATCCTTAGAACTTATCTTTGTCGGGAGCTTCCAAAAAAAGAGGAATGTGCTTATGTGATATGAACTTCTATATTCTGTTGAAGATTCCCACCTGGAATAATTCTTTATGATGTATTTAATATTCTTTAAAGGGATGTACATTGGGGTTGTCTAAATCGACTGCCGAGTCCTCTTTTAGTTGCCTACACGCATTGCGCACATGGCTGAGGACTTTGGTAATTAGGAGGAGAAATGCAGGCCGGCGTTGGAAGGGTCGACACGCCCTCCCTATCTCTAGGTAAACGGGAGGAGTGCGTACCCTTCACCACTTCCAAGCCTGTACGGGGTAAACATGCCTCCCGCGCATCTCTTATATCGGTCATAAGACGCCACGGGCTAAATGGAGCGCGCTCGTAAGCAGCGAGTCACATCCCAAGGCCCGTACATTGCACCAAAGCCAAACAAGCATTTGCAATGCAATAGGTCTCGCATTTATAAGAGTTTGAGCTATTGGCATTGTAAAATTACAATGCCTTTTATTTATGTTTTCGTTTTAAAACAAATAAAAGGCATTGTCATTTACAATGTCAGTAGCATAAACTTGCATAAAAGCAGTGTGTGGAGTGCAGCAGTGTGCCGCGTGCAGCAGTGTGCGGCGTGCAGCAGTGTGAGGCGTGCAGCAGTGTGCGGCATGCAGCAGTGTGCGGCATGCAGCAGTGTGCGGCGTGCAGCAGTGTGCGGCGTGCAGCAGTGTTTCGTGTAGCAGTGTGAGGCATGCAGCACTGTGACGTGCAGCGGCGTGCAGCAGTGTGCGGCGTGCAGCAGTGTGCTGCGTGCAGCAGTGTGCGGCGTGCAGCAGTGTGTGGCGTGCAGCAGTGTGAGGCATGCAGCACTGTGGCGTGCAGCGGCGTGCAGCAGTGTGCTGCTTGCAGCAGTGTGCTGCGTGCAGCAGTGTCGTGCAGCATGCAGCAGTGAGTAATGCAGCAGTGTGCAACAGTGTGTGGCGTGCAGCAGTGTGCCGGTTGCATCAGTATGTGCCGTGCAGCAGTGTGTGGCGTGCAGCAATGTTTCGTGTAGCAGTGTGTGGCGTGCAGCAGTGTGTGGCGTGCAGCAGTGTGCGGCGTGCAGCAGTGTGCGGCGTTCAGCAGTGTGTGGCAGTGTGTGGCGTGCAGCAGAGTGAGGCGTGCAGCAGTGTGTGGCGTGCAGCGGCATGCAGCAGTGTGTGGCGTGCAGCAGTGTGAGGCGTGCAGCAGTGTGAGGCGTGCAGCAGTGTGAGGCGTGCAGCAGTGTTTGGCGTGCAGCAGTGTGTGGCGTGCAGCAGAGACACGTGGAGGGTGAGGAGAGACACGTGGAGGGTGAGGAGAGACACGTGGAGGGTGAGGATAGACACGTGTGGAGGGTGAGGAGAGACACGTGTGGAGGGTGAGGAAAGACACGTGTGGAGCATGAGGAGGAGACACCTGTGGAGGGTGAGGAGGAGAAACATGTGGAGGGTGAGGAGGAGACACATGTGGAGGGCGAGGAGGAGACACATGTGGAGGGTGAGGCGGAGGGTGAGGAGACACGTGTGGAGGGTGAGGAGAGACACATGTGGAGGGTGAGGAGAGACACGTGTGGAGGGTGAGGAGAGACACGTGTGGAGGGTGAGGAGAGACACGTGGAGGGTGAGGAGAGACGTGGAGGGTGAGGAGAGACGTGGAGGGTGAGGAGAGACACGTGGAGAGTGAGGAGAGACACGTGGAGGGTGAGGAGAGACACGGAGGGTGAGGAGAGACACGTGTGGAGGGTGAGGTGGAGGGTGAGGAGAGAGACGTGTGGAGGGTGAGGAGAGACGTGTGGAGGGTGAGGAAAGACGTGTGGAGGGTGAGCAGAGACACATGTGGAGGGTGAGCAGAGACACGTGTGGAGGATGAGGAGAGACACGTGTGGAGGGTGAGGAGAGACACGTGTGGAGGGTGAGGAGAGACACGTGTGGAGGGTGAGGAGAGACGTGTGGAGGGTGAGGAGAGACACGTGTGGAGGGTGAGAGAGACGCGTGGAGGGTGAGGAGAGACGTGGAGGGTGAGGAGAGACATGTGGAGGGTAAGGAGGGTGAGGAGGTGAGGGTGAGGAGAGACAGGTGGAGGGTGAGGAGAAACAGAGGTGGAGGGTGAGGAGAGATGGAGGTGGAGGGTGAGGAGAGACGGAGGTGGAGGGTGAGGAGAGACCGAGGTGGAGGGTGAGGAGAGACCGAGGTGGAGGGTGAGGAGAGACCGAGGTGGAACATGTCGTGACCTTTTAAGTAACATTTAATAGGCTTGTGTTAGGAACAATATTTGGGGGTTAAAATATGAAGTTCACGCAGCAGATGGATTATGTGGCAAGAGCGGAAAATCCATAATTCTCGAAAAAAAGCCATGGCCGCAGAATTGCATAATGCCAGTGGCCCTGCCTTGGGGTAAAATTGCAGCACCATATTTACCGAGAGTTGCTCGCTAATGATGACATCATTCATGTTCACCCAGACAAAACGCTATTTCTGCAGCGTGGTGCCAAGGCAATCTAAACATGAGGGCACCCTCCCGTGCATATTTATATGCGCAGGCAAGGGCCTATGGTTATATCCAATGGGATGTTATTTTTTCACAGGCATTAGGTGTAATAACTCGTGCAGATTTCTTTTTGCCTATTGTTTGACTCTGCTTTCAACTAGTGCAGGCATTCCATACAAAGCTAGGTCATTCCACTTAAGTCGATCTAGCCTCGTGTGGAATCTTAGGGCGTTTGCAGAGTTTACGCAACTTTACATCCACTTTGCATATATTAACAGGTGCTTGGTTCCAGGTGAGCTGAAGCAGTTTTGTGGAGTGTTTGTATCGACTTTTCAACAGCACACAAAACTTTTTTTCTGCAAAAGTTGATTGACACCGCCATTTGCACCACTTTGCACCCGTGCAAAGGGACCGAGCCTGGAGTAACGCAGAACTACTCACAGAGCTGTGGGACTCACACTGCAGGAAGGCAAACAGCGGAAGGTGACCTCTTTTACTAATATGCAGTGTGATTTCAGAGCCCCTCCCCGCCCCCTTCCAAAAATGTTTCCTCCATGAAAGTGTGTTGGGGCTGGAGACAGGGAACTGGGGCGACATTTAGAGGGAGCTGCGATCTGCGTCTGTCCCAGGTAAAGAATGCAGGCCCTGGTTTCTAATTATAAGATGTGTCATTCCTGTGAATAAAAACATGCTCGTTCATTAGGCAGGGCCAGGTGTTCACTTGCTTGTCTTATCAAGACCGCATTTGCATTTTATTACCTGCTCTTTTCTCACATGAAGTCACAACCCAGCGACATTCCCGGCATAGCTCTCGTGGCGACACCACCCTCAGGGCGTGAGCCATTCCCCAAGACCCCGTAATTTCCCTTTTAAATGGCTCCTCGAAATCGGCGCATTTTTCCAACCAGTCCCTTGTTTCGTTAAACTTGGTAAGAAAACATTAATGGTGAGGAAAGCTCTGTGGGTTGGTGCGTCTGCTGCTGAAATTGGAACCGGATTTTCGCTCATTTGACGGACAGGAGCATTAGAACGATCAGGTTGAGTAAATACAGCATATGTTGCTTATAGTGCTACGAAGCAACAACACTGCGCCGACAAGTGCAACTGAACAGTGGATATTTTCATAAACTCCTGGATTAGGAGGAAATAATGACCAGACCCAATAGTCCAAGATGAAACGAAGCAAAAGTGATAAGTGCCCGCCGAAATAAATGACGTTTACAGGATTTATACGCACTTTAAAGATGCTGCTTTGTTTTGTCTACATTATGGTACATGTTGCAGCTAAACACTGCAATACTTTAAAATATATTTTAAAATTATATATCGAATCACCGCGTTTAATTGTCTTCCGGAAATAAACATTCTGCTTTTAGAACCTCTCTGAGCTCCGTTGCAGGGCCCGCTCAATGCAAGGAGTCCTCCGTTGGAAAGGACGTGTTCTAGTTTGTTACTCCAGTTAAGAACACGACTGTCTCTCACATATATATGGTCGCTTCTACTAAAGGCTCCACTCACGCGGGTCCATCTCTGCTAGACTGTTCTTCCTCTCCCTGAGTGGTCAGCTCTCTGTAACCTGCCCTCGCTGACAATCATCCTTGCTGAAATGGAGTACGAAGGACAACCTCTGAGGGCAGCCTATTCAACGAGGCATCGCACGTGGCCTGGTGCAAACATGATATGTCTCCGAGCTGTGGACGTTCTGTGTCCAAAGACAATTGCTGGTGCATCCACCGCACAGCACCTGGAAACGACTTTCCACGACAAAGTGATGTAGGCGCCCTCCCACTAATGTTCGTCTTACTATTTGATTTTCCTGACATTAGTGGTGGACTCTCTGGGGTAGCCATGGCAATACTCAATAAACAAATATGACGTTGTTGTTGTATCATAGTGCTTCGAGGTTGTTGTGAGGGGTGTAGTAGCGCTATGCCGAGAGCCTCGGGCAATGTATCTGTTTTGCAGGTGCTTCGCAGAGATATAGTATTTTTTATTACAGTGAGGCCCCTTCGTGGCCTTCTTACTGCCTGGTGGGAGACTCCGGTTGCTGCAAACTCAGCGATGTCTTTAGTGGAGTTCTGATCTGAATAGCGCTTTGACTACCCGCCCAAGGAGGCGAGTGTAAATGCACCTATGTTGCTAGTTTACGGACTTTAACGTCTATCGGGGAAACCAAAGCGTCGAAAGCGACCTTCTGTGGCTTCAAAAGGTACAATACGCAAATAACACACCCGTGCCACACACGTTTGTGGCCGCTTTGATGTCCTCAGTGGCCGAGCGGCTCACTGAGGACATCAAAGCGGCCGAGAAAGTGATCAGACAGTGCTTTTCAGGCTGCCAAATGGTGCGCGCGCCCGGCGCACATGCACTGTATTTGGAGGCCTGAAAAGCACTAGTTTGCACTTCCAGGTCCCCCTTTTACAAAAGCTCTCGCGAGAGCAGCGCTAAAGCGCTGGCTCAGGCGAGACCTAAAAATCACCCAGAAAGAAACAGCACCTCCGGGTCAGAGTTCAAACAGTCTTAAATAAGCACTGGGCTCATACCTCAGTAAGCAGAATAGTACAATTGTAGGTTAGGACTTCACATAACACAAACATCATTCTCAGCAACACAAGCTGTGACCCACTGAGCTATCTACATGCAATACAAGTCCCAGACCGGCGTGTTTGCAGCACTCACACTGCCCCTCTATGGAGCATCGCGGCCAGAGGCGCAACTAGAGCCAAATTTCGGGGGCGGGGGGGGGGGGGGCTGAATCTTTAAGCAAAAGGCAGAGTGGAGCTGATTTGGGGGGGGGGGGGGTCTTTAAGCAATAGGCAGAGTGGAGCTGCAGGGGCTCTTAGAAGGGGTGAAACAACAGCATGGCCTCATTAACATGCAAATCAAATGGTCTTTTAAAGACCTGTGAAGTACTCGGGTGCGGCTGTGTGTGTGCCCGGGAAGCTGTCTCATCCCGGGCTGCCACACACGAGGGGGGCGGGGGGGGAAGGGGGTGGGGGCTGAAGCCCTTAGAGTCCAATGGGTGTTGCGCTCCTGATCGTGGCACTGCACGTCTCTGCAGCAGGTGCATTAACCAGCGGGGCTACCTTGCTGCTGTGGTACGGTAGAACTGGTGAGTACACGCAGATCTCTGCAGCAGCCAGCATAGCATAGGTTTAATTGTCGTGCCTTTTGCCCAGTTCGGTTATTCCCAGCAGATTTACATCACATGTGTCCGCGCAGTCGGTTTCTTTGGGGCAGAGATGCTTTATTTTAATGTATATGTTGGGTAGGAGACTGGCTCGTCATAGCCCGAGGGCCCCCTTGCTTTCTATCGGCACCCCCTTATTCTGAGCCCCCATAACTTGGGTAACTTTCGGCAGTGGGTGAAGGAGTTTTTGAAGCAGTGTTCTCCCCCCTCGCCCGCACCCACGCCGTGTCCTCCCCTCCCCCCTACTCGCCCGCACCCACGCAGTGTCCTCCCCCCATCGCCCGCACCTACCTGCCCAGTGCAGTCCGGGGTATTATCCGCTCCGGGTCCCCTCGTGGCCACCCTGGGTCTGTCACCGCACCGCACAGCCTGCCCGCTCTCTTCTCTCTACTGCCACCTCAAACACCCTTTCATCTCTCTCCGGTTCCTAGCAACCAGCCATTTCTGGGAAATCGCTGCTTGTGCTGCGGAGGAGGGGGAAGCCTGCGCAAGCCCACCCTAGACCACATGAGCGGATGTCCGAAAGTGAAAGTGCTGGGCCAGGAGAATCTAGCACCCCTGTCAACGCCCCCCCCCCCCCCCCAGCGTGACTCAGCCGGGCTGCTGCTGCAGCTCGAGCTGCTGTTTCTGGCATCTTATCTCCGACAGACACACGTTTTTCACAGGTCTTCAAAAGAGCATCTACATTCCTTTGGCAATGGTTAAGGAGGTTTTGTTACTGATTCCAGTATCCCATGTGTCCTCACTCTGCCTATTCGCTATTTATTACTTTTTATTTCATTTCTACTGCCACCGTGGGGGAATGCATGTAGTGAAAAGGCATCTCACAAGTAGGAAACATACATTCCACCCAAAACAAAAATATATATACCGCCCATTTGTTTTTGTTTACAGTCTCCAAGGGAACATTTGGTTAAGAATATATTGTTACTTAATTTTCATTTTTGTTGTAATTTAGTGGTTAATGTTGGTTTGCCAGAGCTATGACATACTGCTTTGTTGGAATCTTTTAAACCTGAACAACTATTTTCCTACGGGGGCATACATTTTTCAGGGTTGAATACAATTCTATCTGTTTTACAAATGTACACGCTGTTGTTGCACTTGCAAACTGTGACCATTACTGCGTAGCCACAAAGTCAGTGGTCAGCTATGAAGCGCCTGTCCTTCCACATGCACACTGCTGCCACATTGTACGATGGTGTCCAGTTTAACCACGGTAAGGGCATTCTCTCTGGGATTTACAGCTTTAGAGTTCATGCTCTGACCAATGAACCTCTGGCAATACCCCAATCATTTGAAATGGTGTAGGATAACTCATTGGTCTCAAAGTTTGGAATCTGGGGGCTGAGAAACTTGACAGCTTCTGCAATTATATGAGAAAAAATCTGAATAAGTTCTCTCATTGTTGATCTCAGTTAAGGTTAGTTATTTTTTAACTTCAGTCACACTTTGTTGTTGGTAATTGCCCAGAAGTGACCACAAGCATGTGTGAGCACTGTTAAAAAGTTCTACAAAACCAGAAAATATTTTGTGCAGCTGGCATAGACATGTGGTACATTCTTCATTGAAACGAGTTTGATTACTTTCAGTTATGTGCAGCACGTTTTATGTAGCTGATATCTGTTGCCAGCAAGGCTTGCATGTTGTAAATTCAAAGTGGAAACTTTATAGATCAAAGGTTTCCTAGGCTGCAGTTGGGCAGATGTGAACCTGAATCAATGTTTAGGTCTCGCCTACGCAGCGCGCATGCGCTACTTAGGAGGTAGACCTAATGCCATTGGCACAGCTTTGGGGGCAAAAACGTGCAAGCGTTGCATTGCTTGCAATGGCAACACGTGCACCTCTGGCGATTTCCTTGCGGGAGCGCACGGCGCCATATGGTGACACCATATGGTCGCACGCTCCCGCAAGGGAATCACGCAGGCCCCCTCCCCTGCTGCTGCCCGAGGCGCGCGCTTGTCTATCTTACTTTCTGTTCAGGAGCCTTTTTTTTTAGATTCGAATGAGCGTTTTCCTGGCTCAGCGCGGCACCCGTGAGGTTGCATTACTCCAGGCACACAAAGCGCAGCTTAGTAGCAACACAGCAAACTTTGCTAACAACAGCTGAGTTTGTATTTTTTTCAGTGTCATCGATTTCCGAGTGGGTAAGTGCAGGGTTAGTCCAGGGTGGGTAGCTGCCTGCTATTTACCCACCTTTATACGTGCCTATGCACTCTAGCCAGATAACAGCTGCCAGTGGGGGACCAGAAAGGCAGGGCTCATGCTGCACCTCCTCCAAGATTTCCAGTCATGTGGTTTTCGCTGCAACAGAAAACTCATTGGTGCGAGGGAGGGAAAATGTTCGCTTGGCATCACAGGCTGCCATGCAGGGTGAGGGGGAGCAGTTTCGTAAAATTCATGTTTTGGCTTCACCCTGCCCACAGGTTAATGCAAGCTGAATGAATTACGTTCTGTGCCGGTAGATGGCTGTGGAGTGTCTGGTGAGATCTTGTGAGCCCTTAATACTAAACCTAACCTACAAACACGGCTGTAGGTGCGAGAGTTAAAAGTCTGCATACTTTTCTTCGCTTCAGAACTTTTCACTTGGGTTGCTCACTCAATTAATTGTGGCACAGCTTGAAATCGGCTGCAGTGTAGGATAATTGCTCTATATGCCAGCTCATATCTAAAGCACAGTGCATGCATTTCAGGAATTCTAGTTCTTTGCCAGCATTTCAACATTAAAGTCATCTTCCAAATGATTTCAGCATTTGTTGCTCCTGTTTGCACCCTTGCCTTTCCCCGTCACACATCAGATGCACAGATCCCTAGAAGTGCCATATGTAGATGCTTCTACCCTCATATTCCCTTGCAGTTCTTAAACAAGTTTAGTTTTTTAGGTCTCGCTGAGTCCGCGCATGCGCTGCTCTGCGAGATATTTTGTAGGTGGGTGACCCCACGCTATGGCTGGCCTAGCGCTTGCGTTCACGCGAGCGTGCACATGCTCAGCCGCCATATGTCTTTCACGGGTCATTATCGCGGCCCCCGCGCTTTACTTTTAATGTTAAAAGTAAAGCGTGGGTGCGGCGATTATAGCAAAAGATCTATTTTTTTTTACTTTTGCTATAATCGCGGCACCCGCGCTTCACTTTTAATGTTAAAAGTAAAGTGCGAGTGCCGCGATTATAGCAAAAGATCTATTTTTTTTTACTTTTGCTATAATCGCTGTACCCGCGCTTTACTTTTAACATTAAAAGTAAAGCGCGGGTGCCGCGATTATAGCAAAAGTAAAAAATTAGATCTTTTGCTATAATCGCGGCACTCGCACTTTACTTTTAACATTAAAAGTGAAGCGCGGGTGCCGCGATTATAGCAAAAGTAAAGAAATAGAAAAAAACATCTATTTCTTTACTTTTGCTATAATCACTGCACCTGCGCTTCACGTTTAATGTTAAAAGTGAAGCGCGGGTGCCGCGATTATAGCAAAAGTAAAGAAGTAGATGTTTTTTTTCTATTTCTTTACTTTTGCTATAATCGCTGCACCCGCGCTATACGTGCCGTGATTATAGCAAAAGTAAACATACTTATAAGGTCCCAAAAGCGAGACCTATTGGCTATGCCAATGCTTGTGTTGTAGTTTACCACAGTGGTGACCATCTATAATTGATGTTTGAACTCCTGTTCAGGTTTGCTGTTTTCTAGTGCAGGGGCCACAGCGTCTGGAGCTGGAAAGAGTGCCTGTAACAGGTGGGAGACCAGGAGACTATTTCTATGGCACACAGCAATTAGAGTGAAGGATTTTGCTGATTCAATACAGGCAGTGTATGGAGGGGATTGCCGGCGAAAGGAGTGCAAGTTCAGCAGTCTACGTACAAGGTTGTATGCAGTCTCCCCGAATGTGGCACCGAGAGAAGAGAAGGTCCCACCCCCCACCTCACATAGCGAATGGAGGAAAGGATGGCAAACCGAACGGAACACAGGTGAGTAGGGTATGGTCAAGAGAGAGGGCAGAAGGAGGACTCTATTGGGGCTGGACAGTAGGAAAGATGCTGTAAATGAGCCCTTTGATTCCCCCTACTGACTTCGATTGCCAGGTTGAGAGAGCCCCTGACATAGGGATTGGAGGTCACATTTGAAGCTGCTTTCATAAGATATACAAGTTTAGTCATTTCCTTAGGGCAAGAATGCAGCGCTCCCCATTCCTACCCGCTGGTACTAAAAGCACTGTTCACATTTTGTTTGTAGTCAAATGTGATTGTTACTGTGTATTAAGCCTGCTAACATTTTAATAAAATAAGACTGTTGGACTTGGCCCTTTTTCCCCGAAATTTTTCACTTTTCTGGGAAATCGCATGAAGTGTAAATGCAAGATTGAAAGCTGTGTGATAATGTACGCAGACTGAGTATCCCCATTTTAAACATGTAACTTAAAATGGATGCCATAGCTGTGTGGTTGTGCCGTCTGAATGAGCTGGGTTAACAGTCTATCGTTATTTCCCAGCAACCCCAGCTTTTGGAGGGAAGCCTGGCACCCAGGGTGCTCTACCCCTCCCCCTAGGGCAGTTAGAGCCAGTCTCCCCAGACGCTTCTAGAAGCTTCTGGCACTGTCTGGAAGGTGGGGTGAGGGGCGTATAAAGGGCGGAGCTGGGCTGCCATGTGCTCAGTCAGAGGGTGGACCTGAGCGAGAGGGGACCTGCTGCCAGGGGTTACCGCCACATGGGCCTGTGTGCTGGGCCCTGAGCCTATCTACCCCCCTCTACTGTCCACAGGGCGAGGGAAAGCTATAGTTGGGGCAACGCAGACGTGGAGAGACCTACGCAGGAGTTTTAGGCGGTAGGGCTTAGTCAGGGACCTATGCCGCTGAAAGTGACAGGGCTTAGGTGCTGCCTTTTAAGTGAGTGAGGGATCCTGAACTAACCCACTGACCTGGCCCAGCGAGAGGAGAACCCAGGGACGATGGGCAGAGACTAATTAGTCCGCCTTCAGCCACCAACTCAGCTTCCCCCCCCCTTGAGAAACCCTCCACCCAGTGCGCAGGAACCAGCAAGCGCCTCGTGGGACCCTGACTGTAGTCCCTGCGGAGAGAGAGCGCTATTTACAAGCGGCCTGTGGAAGGAGAGGGCTATATCCGGTGAGCGCTACAATCCTAAGTGACTGTGCCCTGCTGGTGAGTGTGGGAATCCCAGCTGCCTGCTACTTAGCGCCTGGGCAGCGCTATATCCACGGCTCCCATAGCGTTGGGAGGAGAGGAGAACTGGTTTATTCGAAAACCCTGCGTTATCGCGGTCCTTTTGCGGACTTGAGAACAGCGGGAGCCCACCCCGAGTTTCTGCCGCCTGGGTACTGTGTCCTGACAGCGGGTGCCCACCCCGTGTAATGGCAGCGTTCGGCATACTGCTCTAACTATGCGGGAGCCCACCCCGTGTATTGCCGCCCTTTTGGCCGTTTAGATCCGGCGGGAGCCTACCCCGCGATTCTGATGCCCAACGCGGGTGCCTACCCCGCAAGTGTCTTCAGCCGAAGGCGGGAGCCTACCCCGCACTTCAAAACTGCCCCGGAATCACCGCCGCAACCCGGGTTGCAGAGAAGAGCAGGGCCGCCGCGCTGCCTGCGACGACCCGGAAGAAGTCGGGACCTCGCCCGAGCAGGCCGGAAGTGGGCGGGGGACTCCCCGCGAGCAGGGGAGATCCCTGAGAAGGACCAGGATCTTCGGTAAAGTCCTGGGTCCCAGGAGGGGGCCCGGGTGAAGTCCGGCGAGGCGCTGTGGCTGCCGACGGGGCTCTCCTGCGCTGAAGAGAGCCCCGCGTTCTTAGCAGAGAGGCGGAAGGTTAGGGGCCCGAGGTGTATTTTCGGTGCCTGCCCCCCACCGCCCGGGATTTCTGCTGCACCCCAGTCAGGAGCCTCGTGTCCGCCCTATTGAAGCCCCGGGTCCCAGGAGGGGGCCCGGGTGAAGACGTCAGGAGCCACCCCGTCTGTGCTCGGTGAGTGAGGGGCTCCGTGTGGGACTGGTGGTGGAGGAGGGGGCAACAGGGCACGTTGTCGGTGCCCGCCCCCGGCAGTCCCTTTAAGAGGGCCAGCGTAGGTGTACTGCTAGTCTTCCCAGCTGCCCCCGTGGCAGAGGGCAGCTGTTGTGAGCGGCTGCATATGTTGGGAGTCCACGTGCTCCCCCCCAGCACGGACCGGGACGGAGTCCAAGTACCCTCCGCAACTGCCCCGCCGGAGAGTGGGCAGTGGCAGCATTTGTGGAGCGCCTAAGGAACAGGATAGACTAGGGGCTGAAGGATCACCACAGCAACCCCGATTAGGAACACTGGGTAACCCCACCTGAGGGGAGGTTATACCTCTGCGTGACTGTTAATGCTCCAAGGAAGGCCATGGGTAATGTCCGGCTGGTATGCCATGTTGACCGCTGTACTGAATTGCATATTTGAAGCGCTATGTCAAATGCCATGTTGAACGCTGTACTGAATTGCATATTTGAAGCGCTATGTCAAATGCCATGTTGCACGCTGTACTGAATTGCATATATGCAGCGCTATGTCAAATGCCATGTTGAACGCTGTACTGAATTGCATATTTGAAGCGCTATGTCAAATGCCATGTTGAGCGCTGTACTGAATTGCATATTTGGAGCGCTATGTCAAATGCCATGTTTTAAAGCGCCATTGCCTTGCTATGTGCAGCGCTATGTCAAATGCCATGTTTTAAAGCGCTATTGCCTTGCTATGTGCAGCGCTATGTCCAATGCCATGTTTTAAAGCGCTATTGCCTTGCTATGTGCAGCGCTATGTTAAAAGGCTCTATGTGACGCGCTATTGATTTGCTATGTGCAGTGCTATGTTTAGATGCCAGGTTTTGATGTGAATGAACTGCCTACTTTGATTCCTGCATCAGGGGACCTTCAGGTTGTTAAGGGCTATGGTCAGGTCATGATGTTTTTATTACAGGTGGTCCGGACTAACGCCTAAGGTTATGCCCCGAGTTGACTTTATTGCAGGATTGAGGCTGAGGGACTGTATCTTTATTCCTCACATACCTTGGTTATATTTGGAGGTCGCAATAGTTCCGGCAGGGGCCCGATTGGCCCTGCCCTGTATATAATTCCGCCCTGTACCTTTTGACCCAGCGCCAGTTGGCGCCGTGTAGAGATTACCAAACATACTGTGTTTTGACAATACAAAAGTTATTTTCACACAAACTTGTGTAGCGTCTCTTTTTGTAGTGTGCCTTGTGTGTCGCCTGTGTGTACTGCGTGGATGCTTTGCACATTTCCTCCAGAGTTTGGCCCACCCGCTCTGCACCACGCTACCCGTTTCCAACAAAGACCCACAATTTTGGTGTCTCTAAAGTGAAGATCTGTTTTGTGTTGTGCTGTTGGTAATGATGACCGTTACAACACACATTGTCCATGAAGATGATGTACAGGCATCCCAATCTCTGATGAGCGATTACAAGATCCCTAGTAAATGTACATTTTCAGAAGTAAGGAAGGAGCACCTTCTAGGACGATTCATACTGTGCTTTCCAATTGAAACACAGGAATTGTGTTCTGCAGCATTTCCAGACAGCCAATGGTGCAACCCGTATGCTAGAGGATGCTTGAAGCCAATAAACAATAAAGGCAGTGTGGCACTCAGCATGACAACATCTGGGTGGAGGATTATGTGGATCCGATGCAGTTTTGCTGACGATGTGCTGAGATGGAAGAGGAAATCAAGTGATGGAATTCCAGGCGGGTTCCCCCTTTTAGAGGTGCATGTCACCCCTGTGAAGGTAATCCTCAAAATTGTCTTGGGATGCTGAGACCCTGGACATGGATGACTTATGAGTATGTAGCTTATGTATGTCAAGTAGGATGTGTGTGGAGTTTAAATGCTACATGAGGCTATAGTCACTCAGGAATCCATTTTGATTTCCTGTACTGGCAAAGTGCATAAGGTGTGAGAGAGCCCAGGCACCATTATGAATTGCAGGGTTCCTCCAATGCATTACTGATGTCCTTTGTGTTGGACCAGACTCTAAGCATTGGAATGAAGGAGACTAAGGTCCTTTTGTAAAGATGGGAAACTCTTTGCCCCCCTCCAGCTCCATTCTTCCCTGACCTTGTTACTCACATCAAATTGAGGAAAAATGAATAGCGCAACCTCTCAATCTTTTGTGCCTTCGTTTTGGATCTCGTCTGACAGGAAACCTCCCGGATAATAAACCTCCCTGATAAGAAACACCCAACATAACCCTGCCGTCCTGCTGGCACTGAAACAAAGGCTATGGATGTAAGGAATACATCAAAGACAGGAACTGTCTGAAACAGGTCACAGAGCTGAGTTTGCCTGCTGACTTGCTATATGTATGGGACAGAAACCACTCGCCAATGTGCCAGGCTTTCTCTGGAACAAGAGTCCGAGGTCCCTCACCAGGGGAGAACGAGAAACTCTTCTGTGCTCCACGGTATGGAGTCTCTGACTGACAAATCTACTTTGCCAGGAGCTGGGAACAGACTTGAAAGTTCTGCAACCTGCTAGGCGAACAACTGCATTGAGCCTACTTTGGAGGAAAGAGCTGAATGAGTCTTAAGGAGAGGTGCTGTAGGTGCCCTTGTATAAATGAGAAGCTATCCAGAAAAGGAAGACTGCAAGGACCGTAGGCTGGAAGAACTGTCAGCTGCAGTGGCGGCCAGTACGTTTTGGAGTGAGGGGGTGGACGGAACACACACACGCACACATACACATACACATAACACTCACAATCATGTATTCACACATGCATGCACAAACACATTCATTCACAACACTCTTTCCCAAACATTCATACACGCACCAAACAATAATGTAAAAAGAAAACAAAACACACACTTCCCTGCAGCCAGCTCTGCCTCGGTGGTTCCCGAAGGCCTGGTACTGCTGCCTTCCCTCATTGGCTGACCTAAGGTCAGCCAATGAGGGAAGGCAGCAGTCCCACCATCATCACAGAGTGAGGTGT
Source organism: Triturus cristatus (assembly GCF_964204655.1). Lineage (NCBI taxonomy): Eukaryota > Metazoa > Chordata > Amphibia > Caudata > Salamandridae > Triturus > Triturus cristatus. The sequence goes on from NC_140587.1 coordinate 58,639,651, forward strand.
GGTCAGTGAGACTACTGACCCCACCCTACTCTGTGATGAAGTGTCACTGATTGACACTTGACCCTGGGCGCTTCAGGGCTTAAAACTGAAGCGCCCAGGTGCAAGGCAATCATTGACGCTCCCCCCCTCATCACTGAGGAGAGGGCCTCAGGGACCTTTGCTGAGCTGAGGACGTCACGCCCACAGAAGCTGTGCCTTCCTCAGCCCAGCAAAGTTCAGTTCAGGCAGCCAGGAGCCAGCGCTAAATGCGCATGTCTGGCTCCTGGCTGCCTGAACTGAAAGTGAACAGTGTCTGTCAGGCTGACCTTTGTTCAGCCTGAGGACACTGTCTGTACGGGGCAAAAGGTGGAGGGGCTTGGCCTCTCTGCCCAAATGGACCGACCGCGCCTGGTCAGCAGCATGCTGCAGTCCAGGGAAACATCAGCACTACCAGGCTGTGTGGTGAGGTTTTGAGAACTGGTGCCCCTGTGATGTGCCCAGAAGAAAGAGTGTTTGTGACGGATAAGCACTCACAAAAAATGTCATCATGTGATTCCCCACCCCTCTCCCCCCTTCAAAAAATTCAATGTACCTGGAGCTGTAATTGGATCTATGTAGCACGTACTACCCCTGACGAGGCATTGAGCGCTTTACGGCGAGTAGAATGCTATTCCAAAACCCAAGGATAGTGGTTATTGTTAGTTATTGTGATTAGTAATGTGCTCACAAGAAATAGTGCATGCATTTACTCCATTAATTTTGTTATATATTAATACCAGGGTGGTGTGCTAATTAGAGGGGGCGATGTGGCTTCAGGTGAATGTTTGGTGAGATAGATAGGCTGGTAGAGATTAGTTAATGTTAGATTACAGGGATCGGGATTTAAAGAGGAGAGGTTGTGATCGATGAAATGAGGTATCAGCCAATTGCAGAATGACAATAAGAAGAATTAAGGCAGATGGGCATAAGACAAAGGAGGCTATTCTCAGAAATAGAAGGTATCCAGAGGATGGAAAGCAAGAAGAGCATGATTTATACCCTGTTTTATCACCTAATCCCATCCAAGTGTATGTTGTGTGTGACTATTGTAGTATTTCCAGTATGCGTCTATGCGAAGCAGTGATGAAGGCCTATGTGTTTGTGGGCGTAGGAAGTGTGGTGGATGAAGGGGATATATCCCCCCCAGAGTTTGGAGTGCGGGGTACATGGGGGACAAGAGTGGGGGATGAGGGGAAAAAGGAAATTCCCCTCTCTCTTCTGTGATTAACAGGGCCATTAGCGCATAAAATTGCTATGCATAATGGTCCTGCACTTGCCCTGTGACTTGCCTCCAGTTACCTGTGATCAGGCTGCACGCTTGACAGGGCAAAAAGGAATTTAGCCCCCCTGCCCCACCCCCCTGCCCCTTCCTTCTCTGTCGTGTGTCTCAGCTCGAGCTGCTGTTTCTGGCATCTTATCTCCGACAGACACAAGTTTTTCACAGGTCTTCAAAAGAGCATCTACATTCCTTTGGCAATGGTTAAGGAAGTTTTGTTGACTGATTCCAGTATCCCATGTGTCCTCACTCTGCCTATTCGCTATTTATTACTTATTATTTTATTTCTACTGCCACAGTGGGGGAATGCATGTAGTGAAAAGGCATCTCACAAGTAGGAAACATACATTTCCCCCCCCCAAAAAATATACCGCCCATTTGTTTTTGTTTACACAGTGTTAGAAATGGGGGTCTCTGGTTGGCAGTGGAGGGCCACTGTCCAAGCAAGGACCCTTCTTTCTAAGTCAGAGTGAAGCGCTGCACCCCCTTGACAACCCCTGCTCCACCCTGTGGTAACATAGCACGAGCAGTTAGGCTAATCTCAGAGGCAGTGTGTAAAGCGTTGATAATCATACACAGTAAATACAGTGAGGAACACTACAAAGGGACGCAACAAAGGTAGTTATCAAAGAAAATAGTTATATGTATAGAGACTTATCACAAGACCAAATAACGAGGAAATCGCAATACTGTACAAAAATAGTTCTCTCTGGATGCTGCAAAAATAGTTCCATTGGGTAAGGTAAAGTTCAGTTCAGGACAGTGGTCTCTGCGACCCCTCTTACTCACAGTCCTGAGATGTTGGCAAATAATCCACAAGAAATGTCGCTCCGGCGGGTTAGCGATGTTTTTCCTCATGCTCTGGTCACGGCCGCTCGCTAACGGGGGTTAGCGACGATTTTCCGGACGCTCAGCAGCTGTAGCGATGATTTTCAGGCCGCAAGCATGCGGGCCGATGATCAGGCCAGCGAGCCCTCAGCGGCAGCGATGCGACGATTTTCCGGACGCTCAGCAGCTGTAGCGATGATTTTCGGGCCGCAAACGTGCGGTGCGATGATCAGGCTCAGCGGCAGCGATGCGATGATTTTCTTTACGCTCTGTAGGTGTAGCGATGATTTTCGGGCCGCAAACGTATGGGGCGATGATCAGGCCAGCGAGCCTTCAGCGGCAGCGATGCGATGATTTTCTTTACGCTCTGTAGGTGTAGCGATGATTTTCTTCACGCTCCTCGGCTGCGGCGGCTCGCTAACTGGCCTTTGCGACGAAAATTAACTCTACTGGTCCTGAGACTTCAGTCAGGGGGCTAGTTCTCTCTCTAGCCCTTGGGTGATTGCAGGGTCAAGATTAAAAAGTTCTCTTACAGCTCCTTTTCCCTCCTTTTTCCAGTCCAATGAAAACTACTGCAGGCCAATCCAGGGAACAGCACACAACACCAGGACAGTCCTCTCCTGCAGCTTTCTTCAGTTCCACAGACAGAGGTTGGTCTTGAGATCCAGGGGCAATACAAATTGTAGGGGTTTCAGCACAGATATTTATACCCCAAAAGTCTTTGTCCTAAAGAGTCACAAGTCACTGAACCCAGCCAGAGCCAGTTCTGCTCAGTCCTGGAGCACTTTGTTTACCAGGCTGCTTCTTTCCTTTCAGGGTGCAGGGCAGAGACATCAGACGCACCATAGGAGGAGGAGCCAGCATTGTGCAGGGAAGGCACAGCCCTATTCAGGTCCCAGGTGCAACTCCTCCCACCCATCTAGATGCAGATCTCTCCATTCACCACTGGGGCACCTCACCCTGTCTCCTGGAATTCCCCAGCCCTGTCACTCCAAACCCAGACAGCCAATACACATAACAGCAGTGCACACTGGAAGGCTTAGGCAATAAAATACCTACTTTCTAAAAGTGGTATTTTCAAACACAAAATATAAAAATAACCTTTACTAAAAGATGTATTTTAATATTCTGAGCTCAGGCATACTAAACTCGTTTTTCTTCCATGTTCCAGGGGTCAGTTAGGACTATAGAGTGTAATAGTCAAACTGCCCATTCTGGCCTATGGAGAGCAGGTAGCCTTACAGTAGTGAAAAATGAAATTGAGTGTAATTCACTACCAGGACATGCTACACACATCAGAGCATGTCCTACCTTACACATACCATGCACCCTACCATAGGGGTGGCTTACATGATGCCAAGGGAAGGTTCAGGGGCTGGGAAGTGGGTGCACTTCACAGCCAAGATGGCAGTTCTAGACTGCACACAGACACTGCAGTGGCAGGTCTGAGATACACTTTACAAGCTGCTTCTGTGGGTGGCGCAAACCAGTGCTGCAGGCCCACCAGCAGCATTTGGTTTACCAGCCCTGGGCACACACAGGCCACGCTACTAGGGACTAACAGGTAAACCAAATAAGCCAATCATGGATAGTCCAATTCACATATCATATTTACAAACGGAGAGCATATGCACTTTAGCACTGATCAGCAGTGGTAAAGTGCCCAGAGTCATAAAATCAACACAAACAGGTCAGAAAAAATTCAGGAGGAAGGCAAAAAGTTTAGGGATGACCCTGCAAAAAGGGCCATTTCCAACACAACCCCCTTCCAGCCAACACGCAGGGGAGACCAATCACTACCTTGGTGGGCTTCCCTGCTTGTGTGGTAGTGCCCCCTCCCTTGTGTGGTGGTGCCCCCTCCCTTGTGTGGTAGGCCCCCTCCCTTGTGTGGTGGTGCCCCCCTCCTTGTGTGGTGGTGCCCCCCTCCCTTGTGTGGTACTGCCCCCTCCCTTGTCTGGTGATGCCCCTTCCTTGGTGTGATGTTGCCCCCTCCATGGTGTGGTGATGCCCCCTCCCTGGTGTGGGGGTGCCCACTTCCAGGTGTGGTAGTGCCCCCCTTCCTTGTGTGGCAGTGCCCCCCTTGTGTGGTGGTGACCTCTCCCTTGTGCCCTGGTGCCCCCATCCTCCTCCCTTGCAGTCAGGTGTCAGATGGGTCCCTGGTGTTCAGGGGGTTCTGTTAGGATCCTGGTCCTGAGACATGTCTGGTTGTGGTTTTATACCCTGGTAAGTGTTCTGTGACTCCACCCCCTACTGGCTCCTCAATAAATATACCTCCGCCAGACCGTGTAGTGGGTGCGTCCAGTGGTGTACCGAACAGACAAGGGCAGTTTCATAAAGTGGGGTCATTTGTTGTGTCGATAGCGGCCGGGGGTGGGGGGGGTCTCTGATAGTCGGTGTATGGAGCCCCCACTGCCCCCATTTTCAGCTTCTCTGAGTCTCTTAACAGGGTGGGCATCGACCCGTCCTACTCAGGCTAGCAGGGGCCCGTCCTACCCAGGGTGGGCAGGGACCCTCTGGAGTTGCAGGGGTCCCGGTCCTCCCAGGGTGGGCAGGGGCCTCGTTTCTCCTAGGTTGGGCAGGGACCCTATTCCTCCTAGGGTGGGCAGACGCCCTCTGGGCGAGCAGGGGCCCCTCCCTCTCGGAACCCAGACTTTGGTTCAGCAGAGGTCACAGGAGGGTGGCCCCTGCACAGCAGCCTCCGCTCTGCACATCTGTTCTTGTCCTGAAGTGCTGGACCCACGCAGGCTCACTGAAGCCTCTAGACCGGGCCCTAGGAGCCCCGGGTGGGACGGGACTGGCCCCGGTCCAGTGCATGTGGTTTCTGTGAAATGGCCTGCTTTCTGCGAAGAGGCTACAGGAGAACAGCGGTGGGAGAGCGGGGGTGGCTGCTGTGGAAATCCCCGCCAAGCCCTCCTTTATTTGTTATTTTTTATTTTTTTTATTTAATGCGTTTTTATATAGCGCGGACTTTACCCGAAGGTGTCAGAGCGCTTCACAATAGGAACAGTAATGATACATAAGGAGAAAAATTACAAGTGAGCATGTTACAAAAGCAAACGTTACGTTACATGAGGCAATAGTGACAATTGTGCAAGTATCAAGAGCAAACAAAATACAAGAGGTAGCAAACGAGACGTTACAAAAGGAAAAAGTGACGTGTGCAGGTTACAAGAGCATACAAAGTACACGTAGAGGTAAAAAATTGCAATAAATGGCAGACACTCAAAACACTAAAACAAAAGTTATGTTACATGAGGCAGTGGTGGCCGTTGTGCATGTATCAAAAGCAAACAAAATACAAGAGGTAGCAAACGCTACGTTACAAAAGGAAAAGTGACATGTGTGCATGTTACAAAAGAGTACAAAGTACAAGTAGATGTTTAATACTGCACTAAATGGCAGACACTCAAAACACAAAAACACACTGGGAAGGCACTTCTATAGGCATGGAGAACAGAATTTCCTTTGATGGAAGGACTTCCTTCAGAAAATAGAGGGCGTGAATTAAATTTGGAAGTGTCTTTAAAGGAGAGCTTTGAGGTCAGTTTTGAAGGCCTGGGAAGAGGTGGTGGTCCGGAGCTGAGGCGGAAGTGAGTTCCAGATTCTCACCGCGTTGCATGAAAAAAATTGGGCCATCGATCTTTACTTCTTGAAAGTGGGAGGTTCAAGCAATACATTTTCTGCATTACGTGATGGTCTGGAGCCTCCAGAGAGCTTCAGTTTATTCGCCAGGTAGCGAGGGGAGGAGGAGTGCAAGGCTTTGTGGGTGATACAGGCAGTCTTGTAGATAGATCTTACCTCTATGGGAAGCCAAAGGAAGGTGGATAAATTGGGTGTGATGTGGTCGCTTTTTTTGGCCCCATATATGAAACGAGCTGCTGAATGGAGAACAGACTTCAGGGGGGGACAGGTGGGATTTGGGGAGGCCAGTAAGAAGAGAATTGCAGTAGTCCAATCTGGAGAGAACCAGCGATTGGACCAGGGTTTTAAGGTCGTGCTCCGGGAAGAAGCGACGAATCTCCCAAAGAAGGCGCAGTTGGTATCGAGCAGACTTTGCAATGGAATCGATGTGGGAGAGTAGATTGAGTTTTTTGTCGAGTATGACACCAAGGGATTTTGGCCCCATATATGAAACGAGCTGCTGAATGGAGAACAGACTTCAGGGGGGGACAGGTGGGATTTGGGGAGGCCAGTAAGAAGAGAATTGCAGTAGTCCAATCTGGAGAGAACCAGCGATTGGACCAGGGTTTTAAGGTCGTGCTCCGGGAAGAAGCGACGAATCCCGCAAAGAAGGCGCAGTTGGTATCGAGCAGACTTTGCAATGGAATCGATGTGGGAGAGTAGATTGAGTTTTTTGTCGAGTATGACACCAAGGGATTTTGCGCTGTCGACAATGATGGGTTTATTGTTCAGTAGATTCATCTGATCCATCCATGATTGCACTGGGGGAGGAGAAAGTGAGGAGGAGAGGAGGAGGAATTCAGTTTTGGAGGGATTCAGGATCAGTTGATGAGTTAACATCCAGTTTTGAATGGAGTCGAGAGTAGAGCTTATGAATGAGAGATCGTGAGTGGAGGCCACCTTAAGGTAGATTTGAGTGTCGTCCGCATAGAGATGATAGTGGATCCCGGATTTACTCAGGAGATTTCCCAACGGTTCTAAATAGAGATTCAACAATGTGGGTATAGAGCCTTGAGGAACACCTTGACCGACCGCCAAAGGAGATGAAAGACTGTTCGCTATTTTGATCATTTGGGATCTATCAGATAGGAAGGAGGCAAACCATTTAAGCACAGTGCCCTCCATGCCCATTCTCTGTTGAAGAGTGTTAAGGAGAGTGTTGTGATTGACAGTGTCAAAGGCTGCAGAAAGGTCAAGTAAGTCTATCAAATAAGGGAAGCGCAGGATGAACCTCACATTAACACTGCATCCTGGTGGTGATGGTGGTAGTGGGGGCGGGAAATGGGAGTGGAGAGTGCAGTGGGGCCCGGGGCGGTCTGGTCAGGAGAGAGGGCAGACTGCAGGGCTACTGAACATATCACCCCGCTTTAGGACTAGGCTGGTGACAGAGGGGACCCCCGGTGCACACGAGCGGGTCAGACACCGGACTGCACTGGACAGGTAGGTGCACTGGAGGGGGGCAAATCTTCATGTTATTAGGGCAAAATCATATTCCAAGAAAATAGGCAGATGCTCTATCTAGTTGTTTAAAGATGGTATCAGGTGTTATCATATTCAAATTTTATTCGGCCAGGACTAGCGTCAGGACTCATGGTCAGTGTGGCCTTACATTAAAGAGTGAAAACTCACGTTAGTGTATGCCAAGGAATATTATCGTTCAATCCTACAATATCAGTTTTCAAACGATGGATCCAACGTTGTTCTTTCTCAAAGAGAACTCGTTCAACATTATTGTTTTTTATGTGTAATGTCTCCAGAACTACTCAGTTGAGGTCATCTACATTATGATTGCTCTCGATGTAGTGCTTGCTCATCTTGGTGGTAGCTCTCTTGCAATTTACGTTGCTCTTATGCTCACCTATGTGCTCTTTTATTTTGCGGCATGTCATTCCTATGTATTTGCATTTACAAGGGCATGTGATCATGTACATCACATGGGTGGTATTACAGTTTGTGTGCTGGCGTAATGTCCAGGTGAAGTTAGGTAAGAGTTGCAATCTCTTAGTGACTGTTGTCAGTTTGCACACCGTGCATGATCCGCATGGGTAGGGTCCCACGATTGGACTCAAGTTCCATGCTGCATTGAGGCTTTCTTTACTGGTAACTGGTGCTGGTCCTGGAATGAGACACTATAGCTAGTCGGTTTGGGGAGTTGGGGTACTAAGGTGGTAGGAAGGTTCAGCCCCTATACACCGAGGTCCTGTTTTCCTGTGCATAGTTCTATGTATGTGCAGAATCTCTGCAACAATACAAAACCAGAGAAATTCAGCAGTTAATGATTACCTGAGCTAAATATAACTTACTCCCCCAAAATGCACTGCTCATGACCTCACATATTACATGACTCATGACTGTCACCTCTCCGGGTGGGAAATACAATATTGTAGGGGATTACTTGCGGGCCCCGCTTACCACCGCCTCCACTGGGCTTACTTAAAAAAAAGAAGGGGGGCTGTGTGGTCACTTTACTGGAGCCCTAGATGGCCCTGGGTACTATAGCGCCAAAGACTGGCTCCAGCAATGTCATGGGGTGCAGTGAAGTGAGCAAGGAAACGGGCATTGCTTTATTATCCAGGGAGCTGCATGTCAGCAGCTCCCTGGGTCCCAAGGCAATGCCAGCTCCCGCAGGAGGTGGGGAGACGGTAGGGACCATGGGGGCCTTCAGGCTCCCCCCATGGTCCCCAAAATAGTGGCCAGGCCCCGGCTGATGAGGTTGCGGTGTGAAATCGGCCCGGAGAGGGGAGCCGGACAGGCGCCCCCTCCCCATTTTTTAAACAAATATGAAGGCCTGGCCCCAGGGGATGGGGTCCCCGAGGCTGAAATTGGCCTGGGAGGAGGGCTTTGCGGCCACCCCTTCCTTTAAAAAATAAATTAAAAAAGATTAAGATAAAAGAGGCAGGCCCTGGGGGATGAGGTCACCTGGGCCAAAATCGGCCCGGGAGATGGGCCCCCTCTCTTTTGTATTAAAATTGTTTTTGAAAAGAGCAGGCCCTTGGGAATGGGGTCCCCGGGGCACAAAATGGTCCAAGGAGGGGGGGCCATGCAACCCCCCTTCCTAAAAAAAGCAATAAAAAAATAAAAAAAATAACGCAGGCAACTCGCAGGAGGCCCTACGCCCTTTCTCCACTACTCTGCAAATGTGCTGGGTGGGGTATGACATCCCCGTGACTGCTGAGGGTCCTTAGAGGCCAATAGGTCCTCCTGTTACCTCCAGTAAGCCCCTTGGGATTGCTGACAGGTGGTCAGAGGCCACCCTCTTTCTCTACCACTCTGCAAACGTGCCTCTGAGCGCACTGCTGGTGGGTGGATGAGGTCCCCTTGCCTCCTGTGGGCCTCAGGTCTAAAGTGGATTTATTCCCCCACGCAGCAGTGCACCAGGAGATCCCCTGAGGAGAGCACGTTTGGCAGCACCAGGCCTCGCAACCTGTGCCGCAGTTATTTCACAAGTTCATGGAGCGTGGCAGGCAAATAGTCTATTGTAGACAGTCTTCGTCGTCCTCAGCCCCTAATTAACACCCTAAATTTGAACACATTACCCCATATTTGAGATTTTCAACACTGAAGCAGCATTGCACTGACACCTAAGCGGGAAGTGGTGTATCTTGGACATGCTTTATGCACTATAAGCAAAGCCTGTTGAAAAACTCTTAGTGACAATGACCACACTTAAAGCTTCTGCTTAGCAACATGACTATTGAAACCTTGAACCGATGTCAGTACCCATCAGTGAGTCTTGTGGGTGAACACCGCTCTAAAGCCAGGCTCCAACCCTTTCTGGAAGCACCTTCTGTCAAGCCCAGCGTTATAACCCTGCCGCTGCTCCTCTCTTGCAGACCTGTTGCCTTCCCGGCTTTCATTGCATCTTCTCAGTTCTCCTAGCTGTGGTGGTCATCGTTCTTGCAGCACAGCTTGAGCAAGGTAAGCATTGTCAATGTTTTTTTAATTACTTTGTTTTTTGGCATTTTCGAAATGAACAGCAATTACCACATAGCATAGGCACTGAATCATTCAAATATACATATCTAATACAATATTGTACACAGTTGTTGGTATTCCAAACAGTTCTTTACAGCACATTCTGAACCAAGTGATATAAGTAAGCAATTTCCTTGCAGGGTTGGCACTGACACTTTTATAAATCCACAGAGGGTAAATGACGAATGTGTGCGCCATATTGCGCCGTAGTCCCAGGGGGCCCGAAGATCGTAGCCCACTATGAAGTTTGAAGAAGGTATGTCTTAAGGGGTTCCCATATATCCCGGGGTCTAGAGCTTAACGGTAGTAATTCTGCGTAGGTATTGTTTTGCTCCTGACAATATATCATGTCCTTTAACCATTCTTTGAATTTGGGGGCCCTTCCCCTTCACCACTTGCAAGCAGCCCGACGTTTCGCCAAGAGTAGCCCCAGCGCTACCAGTAGCAGCTTCTATCTCCCTGGCATAGCCCAGCAGCCCGATCCGCGGGCTGATGTTTATTCGTGCCCTCACCATGCACTTCAGTGCCTCTCCCACCTCCCCCGGTACCCGGAGACCGCGGGGCAGGTCCATGCCAGGTGCATAAACCCTGCACCCTCTGCACCACACCTCTTGCAGTTATCATCTCATCTTATCTTTTAGTTTGTATCTCTGCAATCTCACTCTGGAGTAATATGCTCTAGTTAGCAATTTAATTTTCCAACCTAACGATGATGATCGACCGCAATACATGTTTTTGTTTCGTATTTTTTTATTGAAAGTTAAAAGCATACATAAGTAGTACACAAAATAATAAACTCCCAGACGTCAAGTGCCCGTGTAGAGAATTAGTGTGCTTTTAAAGAGAAAAACTACAAAGAATAGAAGGGGGTGGGGGGAGAAAGGTTAGACTAGGAAACGAGGATTAAATGGCGGAAGAAAAGGATATTGTGTATGGTCTGAATAGAGACCTACAATCTCCATAGCTCAAAGTCACAGAATGAGTTAAACAGATTGGATCACAGATAGGGGAAACAGAATTGGACCTCTAAAATATAGGACATGTAAGAGGAGATGGATATTGATGATGTTGTATGATCATGAATGAGAGAGGTAGCTGTCTCCTTAGCGGGAGAAAGAAAGAACGAGAGAATGAGAAAAAGGAGAATGGAGGGGGGGAGAGAAGGAGAGAGAAAAGAGGGGAAAGGAAAGAGGAGAGGAAGAAAAGATGGAAGGGGTATAGGGAATGGAAAGAAAAAAAGAAACGAAAGAAAGAAAAGAAAAGGAAAGGGAAGGGGGAGGAAAGGAAAGGAAAAGAAAAGAAAGAAAAAGAAAGGAAAAGAAAAGAAAAGAAAGACAAGGAAAGGAAAGGGAAGGGAAGAAAAGGGAAAGGCACCTGCGCAATGAGGAATAAGAAAAGGGGAAAAGTGAATTCAAGAGTCACTGAGGAAAGGAGCCCATACTTACGGAAACACTTCCTTCTGATCTTGCAGTCGGTATATTACATTTTCATGGGATGCCGTCTGAATCATAGCTACCATCCAATCCCCCTGCGAGGGGGAGGTTGGGTAATTGCCACTGTCTTAAGATACACATTTGGGCTGCAGAAAGTGCAGCATGTAAAAAAAGACGACCTTGTGGGCATTTAATGTCAGGTAGTTTCCAAGATCATGCAATAATATAATGATAGGGGTAAGGGGAAGTCTGAGGGGAATTGTTTTTTTCAGGGTATCCTCCACATGATCCCATAAACACTGTATAGTAGGGCATTTGTAAAGTATATGAAGGAAGTCACAGTTAATACCCGAATACCTCTAACACCTAGAGTGTGGCAATAATCCTGCGCGTTGTAATTTCAAAGGTGTCCAGTATCAATCATGTAAAGTTTTGAAAAGACAGAATTTCAACCGCGCTTCACGAGTACCCTTATCAAGAGCTTCTGAATATATCCAGCCAGACCTCTTCTATGTTAATGTGAAGACACTGCTGCTATTTCTCGCAAAGAGCTTTAAGGAGTGTGTAATAAGATGAATTCCACTCAGATAGGTGATATCTTTAAAATATTTATTGAGATGTTAAGATCCATAGTAACAGCCCCACCAGGAGCAGCCTGCTAGCTGCTCAGCCCATCTTCCAACTGACAACACTCACACCAGGCACCCAAGCATTTCACTCATGTCAATCACACCAACATTCCACACAGAACACTCACACTGGCTGAGCAGCTAGTAACAAGGTAAAGTTGAACACCATAAACCTAACATGAAGATACTACAGAGTGGTTGCAAATATAAGTGATTAGTTAATACACCATATAATCCCGGCATCACTCCCTTGTTGTCACAACTTGGTCTTTACGTTCTCATGTCCACCACCAGGGGGCTGAGCTGTGGGACTCTCCAGTGTTCCAATAAACTTCCAGACACTCACCTTCATGTATATACTGACTTCCAGCCATTTGGACACTATTTGGGAATTAACATCCATTCCCAATCCAAGCCGGGTTTTGTGAAAGCCAGCCTGCTCATACTTGAAGCCAGCCTGCTCATGTTTGGAACTCCACTACCTAGAATTGCCTGCTCACTGCTTTGTCTCCACCCCTGCAGGCCAAGGATGGGTGGAAGAATTCAGCTCACCTGTGGCTAGCTGCTGCGAGCCTGCTCACACCTGCTGCATGTGATTGCTGTGAGCTCTTTTAAGCCCCAGCTCCCTTCAGCCCAGTGTTGGTCATTGTAGCTGTTTTCCCGTGAGACCGTTCCTTGTTTCCTGATCTTGTGATATTCCTTCATTCCTGGGCTATAGCTAATCCTTGTTCCTTGGTTCCTGAGCTATAGCTATTCCTTGTGCCTGAATTAGCACTGCCTGCAGTGCTACCTTGTTTCTTGAGTTCTTGAGCTATAGTTATTCTTTGTCCCTGTTCCTGGGTTTCAGCTATTTCTTGTTACTGATTTGCACTGCTTGAGGGTGCTTTCCTGACTCCTTGTTTCCTGAGTGTGGGAGCCGGCCTCGTGGCCACGAAATGGCCACGAAATGGACCTCACCCGACTCCGGCTGGACGGTGAGCTCCTACTGGCGGAGAAGAAGATAGCCTTGGAGCAACTACGGCTGCAAGAGGAAATCGAGGAAAAGAAAAGGCATCGGGAACTAGAGGAGAGACGGCTAACCCTCGAGCACGAGAGGAGCCTTAAAGAACTCAAACTAAAAGCTAAAACTGGGGAGACCAGCAACCCCGGAGCCCGGGACGCTCTGCCCCTGACCGAGCCAAAGGTTCACATCCCCAAGGATGTCGTCAAGGAGTACTATAAAAATGACGACATCCAGCAATGGTTCCGAGCGTACGAAGTAGCCATGACCTCCCATCGGGTACCCCGGAAGGATTGGGGTGCCGGCCTATGTGGGAGGTTCCTCAGCGAGGGCCGGGATACCCTGCTGCAACTCCCCGACGCGGTGATGACCTCATACGACCACATGAAAGAAGCCCTACTCACACGCTACGGACTATCAGCCGAGATGTACCGGCAACGCTTCCGGGACTGCAAGAAGCTCCCCGGTACCACATGGGTCGAATACGTGGACTTCTTCAGCCGAGCGTTGGAAGGTTGGATAAAAGGAAGCAAGGTCACCTCATATAATGAACTGTTCGACCTCATTGTCTGGGAGCACCTCGCCAACAACTGCTTTGTGGAACTAAGGCAACACCTCCTGGACAGTAAACTGACCGAGCCCCGGAAGCTCGCCGCCGAAGCGGACCGATGGGTCAACACCCGGGTCCCCCGGAACCCCGTGGGGGACTACACACGGAGTACCACGGGACCTCCCCGCCAGCGAGGCGGAGGAGGGGGGTCCCACCGCAGTCGAGAATTCCCCGCCGGGCCGCCCAGAAGCCCGCCACGAGGTCAAGCAACCAACCACACTTCCCCGACCCAGGGCCGAAGGGGGACCCCTATCGCACGGCCTGGACCACGACCGACAGTGACCTGCTTCGGCTGTCAGCAGACCGGCCACTATGCAAGTGACCCAGCATGCCCCGTGAACCGACGGAACGGGACCGCTGGGCCCCCTCCCCGACAAATAGCCGCTGCAGCCTTGGGGGAGGGAGAAGACGAGGAGGAAAACCACGACGACGGGTCCCCCGAGTGGGAACCAGCTGCCATGTCGCTTGTATGCCTGGGCTCCCGAGAAATGGTGCCCCGAGCCGCCATCCCCAGCAACACCCAGAAGTACCAACAGTGGGTCACCATCAACGGGCGACGGGCCGAGGCCCTCCGGGACACTGGGGCCAGTGTGACCGCTGTCCGCTGCCATCTGGTGACCCCCGAACAAATCCTGCTGCATGTCCTATGCCCTGTCCGGACCGCAGACAACACCGAGAGCATGTGCCGGATGGCCAGAATCCCCTTCGAGTGGGGAGGAGTGCACGGCACCCTAAAAGTAACCGTCCGCGACGACGCCCCGGTGGACTGCCTCCTGGGGAACGACCTAGAGAGCTCACCCTGGGCACAGGTGGAACGCCGAGAGCATCTGGGGATGCTAGGACTACCCGAGTGGGCCTGCGCCACCACTCGGTCCATGACCGCCCAACCAGCTGCTGCCACGGCCCCCGACAAGCCGACGGGCCCCGAACTATCCACCTCCTCCGGCACGGAGGAACCTGACGAGGAGGCCGGGCCATCCGAACTTTCTCCCAACGAGGCCGCCCCCCTCAGCGAGATCCCCGAGCTGGCCCAGTGGCGCCACGATGGGGGCCCCACCCGCGAACAATTCCAGCAAGAGCAGAAGGTCTGCCCGTCCCTTGAGGGGGCCCGACAGCAAGCGGCCGCCCAGGCTGCGGGGGACCCCACGGGAACCCACTGGGTCTATTGGGACAATGACTTATTTTATAGCGAGCAGAAAGTCGCCGAACTAGCGGCCGGCCGGGTGCTGGTGGTCCCCCTCCGATTTCGAGAGTTCCTCCTGAACCTGGCACATGACGTGCCCCTCGCCGGACATCTCGGGCGGGACAAGACTTACAGCCGCCTCGTGACCCATTTCTATTGGCCCCGAATGAGACGAGACGTGGACCAGCACTGCCGGTCCTGGGCGACCTGCCAAGCTAGCGGGAAGACTGGGGGACGAGTGAAAGCCCCCCTACAACCATTTCCAGCCGTCCACACCCTGTTCGAACGAGTGGGAATCGACATCGTGGGGCCCCTCGACCCCTGAACCGCCCTGGGCCACCGCTTCATCCTGGTACTGGTCGACCACGCCACCCGGTACCCGGAGGCCGTCCCCCTCCGAACTGTGACAGCTCCAGTGGTGGGCCGGGCCCTGATGGGCATCTTCTCCAGGGTGGGGTTCCCCCGAGAAGTGGTGAGCGACAGGGGTACGAACTTTATCTCGAAGTACATGAGATCCCTCTGGCAACAATGTGGGGTCACCTATAAATTCACCACCCCTTACCACCCCCAGGGGAACGGACTGGTCGAGCGGTTCAACTGAACCCTGAAGGGGATGATCAAGGGCCTGGAAGAGCCCCTCAGGAGGAGATGGGATGTCCTGCTGCCCTGTCTCCTATTCGCCTATCGGGAGGTACCACAGAAGTCCCTGGGCTTCAGCCCCTTCGAACTGTTGTATGGGCACCCCGTCCGAGGGCCCCTCAGCCTGGTCAAGGAGGGCTGGGAGGCGAACGTCCAAAATTCCCCCCCCGATGTCTACCGGTACCTCCTGACCCTGCGGAACCAGACTCGGAAGTTCCGGGCCCTGGCAGAAGCCAACCTCGAAGCCAGTCAAGAAGACATGAAACGCTGGTATGACGAAAATGCCTCAGCCATCGAGTTCGAGCCGGGCCAACAAGTCTGGGTCATGTCACCCATGGACCCCTGCGCCCTGCAGGACAAGTGGACCGGGCCCTTCAAGGTAGTGGAGAGGAAGAGCCCCGTCACCTACCTAGTCGACATGGAGTCCCCGAGGAACCCCCTCCGGGTCCTGCACGCCAACCGGCTCAAGCCCCACTTTGCCCGAACTGAACTAAGCCTACTGCTGGCTACCGACGATGGGGGTGAAAGTGACTCCGAGCCCCTACCAGACCTCCTGGGGTCCTCGGGCCAAGACGGCTCCTTGGAGGGCGTCCGCCTCTCCGCCACCCTGACACCAGAACAGCGCCATGATTGCCAGAAGCTGCTGCAACCCTTCGCTGCCCTCTTCTCTCTCACGCCCGGGGTGACCCCCTGGTGCGTCCACGACGTGGACACGGGGGACAGCCCCCCTGTACGGCACCGCGCTTATAGGGTGCCTGACCGAGTCCGAGCCTGCATAAAGACCGAGGCCACCAAGATGCTCGCCCTCAGAGTCATCGAGCCTTCCGACAGACCGTGGGCCAGCCCGGTAGTCTTGGTGCCGAAGGCCGCCGCCCCCGGCACGGCCCCCAAACTCAGATTTTGTGTCGACTACCGGGGCCTGAACGCAGTCACCAAGACCGATGCCCACCCCTTGCCACGAGCCGACGAGCTGATCGATCGCTTAGGGGCCGTCCGCTACCTAAGCACCTTTGATCTCACCGCTGGGTACTGGCAGATCAAGCTTACTCCCGGCGCCCAAGAACGATCAGCCTTCTCTACCCCCGATGGCCACTACCACTTTCGGGTAATGCCCTTCGGCATGAAGAACGCCCCAGCGACCTTTCAGAGGCTAGTAAACAAGGTCCTGGCCGGACTAGAAGCCTTCAGCGTGGCCTACCTCGATGACATTGCTGTCTTCAGCGACCACTGGGCCGCGCACCTAGGACACCTTGGGGAAGTCCTGGCCGCTCTCCAAAGAGCCGGGCTCACCATTAAGGCCAGTAAATGCCCGATCGGTCAAGGATCTGTGACCTATCTGGGCCACCAGGTGGGGAGTGGCCAGGTGGCGCCCCTCCAGTTAAAAGTCGACGCCATCCAGGCGTGGGAGTCCCCCGCAACCCAAACCGCTGTCTGGGCATTCCTAGGCCTCACAGGCTACTACCGACGATTCATCAAATTCATTTTTCAAATAATCATCAAGGATTATGGCAGCATTGTGGGCCCCCTTACGGAACTCACTTCTAAGAAACAGCCCAAGGCGGTGCACTGGACGCCCCGCTGTCAGACCGCGTTTGATGCTCTCAAGGCGGCCATGTGCGCTGCCCCTGTGCTACAGGCCCCCGACTACAGCAAGGAATTTGTAGTCCAGACCGATGCATCGGAGTACGGGGTCGGGCGGTCCTCTCCCAGCTGGACGCCAAGGGCCTCGACCGACCAGTGGCCTTTATCAGCCGCCGACTGCTGCCGCGAGAACAGAGGACCATCGAGCGGGAGGCCTTCGCTGTGGTATGGGCTCTCAAGAAGCTCCGGCCCTACCTTTTCGGCACCCACTTCAGGGTCCAGACTGACCACCGGCCCTTGCGGTGGCTCATGCAAATGCGGGGCGAGAACCCCAAGCTGTTACGCTGGTCCATCTCGCTGCAAGGGATGGACTTCACTGTAGAACACCGGCCCGGCAACGACCACGCCAATGCTGACGGCCTGTCCCGATTCTTCCGCCTCGGCGAGGAGAACCCCCAAGGAGATGGGTGACTCTCCCAGCCTTCAGCTGGGGGGGACACGTGTGGGAGCCGGCCTCGTGGCGTGGTCCTATTTCCCCGCGCTAAGCCGCACGAGGTCCCATGCACATCGGGGCTCCTCCATTTTGGATTATACGTCACTCCACGTGACCACCTGCATGACCCTGCTCTACCCGGCCTCGGTCCCCGCGAGGCCCGACATCAAGACGCCAACCCCTGGCTCGGGGGATAACACGTGAGCCCTTCCCACTCCCGGCGGAGGGCAGTATCGATGGGACCCCCAACCGTCCTTCCACACCTAGGCGTGATCGCCCCACAGCTCTCTGGGACCTGGCGCCTCTCCTGCTGGGCGTCTGGCTGCTCCCTACCCGGCCTCTCCGCCCCCTCCGGGCGCAAGGGTCCGGACATCAAAGGGCTCCCGTCCTATATCTGGGGCGACCCAACAACAGGACAGTAGTTGTATCCTGGAGTCAAGAGCCCTGCTGATCGGATCGCGGCTGACCCTACGGAAGAAGACTCACCCTGAACCCACCACTTGAGCCCTGCTGACGACGTCGCGGCTCCACCGTGCTTAAAGACCTTCACGAACCTTTGGGGCCCTGCTGACGCTGTCGCGGCCCGACCTTGTTGAACATTACCATCAGAGCCCAGCTGACCTCGTCGCGGCTCGACCGAAGCGGACCTACCATCGGAGCCCTGCTGACTGTGTCGCGGCTCGACCTAAGCGGGACTGCCACCCGAGCCCTGCAGACGCCGTCGCGGCTCCCCACGTCCGAGCCGCTCTGAGACCAGCACTCAAGGTCTGGCGCAGAGCCCTCCAGTACCTGGTTGGTACTAAGACTGTCCCGCTACCCTATCCTTCTAACGGACATTGATACTCTGAAAGGATCCCTCGATCCCCCTGTAAATATTGAACGTATTACTGCTGATAAAGAACCAAGTCACACAACTGCTATTGAGTCCTGTGTGGTGGTGTTACTGAGCCTAGTACGATCCTAGGAGAAAGACCTCCCCGAAGGGGGCTTCTCAGCGGCGCTCGGCTATAACTTTGCGGTAGGAAGGTGCCCCGGAATAGTCTCCCCGACTCCCCGGTGGTCCTCCCTCCAACACTGAGCTGTAGCTATTTCCTGTTTCCTTGAACTAGCACTGCCTGCAGTGCTATCTTGACTCCTAAAGCTTTAGTAATTCCCTGTTCCTGCCCCAGCACTGCCTTCTATGCTACTTTGTTGTCTTGATTCCTTAACCTGCTCTATTCTAGTATACCCTTGTAGCCTCCCCTTCTGTGTATCCCTTTCCAGTCCCTGCCTTTCTTCCCGTTACCTTGCTGTCGTTCTATTCTGCTGTCTTGCTTCTGTTGCCTTGCATGTTTGTTACCTGCTTTCTGCCAAGTGTGCCCTGTGATGTTCTTCCTTTCCTGTTAAGCACTCCTCCTTGCTAGCTCCTTCTCTATTGTGCTTGTGTTCTTCCTCCTTGCTCTTACTACCTTGCGTGTTCCTGTTTGATCGCCAGGATCCGTGGGCACAGCTGACTACCTATGTGGTGTTTCTTGTTCACTGTGACTAAATTGTCTTTTAGTTACAGCTATAATATCACCATAGGTATAAGCTCCACAGACCCTGCCTTTGCATACATATCCTATATGTGGGTATTTTTAGTCAGTATCTGTAACAGCAATTGTGGGTGAGGCACTTACTGTGCTTCAGTCTTACCGTGTGGAGCTCCTGAGTGCTTTACCACACATTCCCTTTATTGTTAATGTTGTATTATATATATGTCTTGCACGTCCGTCCTGGGTGAAGTTAGTCTGAATGCTAAATTGCCTTGTGAGTGCCCTTCCTTTCTGAGTCTTAGCCATCTTGTACAGGCTTACCCTTTGGATCCCTTTTTCTCCACTGACTCCCTGTATGATCCTGGGCAGCATTGTACTCCTCTTTCTATGAACGTTTTCTACCCAGTTCCCAGTCCTTGCCCAAGTCCCTGACTGTGTTCCCCACATAGTCCCGGACAGTCCCTCACACTTGTGACCTTCTCAGATAAGGAGATAGTCAAGTATCGGCAAGGGTTCTAACGTCCATGGATGTGGGCCCAGACATCGCCTCAGGCAGTGCTGTAGTTGCAGATGTCACGAAGTCTGGTGCAATGGAAGATCAAATTCCTCACGGAGCAGGTCAAAGGATTTCAACTCTTCATTTAGTATGACCTTGTCTAATGTCAGGATTCCTCTCAATCTCCCAACTAGACCAGTGAAGTGGAGCCTTAGAGGGCAAACAATGGAAATTGCCGAGAAGTTGGTGTGCTCTATACCAGGCTTTCATCACAGAATGCGGAAGGGATATTCGTGGATTACGGGTTCCGAATAAAAAATCAGGCCGTCATCACGGTTAAGTAATGAGTGTTGCATTCTGAGCCATTGTGGAGGATCAGTCACGCCTGGGAGTATATAAGCCAGTTATGAGAGGTGCAGAGCTAAAGAACAATATTCCAGAGATGGTAATCCAAAACCACAGTTGGAGCAGCGAGCCATTAGTTTGGCAGCAGCTAGGCGAGGGCGCATAGATCCCCGGATAAAAACCTGTATGCGAGCATCTACGTGACGTAGCGTGGATAGGGGGACTACAAACGGAAGCATCCCAAGAACATAAGTGAAGCGAGGTAAAGTGACCATCCTTACGGCCTGTGCTCTTCTCCACATAGAGAAACCTAAAAGAGACCATTTGGAGAAACCAGTTTCCATTTGTGCTATATGGGGTGAAAGATTGTCTGAGACCATTCCTTGCAAGCAACGATTAACCAGAATTCCCACATATTTTAGTTGTGACCATTTCCAGCAAAAGGGGTATCCTTTAATTGATGCTTTTGTGGTACCTGAAGAAAGTGGTAAAGCCTCACTTTTATCCCAGTTCACCTTATAACTGGAAAGGAGTGCAAACCCGTCAATAATCTCAAGCAAGGCTTGCAAAGAATGGGAAAGATCTTTTAGAGTAAGGAGGATGTCATCAGCATATAGATATATCCTAGATACACCTCCTTCAATAGTAAGTAAGTAAGTAATAAGTTTATTGTACAGTTAATTAAAACCATTACAAAAATTGACCATCTCTTATTAACATGATAAAAAAAAGGAAAGATAAACAGTTAAAAGGAAAAAAAAAAAGAACACACATTTTAGAATTGCACGGAATATCCACTCCCCCTGCATTGGTGGCCCATAGTCTTAATTCTTCAGTTCTATTGGAATTATTAGCAGCAATTTGTTGGATAACATTTCCCCCCCATTCAGAGTCTTAGCTGCAGAATGATATCAGGCCATGGCGTGCAGGATTAAACATACATGTTTAAAGTGCATAGTGCCGCCGCAAGTATCAGAGTTGGCCATTTAGATGTCCTTTTGGTGATTTACTTAGGGCATTTACTTGTGCTAAAAAGCATGAGATAATAAACTTAAAACACTGTTGCAGTACACTTATTTTTAAAACGAAGGTCAGCTACAGATAAGAACTTTACTAGGCGACAGCTTAGCTGAATGTCTTCACCAGAGAAGCTTGCAAGCACCGCTTGTCTGCATGACCGTAATTGTTTTTTGTTAAAAATAGGCCTAAGTAGTAACCGGCGTTCTCGCATCAGCTCACGGCAAATTGTTAGGATATGAACTATGTCCTCCTCTCCTTTACCACAAAGACGACACATTGCAGGTTTAGGAGGGCGCAGCCAGGGAGGCAGATGGTATGCCGTCGGTAATAAACCTAGCCGAAATTTCAGAAACTTTTCTTTAATGGTTCTAGAGAAGTTAGAAAGGAGATAGGCTTGGGGAGTCGCTTTCCCATAGGTTTGTATCGTGAGCCAGCCGTGTGAGCGTTTTGTCAAGGTCGCTTTATCTTGTAAAATGGACTCTTTTTTGACTATCTTGTTTACAATTTTCTTGAAGCTAGCCATGGTCCCGGGCAATGCCCAGAGTTGCCGTAGCCCCAGCTGGTCCAGTGCAGTATTCAAGTAATGTCTGGCTGGGCAAGAACCTGTTGTTTCCACTTCTCTCCACAAGTAAAAATTCAGCGTTCCTGGTTGCCCTTTTTTTATCTTAAACCAGGTTTTGACAAAGGCTCCCTTTCTGGCTAACTCCTGCCCTTGTATCCCAAATTCCAACCTCATTTGTGCCGGAGAGGTAAATCCAGGCAATCCAAAAATTATTCTCAATGCTCTTGTGATGGTGCCATTTAGAATTTCCGCATCCCTCCCTCTCATGGCTTCACTTCCATAGGTGATTGATGGTATCAGTTTTGCCTGAATCACCTTGGTCAGTGGGAGATAACTTGGTCCAGCGGTTATATTCTTCAAATTTCTTAAAGCTACTGCTGTTATTAACCCCCTCTTTTTTATTGCATCGAGCTGAGCTTTGTAATTGCCTCTGCTGTCTAGCATAACCCCCAGATATTTATAGTCATGAACGACTTCAAGCTTGTGTTTTGCCAGATGCCAGTTGTATTTTATTTTCCGGTAATTTACACACATGACTTTTGTCTTATCTTGGTTAATAGTTAATTTGTTGTTTTCTGAGTATTGGGATGTGATATCCAGCAGGCGTTGTAATCCTATGGGTGTCCGACTGATGAGAACTAAGTCATCTGCATATAGGAGGTTAGATAACTGGCAACCTCCCAGCTTCGGGGCATGTGCATTGCTTCCATTAAGTTTGATTGAGAGCTCGGTCATAAATAAGCTGAATAATGTCGGGGGTAATACACACCCTTGTTTTAATCCAGAGCTTGTATTCATCTTTTTTGATAGATGGTCTCCAGCCCCCAGCTTTACTTGTACCCAGGTGTTGCTGTGCAGAAGGATTAATTGTGTTAATAGCAATGGTGGAATACCTAGTTTTTTTAGTTTTTGCCACAGAATATTTCTATTGATATGGTCGAATGCGGAGCTGTAGTCGATAAAACAGATGTTTAAAGGTTGTTTGATTAGAAGTGCAGCGTCCATCATTAGTGAGAGGGCAGAGATGTTGGTAACAGTACCCATGTCTCTACAGAAGCCGGTTTGGTTGTAAGGAATTGCTTTAATTTCTGTAGACCTCCTTCAATAGGTATACCCTGAATCCATGATGAGCGGCAGATAAGTGAAGCAAGTGGTTCCATCGCAAGCAAGAATAAAAGGGGGGAGAGGGGGCAACCTTGACGGGTACCTCTACGTGTTGGAAAAGGATGCTAAATAAATCCACTACAATTGACCTGGGCTACAGGGTTGTCATATAGTGGGCGGTCTTTGGAAATAAACTGATCCCCTAGGCCAAAGCACTTCATGGTGGCAAAGAGGTTACCCTAGTCAATGCGGTCAAATGCCTTTTCTGTGTCCAGGGAAAGAGCAAGTGCGTCCACCCCTATCTCTTTTGCAGTCCATAAAGAGGTGGGCTAGTGTTCGAAGGGGATTCCTGGAGGAGCGGCCTGGGACCAAGCCAACCTGAGTATGGTGTATGATTGATGTAATAACTTCATGAAGTCCTGCCGCCAGAATACTTGCCAACATTTTAACGTCACCATTTATAAGAGAGATAGGGCGATAGCTACTACAGGCAAGCGGGTCTCTGCCCATCTTAGGGATAATCGCAATTAATTCTCTTTTAGAAATAGGGCCTAATGAGGCTGTCTGAACAGCCTCTTGGAAAGCTGCATGCAGAGTATCAATTGTCTCTTTTCCAGAACAGTTATAATATTCTGCAGGAAATCCATCTTCCAAGGGATTTATGGTATCGTAAT
Organism: Triturus cristatus; assembly: GCF_964204655.1. Classification (NCBI taxonomy): domain Eukaryota; kingdom Metazoa; phylum Chordata; class Amphibia; order Caudata; family Salamandridae; genus Triturus; species Triturus cristatus. The sequence goes on from NC_140587.1 coordinate 58,662,712, forward strand.
TTGGCAATGGCTGCAGCAATTTCTTCTTTGTTGATGTCTCCATTAAGTACATCTCTACCTTCGTCTGTGAGCTGAGGATGGTCAATATCTGCCAGGTAGGTGGACAATTGATCTTCAGTTGCCGGAGACTCAGGTGTTTAAAGTCTCTCATAAAATGATGCAAAAGTGTTTACTATATCTTGGGGTTTAGTAAGGATTACACCAGTTTCCGTCCGCATGGCAGGAATTGCCATGGCTGCCTCACGCTGTTTCAGCTGTGCTGCAAGTAATCGGCCTGCTTTCCCCCTTTGTTCGTAATGCTTGCCTTTTAGATGCTGACGTGCGTGTTCAGCTTTGTAGGTGTACAGATTATCGAGCACCATTCTGGCAAGTTCTACATTTCGGCGATTGGGGACTATGGAATGTTAGGAATATTGACTTGTGAGAGAAATCATTTGATCTTCAAATTCAATACGACGCAGGGATGCCATCTTATTAGCCTCCACTGCATCCTTCATAAAGCTGCCCACGAATGGTTGGTTTAGCAGCCGCCCATATGGTCCTACAAGAAGAAACTGATGCTTTATTATTGAGTAAGTAGTCAGAGAGATGAGAAAGCAGTTGGACCTTACCCTGGGGTGAACTGTATCTCTGAATGTTCATTCGCCATGGTTTAAGGCCTGGGGAAACTAAGCCTACGTCGAGAGCAAGGAGAACCAGAGAATGATCAGAGAGAGCAGCTTCCAGAATATGGGATTCACTAGTAATTGGAACAACCGGGTGGGATACACGAAAATAATCTATTTGAGACTGTGTGCCATGAACAGAGAAGAGAAAGGTATACTCCTGGTCTGTGGGATGATAAAAGCTCCAATGGTCCACCAGACCATGGTCCGATTTTATATCTGCGAGTAAGGCTCTATCTCCCTCATTACACCTGTCCAGTGGACCCGTCCTATCTAAGACTGCATTACGAGCAAGATTCCAAACTCCGCCAATGACATAACTGGATGCCCCAATCTCTACTAAATAAGCGATTCAGGTTAAGAAGATTGGAGCGTTTAGCTCCCGTTAGATCACATACTAAGCCAACACAAAGGGTTCTATCACCTATTTTTAACTTAGCAAAAACATATCTGAAATCTGGATCAAGCCAGGTCTTGACAATTGTGACACGTAGGGATTTGTGCAAGAGGACAGCCACTCCACATTTCTGTGGTTGACCCACCTTGGTGGGAGACTGTCATCAATTTACAGTGAATGACTTTTCCCACCCATTCTCGTCATAGTTTGTATGATTCTAGAGCATCTAAGTGTGTCTTTTGTAAAAGAGCAATATCAGCTCTTTTTGTTTGTAAATCAGAAAGGACTTTCTTACCTTTAATGTAATGCATGAGACCATTGACTTTCCATGAGATGATGCGTAGTGGATGAGAGGGAGGAGAAACATTTGCTGTCATGTGTGCGTTGAAAATTGAATGAGGCTGGTATTTAAGGAATAGCTGATAAAAAGGAAGAGAGGTGTTAGAATATGGGGACAGAGCAAGAAAGGAAGTAGGGTACAGAGGTGAAAGCTGCGCAGGTGAAGGGATATCAGGAATAAATGTGGTGAGGATAAGGGGGAAAAATCTAAGCAAAGAGAGGAAAGTGAATGAAAGAAGATGGGAAAAGTGAGGTAGAAAGGGAGGAAGAAAGCACCGGGCAGGAGAAAGACAAAGAATGAGAGCGATAATCCTCTCTGATAGTTCCTAGGAAACTAAAGGGTTGTGAAAGAAAAGTGCGATAGTCAGGTGCATGTAAAAGGAGAAGTGAGGAGGAGAAAAAGTAAGGGTCTACAAAAACTTGAGGAGGGAAAATGAGGAGGAGAAAGGGAGAAAATGTGTTACGCAGGAAGAACGCAGCACTAGGGTTATAGGACTGCACTCTGCGTGTCTAAACTTTTGGGCTATGCGCATCAGAGGAGCCCCATCTTGCAGCAGAACGGAAAAAGGAGAGGCACCCATGGAATTATATTGCAGATAATGAGATTAAGAGCATTTGGTCCATGAAGTAAAGGTCAGGTATTAAAAGTTGAGGGGAAAAGAGGAGGGGACAAGCGTTATAGAAGTGCAGTATTAATGGAGAAGGGAAAAGAAAATCAACTGAAAGGGAAAGAGAAGAGGAAGAAGAGGAAGAACTATGGCATATATAATTTACCTTATGTAGCGTAAAATCAAACACACTTTGCATAGTTTAGTAATGACTATTAATTGTTATCAGAGGTATATATTAAAAAGGGGAAGAGGAGATGCGCCAGATGGGACAAAATTAGAAAAACATTCTAGCGCAAATAATGTATAACAAGTAAGCAGGAGTTCAGGTATAAAACCAATCGTCTTAATCGGTGTCATATAAAGTTTACAAGACGGAAAGTACAATCAAACAAGCTTTGCAAAAAAACTGACAGAATAATTAAGTTTTATCATTAGTGCATGTTAAAAAAGGAAAAGGGGGGGTAAGGGTGAGAAAATCAGGTGAAAGAAGACCATTAAATAACAAGTAATGCCTGACAAGTAAGCAAATGTTCGAGTACTCATCAAATCATCTTCTTCAGCGGATGTCAAGGCAACGAACTTCCATCTTCTTGTTAGTGTAAGGAAGTCAATCAATCAGCTACAGTTCAACACACCCCCTCCTAGGATGAAGGGGGTTTTAGAGGAGAGCGTGATTTGTCCCTGTCTCTTTCCTGTGTAAGGGTAGCTACTGCCTTAAGGGTCTGTGCTCGATCTCCCAGGGAACGGATAGGTCGATCTAGGTCTTGTCCTCTACTCTGGGAGTGGCCTGGGTTTCGTCGGATCTCACCAGAGGACATCGTAAATTTCAACTATGGAAATTGGGATCCGAACTCTGGTAGAGCTTTCGCACATTCCATATTTTGAGGAGAAATATTGTCCAGAAAATGACAAAGGTCTTCTGGATCAAAAAACTCCTTGAAAATCCCACCTTTGGTAATCTGTAAACGTGCAGGCTCAAAGGCCATATTTGATATCAAGTTGACGAAGATGAGATCTAAGCGAGAGGAAAGCTTTGCACTGGTCATTAGTTTCTTTAAAAAAATCTGCAGCCATTCTGATCTCATGACCTTCGAATATATATGGTCCATGAGTACGAGCCTCTGTGACCAATTGCCAGGTCTATTCCTGGTGTAGGAAACATACCAGAAGGCATGGTCGCATATTTTTCCCCTTGTTGGGCGGTCAAATGCAATGGGCTCTCTGCATCTCCAATGGTGGTTTGAAAGTGAGACCTGTGAGCCTTGGAAGGGTTTCCCTGAGAAAAGATTTGGCATCCGAACCTTCTATTTTTTCCAGAAAGCCAAAAAAGCGGACGTTGTCTCGACAGTTTCTGTCTTCCAAATCTACTACTCTTCTCCCAAGGAAGGCGGTTCTCTACCGCTACCACCCATGCAGTTAGACTATCTATCGGACTCTGGTATCCAGCAATATCTGTGGGAATAGATTTGGTTTTGGTCATAAGAGCAGATATGGATGTTTCCATAACCTCCAGCCGTCGGCCTACAGCAGAGATTTCCTGAAGTATCCACTCCATAGTGGAGTCCAGTGATGTTGACATCATAGGGTTAGGATGGTTAGATGTCAAGGGAGTAATACCCCTTACATCTGAAATAGAACAACACTGGCTTAGTGTTTCTGAAAAGAGGAGTTGTTTTGCAGGTTTTCCATTTGTCTTGCCAGAAGGCATCCTCGATTTCTCAGTGTCAATCCTCTGGTATAGAAATGTTTCACTTGGTAAGTGTCTTCTATGCAGCTATCAATAGACGTAAGTGTATGTGGAGCAAACCAGATGTAGGGGTATCTATAATCCTGATTTGCAACTGTATTAAAAAGTGGTTCAGAGAGGTAAAGGGGTCCAGTAACTACTTCACAGAAAACTGAAGTGCACACCTCAAATATAGGAGATTTCAAGGAGAAATTGCCATCTGGAAGTTCCGAATATACCGTATTTTGTTCCAAGAATGAGTATGATAAAGATCAAGCATACCTCAGGTTAAAGAATTAGGTCTTATGACAGAGAGGAATGTTGACGAGCAGTAGATAACAATTTTTTTTATGCTTCTGGGAGGAAGCTAAAGTCCATACTTCTATGCCATTTTATGTTTTAGAGATCCCTAATGGGTCCCTCTTCCTCACCTAGTATGCTTATCACAGAAGGTCGATCCAACCACAGAAGTGGTAGTTAGGCAGCAGGTGCGGAGGATAATAATGGTATAATAATGGTATGCAAAATGCTAATGCAGTGGTCAGGCCTTCTCAGATGGTATCGTCTAGTATGTATCTCCGCAAGAGGATAGCCGCCAAGTGAACTAGAAACAAGCATTCGCATAGCCAATAGGTCTCGCCTTTGTGACCTTATAAGTGATTAGCCAGATGTTTTGGTTTGGCCTTTGTTTTAAGCTATGTTATGGAGCAATGTGTCTGCTGTACAGCTGTGTTGCTTTGTAATGTTGAGCTGGCTTTGTGCTGATGTTGTTTTAGTTTATGCTGATGTAGTGCATCACTTATGTTGACGTTGTGCTTTGTTGGTGCTGAATTGCTGCTGTGGCATGGCTGTGCTGGTGCTGATGTGGGGCTGCACTGCTGGTGTTGTAGTGATGCTGATGTGGAGCAGCGCTGATGCTGAGGTGGTGCAGCACTGTTGCTGAAGTGGTGTTGTGTTGGTCCTGATTTGCTTTTGAATTTTGGCTGCCTTGGTGTTGGTGCATTGATGCTGGGTGGAGCTGCCCTGATGTTGAGATGGTGCTGTGTTGTGCTGTGCTGTGTTGATGTTGAGGTGTTGGTGCACTGGAGCTGAGGTGGTGCTGTGCTTTTGCCATTTTGGTCCTGCACTGTTAGCGGTGCATTGATGATGTTGTGCTGTGTTGGTGATTATGTGGTGCTGTGGTGGTGTTTATTTGCTGCTGTGCTGGTGCCGATGTGTTGCAGAGTGATGCTGAGGTGGTGTTTAGTGATATTGAAGTGTTGCTGAGTGATTCTGTGGTGCTGTTTATTGATACTGCTGTGTGGGAGTGATGCTGATGTTGTTCTGTGTGATACTTTGGTGTTGTGCTGGTGTTTAGGTGGTGCTGAGTGGCAAGGAGCACACGACTTTGAGCAGAAGCCAGGATGTTGTCATGGTTCAAAGTCAGTAGCGCTTATCACTATACTACATCCCTTTCGCAGCGACTGCATGCTGACTAATACACAAAACGAATTTGTGGCATGCAAAACATGGGTATATTGCGTGTGTAGTCTTCCAAGATTACTGCATAGTGACCAGTACAAGGGGCCGGGTTATCCCATTATGTTTGCAGCTACCCAAAAACTAAATTAGTATTATCAAAGAAAAAATACACTTTTTTGTAGCAATATGATTCGAACGTTATTTTGTTATTGTCAAACTTATTTGTATTGAAAAGATTTTCCAGTACAGCACAAAAGTATAACCAGCACCTCGCTCAACGCAGTGAGCTTCTGCTTTAGAACACTGAATAAGGGTTGGAGCCATAACACGTTACCTGGCCATTGTCCCGGCCCTTATCTCATAGGGAATGCAAATATAAAGCGTACAGTTTCTAATATCATAAGGGTTCAGTCCATGATCTAGTGTCCATTATATACAGGTAAGGCATACATTTAGCTGGCCCACCCATCTTTCTTTTGTGATGGGTTTCTAACAAACCCTTCGAATGGGAAGGAGAAGTATACAGTAAATAAAAACCCTGAAAAAACTATATTCTAAAAAAGAATAACAACCCCCCCCCCCCCCCCCCTTCCCCTTCAATTACAGTGGCGGCTTAGTCACTTTGATGTGTTCAACAGTGAGTATGCTTGGGTGGATCAAAATTGAAAGAGATGCAATGCTCTGACAGAGGGAGGACAGACAGCCAAGGGCAAGCCACGTGAGAGAAAGGCAACCAGCGGTCCCCATTTATATTCAAAACTTTTATAGTTATCTCTGAAGATATCAGTCATGCTGAGTAGCTTCCACAGACGAGAATGCCAGAGGGAGATCGCCGGTGCTTCTTTCCGTTTCCAAGAGGCCGCTATGGTTACCTTGGCTGCTCCTATACATAACCACATGATTGCCTTGTCTGCTCGGGTCTGGTGTTCGATGGTCGGGTTGCGGAGCCCTAGAAGGGTTTCTGCCATGGAGGTCGGGATGGGGTAGCCTAACATTTATTTAATGTGTGCTTGTATTTCTTCCCAGAATGTGCGTATAATAGGGCAATCCCACAATATATGTTGGAAGTCGCTGAGGAGCCCGCACCCCCTCCAGCATCTATCAGAGGTGTTGGGGAAGATCTGTTTGAGTTTGGAGGGGTGGAAGTACCAATCCATCATGGTTTTGAGGTGGGCTTCTCGGAGTTCTGTGGAGTGGTTGAGTCTCATGATGTCAGTCTATAAACGTGACCATTCTCCGTCTGAGATGTCTCACTGCAGTATGCCCTACCACATATTCATGTAAGGTGGACGCGGAAAGAGCGTAGTGCTAAGTAGGTGAGAATATATGAACGAGATTACCCCTTTCATGGTGGTGGCTATTGCAAGGAAGGATTCAAATCTCGTGGGGGGGGTGGGTGGCCGCCTCCCTCACCTGTGGAGTGAGAGCTCAGAATAACAGCTGAGTGTAGTGGTATCATTCTGTGTTCTCCAGACCATAATCTCGTTTGCAATTATCAAAGGACAGGGGGTCCGCATTATGAAAAAGGTGTGTCAGAGCTAAGCCACCCCCCTCTCTCGAGGCATCAAAAGGGCCCTCGTGCAAGGCCGGAGGGAAGGCCGGGTTAAAGTGGAGAGGTGTGAATGGTGATGGGAATGAAGCCCACCGCTCGTCGCCCGCTAATGAGTCCCATACTCTCAGGGTGGTGTGTGTAGGGGTGCTAAGGTATGCATTATTTGGTCTATCTTTCTTGGGTCGCCACACCAGGTCCCAGATGGTCCTTCCGGCCACACAGCGGTCCATGTGTAACCAGTGTTTTTCGGACTCCGGTTTGTACTATTCCACCAACACTCTTAGCTGAGCAGTTTTATAATACAATGCGAGATCGGGTAGTCCCACTCCTCCCTCCGACCGTGGCCGGCGTAAAATTGTGAAAGAGAAACGGGCACGTCCTCCCTGCCAGATGTAATGAAGGATCATGGATTTAACTCTGCGGAGAAAGTCCTTTTCTAATTCTATGGATAAAGCCTGAAATAGGTATAGAAGCTTGGGAAGGAGGGTCATTTTAAAGGCATGAACACGCACGAGCAATGAAAGGAAAAGAGGCTTCCATCTAGCCAAATCTGTCGGAATGTGGGTGAGAGCTGGGGGAAGTTAGCCTTAAAGAGGTCCTTGACTCTGGACGTTAGCTGGACCCCCAAGTATTGTATAGAGAAAGCGGCCCATTGGAGAGGGCTATGTGGCTGTAGGTCGCGCACTTCTGCCTGTGGCAGAGTGAGATTGAGTATGTATGACTTGCCAAGGTTGATCTTGAAACCCACCACTGCTTCAAATCTCCCCAGCTCCATTTGCAAAGTTGGGAGAGACCTAGCTGGTTCAGAGATGGACAAGAGGACATCGTCCGCAAAAAGCGTGATTTTTGTGTGACTTACCACTGAAGGAGATTCCCCGAATCTTTGGGTTAGCCCTGATAGCCATCGCCAGAGGTTCAATGCTAAGGGGGAACAGTAGGGGCAAGAGAGGGCACCCCTGACGGGTGCCCCTAGTGTGGAGAAAGGGAGCTGATTGTATCCTGTTGACTTGCACTCTAGAGCAAGGTTGGACGTAGTTGGCCCGAAGCATATTAATAAATTTATCCGCGAACCCAAAGCTTTTGAGAGTATTAAAGAGGAACGACCAATCCACCCTGTTAAATGCTTTCTCGGCGTCTAGGCTCACCAGGACAGCAGGGATTTGTCGCTTGTTGGCCTTCTATATCAAGTGTACTATGCGTCGGGTGTTGTCGTGGGTTTGCTGGCCCTTAATAAATCCTGACTGGTCAGGGTGTATGAGGTCGAGCATAAGATAGTTAAGTCGTATCGCAAGAATGGTGGAATAGAGCTTCGCGTCAAGATTTAGAAGGGCAATGGGGTGGTATGAAGCACATAGTTGGGAGTCTTTTCCTGGTTTTGGTATAACCGAGATCACCGCTTCAGTCATTTATCTAGTGGTCTCTTCCTCCTCTGCCATTTGATTAAACAGCCTCGTGAAATACGGTATTAGATCTGGGGCAAAAGTTTTATAGAAGTGGGCAGTGTAACCGTTGGGCCCTGGGGCCTTGTGAGGTTTGAGAGCTTTTATAGCTGTGCCTATCTCTTCAGAGGTTATGGGGGCAGTGAGTGTGTTATTCCAATCTGCAGAAACCTGTGGGAAGTGTAATGTCTGGAGGTAATCATGCTGCGTGTTCGTGTCCCGCTGATCGTTAGTGTACAGGGCCTTGTAAAAGGCGCCAAAGATATCAGCCTTTTCCCCATCTTTATGTGTGAGCGCCCCACTTTCCCCTTGCATACCTCCTATGTATTCTCATTCTCTTTTTTCCTTTAGTTGTCTGGCTAGGTGCTTCCCAATATTATTGCCCTGGGAGTAAGATAAGTGACAGAGTTTAAGGAGAGTGAGTTCTGCCCTATTATAATAGATGGCTCTAAGCTTGCCCCGCAGTGCAGTTAGATTGCGGAGAGTCTCCCTGGTGGGATTCATCTTATGTGCTTGTTCGGTGGCGGCTACCTCCCTTTCTGGAGCCTCCCTCTCCTTGGTCTGCTGTTTGTTTAGCGCCGAGTTCAGGGCAATGCATTTCCCTCTGAAGACTGCCTTAAACATATCCTAATTGGTATACTCTGACTTGTCTGTGGGGTTGTTATTGTTAAAAAAGTCCGCTATAGATTCTCTCAGCTCTGTGCATAGCACTCTGTCTCACGTGAGTGGTGCCGGAAAGTACCACCTGGGAACAGTCGAGGCATTGCAACTCCAGGCCAGGCATATTGAGACTAGGCCGTGGTCCGACACTGAGAGGGGAAATATCTTGGCTTCCTGCAGCATGCCTAACAGGTTTTGGCTAATAAAAATGTAATCAAGTGAGTAAAAAGTATAGTCACGGGATTGAGGGTATAGAGTGCGCCAGGCTTCCAGAAGCCCCAGGTCCTGTATGTTTTGTTTAGTGTGCGGGGAATGAGCCTGTGTCAGACAGCACTCATCCACAACGTTCTAAGTCCTTCTGCCAAGTCAGGTTGAAATCTCCCATGAGAATCGTAGGTCCCTCTGCGAAGTCTTGAATTTTCCCTGTTAGTGTGTTTAAAAAGGCAGTCTGACCTGTGTTAGGCGCATATACTGCCACAAATGTGCAACATTTGCCCATCAAGAAGCCCTTGACCATGACTTAGCCGCCTTCTTTATCGGTCTGAACATCCATCGGCTGAAATTTCATGGAGGAGTGAAAAAGGAGAGCCACCCCTCTGTGTTTTGTGAGTGCAGAGGACCTGTATATCAGGGGATATTGCTTGTGTCCTCAGCTCTAGCAAGGTAGGTCTCTTGCAAGGCCACTATGTCAAGGTGGTGGTCGGTAAGATATTTCCAGAACTTTTGGCGTTTTTGGGGTGAGTTAAGGCCCTTGACATCCCATGAGCCAATGGTGATAGTCATCTATCTAGTAAGGGAGACTCTGCCTATGTTAGTGGTGTTAAATGTCCCGCCCTGCCAATATGTCTGGTAAGTCTCCTGAGAAGAGTGTCTCACCTATGAGTGTTGCCGGTAAGCATTTTGGAGCACATGAAACCTGCAAAGTGTAACATTAAAGACCAGCAACATCTCCCTCCCCAACCCTCCCCCTTTCCCCCACAAAATAAGAACGAACATTATCAAAAACTGCGGTTGAGGCACCGCTAACATGGTCTCAGTAGGGGAAAGGCACTCCCCACGGGGACTTGGGGTGGACGGTATAACCGAGGTCCCCGTCCATGCCCATTCCGATCAAAGCTTAGGGTTACATCTTTGTACGGCTATAATGAGACCACAGATCTAAGAAACAACTTACAGTAGTGCGGTGTCTTAGCCCTCAGCTATAGGGACAAACTCCTAGTCAGTTCACTGGCCCACTGGCGTCTGCTAAAGAGACAAGACTAGGAAGCACCAATGGGCTCTAGGTCTCGGGGCCCGCAAGAATAAGGCCAGGCCGCAGCAAGGGTACTCGCCAGCCGGGCTGACCCTCCGGCCTCAGGCTGTAGAGTGTGTTGGGGCTCAACGAAGGGCGAAGGTCTTCACGTCGGTGAGCGGGTATCCTGCCGGATACATGGTGAGCCAGCAGGAATATGTACCAGATCTGAGTGGTGGCCCTGGCTTCATTTCAGAAAGCGTCTCTTGGTGCTGGGCCAGTGAACCCACAGTGAGCGATGGTGATAGCGGATATGGTCATCATCAGGGAGGCACAGGTGGGCGACTGTCGCTTCCTGATCCCGATGATGCATCAGGACTATTGGGTTTTCTTGCATAGTTGAGGGCCTGGTTGAGGGGTTACTGGTTTCCTGCCTCACCTGCAGAGTCTATGTGAGCTTGTGGACCAGGGGGAAGCCGGAGAGCCCCTGAACGTGGACCCCTGCGCGGTGGTGCGGGAAGGGCCCGGCTCCTCGGGAGAGAGGCCCAGGAGGTCCAACCCATCTTTCAATTTGGTGACGTGGCGCTGTCGGTTGTTGAACTCAAAGCTCAACCCAAATGGATATGTCCATCTGTACCTTATCTTGTCATCAAGCAGCTTCGAGGTGATGGGTCTGAACTGTTGTCTCCTGGCTAGGATGACTGGCGCTAGATCCTGGTAGATGGAGCAGGAATGACCCTGGAAGGAGATGTTTCCCTTCTTCCAAGCTGTGTGAAGCACAGCTTCCTTAAATTTGTAAGAATGAAACTTGGCCAGCACGTCTCGTGGTCGCTTCTTATCACTTGTCGTCAGTCCGCCCACTCGGTGGACTCGTTCCAATTTGATTTTGAGAGTCTGCGGACTCAAGATCTCCAAGAAGAGTCCCTCCAGGAAGGCTTCCAAGTCCGGGCCCTCCGCTCCATCCTCCAGGTCCCGTATCTGCAAGTTTTCCCTCCGGACCCTGTTTTCAAGGACCTCTGCTTTGAATTGTGTCTGGTGAAGTTGGTCCTGGAGGTTCCGGACCTCCTCTCTCAAGTCGGTGGTACGTTTGTTGTAGTCCTGAGTTTGCGTCTCCAGATCGAGCACTCTCGTGCGCACCGAGCCCACATCTTGCTGTAGGGAGGACATCCTTTCCGTGAGGTCGGATCGCAATTGATCCATGGAGGCCTTCATGTCTTGGCTAAAATCACTCCAGACCTCCGTTTTAAAGTCCTGAAACATACCGAGAAGATCTTCTTTCGTTATGGCCATGGTGCCTGCCTCCGCGTTCTGCGCTGTATGCTTGTCTGTTTGTGCGAAAAAATGTGAGACTTTGTTGGGTGTTTTGCTCGTCGTCCTTTTTGGCGGCATAAGAGCAGGCCCAGGAGGACCCCCGACGAAATGGCAGGAGGAGTACGCTGGGTCCAAGGATATAGTCCCCCGAAGGTCAATTGTGAGGTGCTTATTGGCGACTGTCGTGCAGTGAGGTTCGGGGTGCGTACTTAGATCTGGTATACATGGAGGGTTATAGGCCACTCAGTTTGCGAGCCTCGCCATTTTCAGGATTCGTGGACTCCGCGGGGTATGTCTCAGTGGCCAGCAGGAATGCGCCCATGGGATGTTAATTAGGCGAAATAATTAATGCGCCCGATGTCCCAGTCTCATGCCCTCAGCTCGGGGTGGGTTGTCTGTGGCTCTGGGGCTCGGCTTCAAGAAGTGCCATCTCTTCAAGGCTTTTCAGGTGCCATGTTGCGGAGCGCACACTCTAGCTGGATGTCTCTGGGAGTTTGGAATGAAGGCTGAGCTGCAGGGCCGCACCGTTGTTGTGTCCCAGCCCCGGGGATCTCCATTGCTCCACCGCCAAATCTACCTCTTCAGGATCCTGCCACGGGCCTCAAGAGTGTGGGGAGTGGTGAGCCGTTGCCTAGAATCACATCATGGCCGCCATGTTAAGGTCAGGCGCGGCGCCTGAGGTGTTCAACGGGCTGTATGGCAGCTCTCCCGCTACTGGTGACAGGTCCACAGTGCCAGGCTCAGGTGGTCATTATGAGGTTGCACCCCAGATTCTCCCTCCACAGTCCACACACCTGCAGAGGCCAGCGAGGCCGCAAAGCCCCCAGCACACAAGCCAGCAATGGGACCAGGTTCACTGCGATCCGCTTCTCCGGCGGGGTCCACAGTGGTCGTGATCGCCGCAGACTCGTCCCTCCAGCCCCAGTGCATGGAGGCATGGTCAGCCCTACTTCCGATCCTTGAGATCGCCTGCACGGGTTGTTACGAGTCTCTCGGAGCTGCGGACGCCATTTTGTAGAGCTCCGGCAATCTGTCGCAAGGCCCCCGTCCTGACCGCCGGAGCGCGAACTAAGCAATTTAGGGCTCTCATCATGTGCCCTGCATCTTCTGCTCCTCGGTTGTGCAAGTTTCCAGCGGCGAGGGAGTGATTAGCCGCAGAAAGCGTGTCGGGAACAATGCGTGGACCAGGAGCCGAGACGATCTACGTCCGTCCGGCCATCTTGCCCGGCCACGCTCCCCGAACTTTGTTTTTTCAAACAAAATTATTGCTTTTACGCTGGTTTGTGAAGCTGTGTGAATAAATCCCACTGTATTAGCATTTGTTTTTGAGGAAAAAAGGAGCCTGAAAGACTGCTGTAGTATGAAACATTAGCATGTTTCCTACAGCTGCGAAAGGAAAGCAAGACGAGCTAATTGAGTGTAAATAAGCCTTGTTGTAAAGATCCTAATCTTTGCATCTGCAGCATATGTGAGATGCAGATCAGTAACTTAAAAACAATGTACATAAACAACTGTAGGTCACCGCTAAAAGGTACAAAAAACAAGAAACGCAACACACACGTAAAAGGATTTTAAAATTGACAATTGATTTTATGGATGCCACACAGGCCCTAAAGTACATGGGACTACATTTATTTTATGAAAGCATTCCAGTATGTTTATAGAAAACCAGGATTGAACCCAGATTCCAGGCATTCATAATATGTAGTGGTATTTTACATATAGGAAGAGCGCACTGGTAAATATTAGCCAATATTTTCGGGTGCTTGGCACTAGCACGTTATAATCAACATAACAGCTTCTGCTCCAGTCCTGAGCATATGTATTTTCAGAGCATTTTAGAAATTTAAAGTATGTGCCAAAAATCACACGTTGTAGAGAAAATTATAAAACTGGAACATGAGTTCCAAGGTAGTACAGAATCACGCCACATTGTGAAGAAGCAAGGGTGTTGTTCCGCTTCAAAGTCAGCAGCGCTTTTCACTAGGCCACATCCCTTTTGCAGTGACTACATGCTGACTTATACACAAAACAAACATGTGGCATGCAAAACATGGGTATATCGCGTGTGCAGTCTACCAAGATTACTGCATAGTGACCGGTATAAGGGGCTGTGTGAAGAGCAGAATTGCACGCGTTGCCTGGTTACCACAGGTCGAGTAGTACACCAACATCACAAATGTACATTGCAGACGTGTGTGCCTAGGTATTGTTTTGTTATTACTGCATGCTGATTGTTAGAAATGGGGGTCTCTGGTTGGCAGTGGATGGCCACTGTCCAAGCAGGGACCCTTCTTTCTAAGTCAGAGTGAAGGGCTGCACCCCCTTGACAAACCCTGCTCCACCCTGTGGTAACGTAGTACGAGCAGTTAGGCTAATCTCAGAGGCAGTTTGTAAAGTGTTGATGATCATACACAGCAAATACAGTGAGGAACACTACAAAGGGACACAACACAAGTAGTTTATCAAAAAAATAGTTATCTTTATATAGAAGTTTATCACAAGACCAAATAACGAGGAAACCACAATACTGTACAAAAAAAAAATAGTTCTCTCTGGATGCTGCAAAAATAGTTCCAATGGGGAAGGTAACGCTCAGTTCAGGGCAATGGTCTCTGCGACCCTTTTTACTCACAGTTCTGAGATGTTGTCAAATAATCCACAAGAAATGTCGCTCCGGCGGTTTAGCGATGTTGTTCACGGCCGCTCGCTAACGGGGGTTAGCGATGATTTACCGGACACTCAGCCACTGTAGCGATGATTTTCAGGCCGCAAACATGCAGGGCGATGATCAGGCCAGCAGGCCTTCAGCGTCATCGATGCGTCAATTTTCCGGACGCTCAGCAGCTGTAGCGATGATTTTTGGACCTCAAACGTGTGTGGCGATGATTAGGCCAGCGGGCCTTCAGCGGCAGCGATGCGACGATTTTCCGGACGCTCAGCAGCTGTAGCGATGATTTTCTGTCCGCAAACGTGCAGGGCGATGATCAGGCCAGCGAGCCTTCAGCGGCAGTGATGCGACGATTTTCTTTACGCTCAGCAGCTGTAGCGATGATTTTCTGGCCGCAAACGTGCGGGGCGATGATCAGGCCAGCGAGCCTTCAGCGGCAGTGATGCGACAATTATATTTACGCTCTGTAGGTGTAGCGACGATTTTTAGGCTTTAGCGATAATTTTGAGGCTTTAGCGATAATTTTGAGGCTTTAGCGACTAAATGAAGTCTACTGGTCCTGAGACTTCAGTCAGGGGGCTAGCTCTCTCTCTAGCCCTTGGGTGATTGCAGGTTCAAGATTAAAAAGTTCTCTTACAGCTCCTTTTCCCTCCTTTTTTCAGTCCAATGAAAACTACTGCAGGCCAATCCAGGGAACAGCACACAACACCAGGACAGTCCTCTTCTGCAGCTTTCTTCAGTTCCACGGACAGAGGTTGGTCTTGAGATCCAGGGGCAATACAAATTGTAGGGGTTTCAGCACAGATATTTATACCCCAAAAGTCTTTGTTCTAAAGAGTCACAAGTCACTGAACCCAGCCAGAACCAGTTCTGCTCAGTCCTGGAGCACTTTGTTTACCAGGCTGCTTCTTTCCTTTCAGGGTGCAGGGCAGAGACATCAGACGCACCACAAGAGGTGGAGCCAGCATTGTGGAGGGAAGGCACAGCCCTATTCAGGTCCCAGGTGCAACTCCTCCCACCCATCTAGATGCAGATCTCTCCATTCACCACTGGGGCACCTCACCCTGTCTCCTGGAATTCCCCAGCCCTGTCAACTCCAAACCCAGACAGCCAATACACATAACAGCAGAGCACACTGGAAGGCTTAGGCAAGAAAATGCCTACTTTCTAAAAGTGGTATTTTCAAACACAGAATATAAAAATAACCTTCACTAAAAGATGTATTTTAATATTCTGAGCTCAGGCATACTAAATTCGTTTTTCTACCATGTTCTATGGGTCAGTTAGGACTATGGAATGTAATAGCCAAACCTCCCATTCTGGCCTATGGAGAACAGGTAGCCTTACAGTAGTGAAAAACGAATTTGGGTGTAATTCACTACCAGGAACTGCTGCACACATCAGAGCATGTCCTACCTTACACATACAACGCACCCTACCAGAGGGGTGGCTTACATGATGCCAAGGGAAGGTTCAGGGGCTGGGAAGTGGGTGCACTTCACAGCCAAGATGGCAGTTCTAGACTGCACACAGACACTGCAGTGGCAGGTCTGAGACACACTTTACAAGGTGCTTCTGTGGGTGGCACAACTCAGAGCTGCAGGCCACCAGAAGGATTTGGTTTACCAGCCCTGGGCACACACAGGCCACATTACTAGGGAATAACAGGTAAACCAAATAAACCAATCATGGATATACCAATTCACATGTCATATTTACAAAGGGAGAGCATATGCACTTTAGCACTGATCAGCAGTGGTAAAGTGCCCAGAGTCATAAAATCAACACAAACAGGTCAGAAAAAATATAGGAGGAAGGCAAAAAGTTTAGGGATGACCCTGCAAAAAGGGCCATTTCCAACACAGATTGGCAGAGTTCACTTGTAAAGTGGAATGTGAGTTGCAAGGTGGTACAGAATCACACGACTTTGAGCAGAAGCCAGGATGTTGTGCCGGTTCAAAGTCAGCAGCGCTTACCACTATGCTACATCCCTTTCGCAGTGACTGCATGCTGACTGATACACAAAACAAACGTGGCATGCAAAAGGTGGGTATATCACGTGTGCAGTCTACCAAGATTACTGCATAGTGACCGGTACAAGGGGGTGTGTGAAGAGCAGAATGGCACGCATTGCCCGGTTACTGTAGGTCGAGCAGTACACCAACATCACAGACGTGTGTGCCTAGGCATTGTTCTGTTATTACTGCTTGCTGATTGGCGGAGTTCACATGTAATGTGGATGGTGAGTTCCAAGGTGGTACAGAATCACATGACTTTGAGCAGAAGCCAGGATTTTCTCCCGGTTCAAAGTGAGCAGCGCTTACCGCTATGCTACATCCCTTTAGCAGCGACTGATACACAAAACAAACATGTGGCATGCACAATGTGGGTATATCGCGTGAGCAGTCTACCAAGATTACTGCACAGTGACCAGTACAAGGGGCCGTGTGAAGGGCAAAATGGCACGCATTGCCTGGTTACTGCAGGTCGAGTAGTACACCAACATCACAGATGTACATTGCAGACATATGTGCCTAGGCATTGTTCTGGTATTACTGCATGCTGATTGGCAGAGTTCACATGTAAAGTAGAACGTGAGTTCCAAGGTGGTACAGAATCACACGACTTTGAGCAGAAGCCAGGATGTTGTCCCGGTTCAAAGTCAGCAGCACTTACCACTATGCTACATCCCTTTCGCAGCGACTGCATGCTGACTGATACACAAAACAAACATGTGGCATGCACAATGTGGGTATATCGCGTGAGCAGTCTACCAAGATTACTGCACAGTGACCAGTACAAGGGGCCGTGTGAAGGGCAAAATGGCACGCATTGCCTGGTTACTGCAGGTCGAGTAGTACACCAACATCACAGATGTACATTGCAGACATATGTGCCTAGGCATTGTTCTGGTATTACTGCATGCTGATTGGCAGAGTTCACATGTAAAGTAGAACGTGAGTTCCAAGGTGGTACAGAATCACACGACTTTGAGCAGAAGCCAGGATGTTGTCCCGGTTCAAAGTCAGCAGCACTTACCACTATGCTACATCCCTTTTGCAGCGACTGCATGCTGACTGATACACAAAACGAACATGTGGCATGCAAAACGTAGGTATACCGCGCGTGCAGTCTACCAAGATTACTACATAGTGACCGGTACAAAGGGCCGTGTGAAGAGCAGAATGGCGCACATTGCCTGGTTACTGCCGGTCGAGTAGTGGACCAACATCACAGATGTACATTGCTGACGTGTGTGCCTAGGCATTGTTTTGTTATTACTGCATGCTGATTGGTGGAGAAAAATTAAAACATGAAGCGCAGAAACTGTTCACATGTTTGCTTTACTTTTATTACAGCATTCTGGCTGACACACTGGATTTTGTTTCGAAGGGTAGAGAGCGGTGAATTGTAAGGTTTTTTTCCGTATGCCCATTGACACGAAAGCAAACGTGAATCCCTAAAGCCGCCCCTTGATAAGTTTCCCAGAACATTATTTGTTACAAATTCAACACTAAAAGCTCATAAGTTACCAACACGAAGGAGCTGCCTCGATTTGCGATACCGATGGTCTGTTTCCCTTAATCTGTTTATGGAGAGCCTGTGGGGCACAATGCTAATCAGTGCTAAAATCATCGTAACACAAATGCAAACATTAAAACTCACCAGTCACCCCCAAAACAATATTCCATGCACAAGCAAATTAAGAAAGACACCAACACCAAAAACGAAAAAAAATTCAAAGCCAAATACTTCACCACACTAGTGGAATGAATAAAACAAAATGTGCTCCCTAAAGTTGATGCCTAATAAGATTCACGGAACATTATTTATTACAAATTCAACACTAAAAGCTCACAGGTCACCAACACGAAGGAGCTGCCTCGCTACTCCAGCGCAGCGTGATCGCTAACGGGGCCCCCCTCTCCTGGTGACAACAACAACCCATACCTGCACGGAAGGGATTTGCGGTACCGTAGGCCTGTTTCCCTTAAACTGATTGTGGAAAGCATGTGGGGGCATAATGCTAATCAGTGCTAAAATCATCGCAACACAAATGCAAACATTAAATCTCACTGTTCACCCCACAAAAGATACCATGCACGAACAAATTAAGAAAGACACCAAGAACAAAAAATAGTTCTAAGACAAATACTTCAGCACACTAGTGGCAGGTTTACAGTAGTAACGCGGTGCTGCATAGGCGTTCCCAAACAAATAAAGGAGGAACTAAAAGACAGATTAACCGGTCAAAAGATTTAAGCTGACAAGCGACCAAGTCAATCAAAAGGCAATAGGCGGAGTTTCACCACTGATTACTTGATGTCTCAGAGAGACCGCGCATGTGCGCTGCCTAGACAAGACCCAAAAAAGAGCTGTGAACAATGTACTTGCTCACCCAATCATTGTCAGGGCAAAGACTCAGTGATACAGTAGGAGAGAGAGAGCAATGACCGTTGCACCAAGTCACATGTCTTTCAAAATCACAAGGTGGTGACAGACTCTTCTCAGGAAGGACCATCAGCAGCCACCACATCTCAGCATCTATCTTGGGTCAGAATCAGCGTTGTATAAACCCAATAGGGTTATCTGAAATCTGCAATGTGACAGGGTTGATTTCTATGGATCAGGTAGGCCACCTCCAATACTTTCATATAGCAAAGCCAGGTCACCTCTGTATTACACAGTAGTTCAATCAGTCAATCAATAGGGCACTTATACAGTGCACAGCTACCTCCAACGAAGGTGTCCCCGTGCTAGCAGCGGATCCAGTAGAGGAAAAAAGAGAGGAATGGGCTATGAGCGGGCAAACAACCAGATCTTTCAATGTTTTCCGAAGTACTTGTTGTGTCTCTGCCTTGCAAAGGTGGTCAGGCATGGAGTTCCACAAAGACACAGTTCTCACTGATAAAGCTTGACCACCGATCCTGGCTTTAGCCAAACGGGGGATCCTAAGAAGGGGCTGGAAATTGAATCTCAGGGCCCTGGTCTGATGATATTTCCAGAGTCTCTGTCTCAGGTACGCAGGACCCTTATCCCTGGAAACTCTGTAGGCGATGGTAAGCGCATTAAACTCTATCCTCCTTTGGACAGGCAGCCAGTGTAGGCTCTGCAGATGGGGAGAGATGTGGTAACGAAACGGCACATTTCTAATGAGACTGGCCGCAGCATCCTGAATAACCTACAGTCTTTGCATCAGGTAATCTGGAAGTCACAAGTATAGGATATTTGCGTAATCCAACTTCGACGTAACCATAGCCTGGACCACAGTCTTCCTGCAGTCCATAGGTAGAAGATGCAGGAATCGCCGCAAGGTTTTTTGTTTCTAGAAACAGGCCGAGAAAACTTGCCAGATCTGGGCTTTGCAAGAGAGGTGCGTGTCAAATTTAAACCTGAGATTCCTAGCAGAATCCGCTGGGATATGTGGGGGGGTTTGCTCTGACGGCCACCAGATATTGGAGGTTGGAGAAAAGGGTTGATTGAAAAATAATACCTCAGTTTTGTCAGTATTTATTTCTAGGCAACAATCCATGATCCAGGTCGAGATGTTGATCAGACAGTTCCTAAATCTCCCTCCAAGTGCTCTTTAAAAGAGAACACCAGCTGAGTATCATCAGCATAGGAGACAGTTTTCACTCCCCATAGATAAGCAAGCGGGGTAAGATAAACATTAAATAACGTGGGGCTCAGAGCTGAACCCTGGGGCACCCCACACATAAGGGGTTTGGGCGAGGAGATGTAGGGACGGAGCAGTCCTTGCTGCGACCGGCCCTCTAAAATCGAGTGGAACCAGACCAGCGTGGTACCCGTCACTCGCAGGAGTCCAAGTTTCTCCAGTAGGATTCGGTGAGACACCATGTCAAACGCTGTGGATAAATCCAACAGCACAACCATTGTGGAGCTACCCTGGTCTAAGGTTCACGTACAGATTACGATACTTCCAAAAGGTCTGTCCCTGTACTGTAACCAGATCTAAATCCGGATTGGGAGTCGTGAAGACAGTTGTTAGACAGACTCAAGGAAATTGGACAATTGCTTCTGGATGTGAGCTAATGAAAAGCACTAATGGCATATTGCAGGACTCCACCAGCACTATAAGTCCTGAAATTAAGGAGGAAGAGGTAGAACAAGGTGTGCCTATAACAATGAGAGGCTACAATCCACACTCTCATCATGCAAAGGGGAAGGCATCCATACTCAACAGTGCACAGTTCGCCAGAATGGGTGGACATCCTCCTGTTCACTAACGTGGTAAACCAGTGGTTGTAATTTAATGGTTATAGTTCATTAGTTTAATACGGCAGCGCTGATCCAGCACGCCCAGTTAAGGCGAAATCCAAGACTTCACACTATTGTGCTGACAAAGTAGCAAAAAAACAGGCAAAGGTTCTGCTCTGGAGCAATTTAAGTCATTGGTTACAGTGTAGCAGGTAGCTCATAAATTCCGCACATGCTCCTCAGATCTGGCGGGATCGTATATCGAAACCAACCTGTCTGAGGTAAAAATGTGGGACAGAATACCATGCGCCGCCACGCTACCTAAAGAAGCAGAAGTCCGCCTCAGGACCGTCGGCAACGGCAAAACAGGGATCCAGGTTCAACTCAAATGTCTCTCGTGATTCACCTCACCGGCTCTGCACCTGCGTCATGGGAAGCGGTCTTCCGTCTGTCACCCGGGGTCACCCAGCACTCGGCAGGAAATCTCGACTGGGGTTGCCGTGCAGCATGAGAGACGTCGCCTCACCCCCTGCAAAATAGCTGTGGAGTTTCTTCCAAACAGACCTCCTTTGTGATCTGCAGGGAGAGTTTTGAAGAGTGCTGATATCGGCACTCCTTAAGTATGCAACCCAGTTCATCCAGGATCAAAACAAAGTACCAGCAGTATTTTTCCAATTAGCAAGGAAGGACTTATAGTCCGCTGACAATAGTATGTCAACCAGAAGGCTATCATTCTGCGTCTTGGGTTGCAGATCCAGGAAGCCCCGAATTAGTGTAAGGAAGTCCCTTTTTAGGTGTACCCCAAATAAAGTTCGAATAAAATTGAATGATCAGGCCCAGAAAGGAGAGAAAGTGCTGCAATAAAAGGTAGACGAGGGAGACCCCCAGTGGCTTAATAATAGTTCCAACATGATAGATACTCTCTAAGAGACATTTTATGAAGTCATGCGGGATCCAGAATGTCCTATGGAGGATCCAATATTTCTTTGGAGCTAGAGATGGGGGTGATACTAAGGGATACAACTGATTTCCAAATTAGATTCCAGGCATCCGAAGAGATTATTCCCAGAGCGTCCCACTTCTTCAGGAGTTCTGACGTCAAATCTTTCATTCCCCACTCAGGATTTGTTTTGAATTATCGTATGCTTTGCTTTCCTTCTGTTACCCTTACAGTGGTTATCCAGTTTTGTACAAGAGAATATTCACTGTACCTGCCTACTCCAACACCCATTTGTGTGATGGTGATGCAAATGGCAATAAATCCCATAAGCACAACATGCTGCACCATTCCTGATGTGAACCCTGAACCTTGTGAAACACATACACCTTTCCCCCTATAAGATTCATTTAGCATTGCTGTCACTTCATGATTGACACAGCCAGAAATCTCTCCCTGAGCGAATACCCACCACTCATTCTCTGCCAGATCCCATTAATTTACCAAAATAGGAGAGTCTTATAGTCTTTTTCACGTCTTACATCAAAATGTTGAATGAGTGCAGACAACTCCCAAACTCTTGTCTTCATTAAATATAAATGCAGTGGGTTTGCAAAAAACATCCTGCAAATCATGGCAATGATTGGAATTCAAACAGCTTCCTTAAATCAAAAAAAGATTCCAAAAATTCGAATTATAAAACGTTACTGAGCATTGATGCTTAGATAAGTGTGGCGTTAAAGGAATGGCTGCATGGTAAGGCCAAAGAACTGGAGGGTGTGATGAATCATGGCAGGATTCTGGGTAAAGAAAATGGCATAAAAGTGTGTGGCTTGCAGGGTGAGCAGGACCTCTGACCAGTTGGGCTATCCTCAAGTGTCCTGAATGGGAGACTCAATATAATAGAAACAGACCAACAAGAGGAATTTGGAAGTGTGTAAAACATAAGAAGCTAAGAAGGCTTCGATTTTATCACGGAAGGTAATATTCAATTCTAGAGGACAGTATACTAAGGCGAATAGCATCTCTTCACCTTCAGTAAAGTCAGTTGGGTGAATATCGCATGTCAGCAGTCTTTAAAGACAATGGATATATCCGGCCCTGTCTCTGTTTCTGAACTTTCCTAATAATCATCCGGAATGGCAATATCAGATCCAACCTCCTGGTGAAGCCAGGTTTCTTCTATAGTTAGGACGTCTGGATGATGATTTTTGGCACAATCCTGCTTGGGTAGCGCAACCAGAACTTGGAACTCACTACCGCCAAACCTTTGCACTACCACCACGCTGGTGACCTTTAAACAGGAACTGAAAGCCCTCCTCCTTCAAAAATAATTATCTAAAGTCATTACAGGCAACCCCCCTCCATTGAGAACATGCTCAGTCATCTCTTGGCTCAGAACTGCTCTACCTTCACTTCATTCCTTATACCTACTGTCGCACTGCCTTAGGAAGAGATACATTCTCTGCCTACGTCCCTACAAGTAACCTTCACTCAACCTCCCCAAACTTGCTAATGATCCCTACAATCCATTGGGTGTGGACGGGCGGCAGGGACCTAAGCTGTGGAACTCTCTTCGTCCTGCTTTATGGATCATAACCTCCCGTTCCCTAAATCTAAAAAATATCAAAACCTGGTTATTTGAAATAAAATCATAAATCCTTTATCTCTGATTCACAGTGGGTTTTATTCCTATGAAGTGAGACACTCATCTGCATAAGAAATCTCACTTTATTCATTCACTTCATAGATGCCTGCCCAGAAACCAACCTACTTTCTATTTTATGCGACGCTCCAGCAACTGATGTAACTTTGTAACTATGTTCTGAAACAATGTCCTTCCTCATGTAAAGCGCTCTGATACCTCCGGGTCTAGCCAGCGCTATAAAAAACTTTTCAAATAAAATAAATAAAAATTACTTGGAACGGCTTACTAACTTGGGTTTATTGCCAGCTCCTGACACTGAATATAGGATTTTTAGGGTTGGTTTTGAAGTGAATCTTACTCTGACATTGAAGTAAATGGTCTTACTTTTGGACCAAAGTGCTTCACGAGATGTTGGGAAAACACAGGCTGCTCTCCCATAGGATAAACTTTTCCATAGGGCTGAAGTAAAAAAAAAATCACCCCCGTTTCAAAACATTAGACAATGCAACAATGCTGTATTTCAAAAGCAGATGTAACTATAAAGAGCACATTTTGATAATACATTTTTTATTAGCAGACAATAGCAATCTTAAGTGGCATTGCATTGCTTCATATACAATTTGACCCCACTAACCATCACAGAGTGTCAGTCAGTCAGTCTCTCTCTCTCTGTCAGTCAGTCTCTCTCTCTCTGAGTCAGTCTCTCTCTGTCAGTCAGTCAGTCTCTTTCTCTCTGTCAGTCTGTCTCTCTCTCTGTCAGTCTCTCTCTTAGCCAGTCAGTCTCTCAGTCTCTCTCTCTCTCTCTCTCTCTCTCTCTCTCTCTCTCTCTCAGTCAGTCAGTTTCTCTCTCTCAGTCAGTCTCCCTCTCTCTGTCAGAGAGAGAGAGACTGACTGACTGACAGAGAGAGAGACTGACTGACAGTCAGTTAGTCTCTATCTCTCTCTGTCAGTCAGTCTTTCTCTCTCTCTCTGTCAGTCAGTCTCTCTCTCTCTCTCTCTCTGTCAGTGTCTCTCTCAGCCAGTCAGTCTCTTGCTCTGTCAGTCCCTCTTAGTCAGTCTGTCTCTCTCTCTTAGTCTCTCTCTGTCAGTCAGTCTCTCTCTGTCAGTCACTCTCTCTCTGTCAGTTAGTCTCTCTCTGTCAGTCAGTTTCTCTCTCTGTCAGTCAGTCTCTGTCAGTCAGTCAGTCTCTCTCTCTCTGTCAGTCAGTCTCTCTCTTTCTGTCAGTCAGTCTCTCTCTCTCTCTGTCAGTCAGTCTCTCTCTCTCTGAGTCAGTCTCTCTCTGTCAGTCAGTCAGTCTCTCTCTCTCTCTGTCAGTCAGTCAGTCTCTCTCTCTGTCAGTCAGTCTCTCTCTCAGTCAGTCTCTCTCTATCAGTCTCTGTTAGTCACTCTCTCAGTTAGTGTCTCTCTCTCTCTGTCAGTCAGTCTCTCTCTCTCTCAGTCAAACAGTCTCTCTCTCTCTCTCTCTCTCTCTCAGTCAGACAGTCTCTCAGTCAGTCTCAGTCAGTCAGTATCTCTCAGTCAGCCAGTCAGTCTCTCTCTCTATCTTTCTCTCTCTGTCAGTCAGTCTCTCTCTCTCTCTGTCAGTCAATCAGTCTCTCTCTCTCTCTGTCGGTCAGTCTCTCTCTATCAGTCAGTCTCTCTTTCAGTCAGTCTCTCTCTCAGTCAGACTCTCTGTCAGTCTCTCTCTTTCTCTGTCAGTCAGTCTCTCAGTCAGTCTCTCTTTCCACTCTCTCTCTCCACTTTCTCTCTCCACACTGTCAGTCAGTTTCTCTCTCTGTCAGTCAGTCTCTCTCAGTCAGTCTCTCTCAGTCAGTCAGTGTCTCTCTCTGTCGGTCAGTTTCTCTCTCTTAGTCAGTCAGTCTATCAGGCAGTCTCAGTCAGTCAGTCTCTCTCATTCAGGCAGTCAGTCTCTCTCTCTATCTCTCTAACTCTGTCAGTCAGTCTATTTCTCTGTCAGTCAATCAGTCTCTCTCCCTGTCAGTCAGTCAGCCTCTCTCTCAGTCAGTCTCTCTTTCAGTCAGTTTCGAACTCAGTCAGCCTCTCTGTCAGTCAGTCAGTCTCTCTCAGTCTCTCTCTCTCTCTGTCAGTCAGTCTCTCAGTCAGTCTCTCTCTCCACTCTTTCTCTCTCAAAATGTTCTTGTGTCACTGGTGTGAAGTGCAGCCAGTATCACAGGGGCGACCATGTCCATGACAGGGTGGTTCGTATGAAGAGATATGTGTAGAGGGCCACCAACCTCCCCCACAGGTGACAACACAAAAAAACATCATGGCTCATATTAACAACTTTAACTATGCCTCCTCCTTCACCACTCTCTCTCTGGTGGGGAAACACAAGAGGAAACTAATGATGGTAGTGGGCAAGACGAGGAAGCTAGTGATTTGCAGAATGAGAATGTGTGTGTCATAACTCAAGGAGCAGTAGAGGAAGCACACTGGAAGGATGACTTGAAGGCAGATTTGCATCTGCAGAGAGTGTGTGAGAAAACAAAGGGTGGTTGGGCGGACCAAGACAAGCGAGAAGAGACTCTTAGACCATTCTGGATGGTTTGAGACAAACTATCCATTGTGGATGATTGTCTAATTCACGGTACGAAGCTGGTTACCACCTGAGACTTTGAGAGGTGTTTTGATCCACCTGGCCCATGAGGGACATCTTGGTGTCACCAAGACTAAACAGAGGCTACGTCTAGACTTTTGGAGGCCCAACATGGATTTGGAAATTGAGAGTAAAATAAGGGAATGTATGCCATGTTCCTCCAGCGACAAAATACTAAAACACATACTCCTCCAATGCACTGCAGGTCACCACCCAAGGGCCTGTGGGTGGAAACCCGCATGCCAGATATACTGGTACGAATGGACTTATACTCTAGGTGGCCCGAGTTAAGGTTTGTCTTTGAGAACACCACCAAATCTGTCCTTGAATTCCTACTGGAAGTGTTCCTTCAGAAGGGTTACAGATAACGGGTTCCAACTCTGCTCCAAAGAAATGAGAGAGTTCCTAGAGTGTAATGGAATAAAACACAAATTATGTGCTCTCTACCACCCAGAGACCAACAGGATTGTAAAAAGATTTAACAGAACCATCAAAGAAGGCATCCAGCGAGCGAGGACCGGTAGTTTGTGCTAGAGGTATGAGGTTTTGTACCGTCTAGAGGCTTACAGGCGGACCCCTCACCAAAACTGGTGCCTTTTGAACTATTGAAAGCTAGAAAGCCCAAGTCCAGATTAGTACCAGGATGGATGAAGTGGCACAAGGGTTGGACTGATCTTTCTGAGGAAATCCAATGGCGTATAGAAAGGTGAGGTCTGATCAAACACAAGCAGTCAAGCACATTTAATTCAAGGTGGGGAATCTTGTCAAAGTCAGAGCTCCCACAGGTAGAGCAAGCTGGTCTGAGTTTACAGGGCCCACACGAATTGTAAAGTTGTTCAGGAATGCAGCCAAAACTCAAGATGGGAGGATTTGGAACTTAGGGAGGGTGGTGAAGTGCACTGCTCCTTCTGTGGTCATATACACTTCAAGGGAGAATGAGTGCAGAAGACCAGGTGCAGCCAGCTCACCTACAGTGGGTGACGCTGGGCAGACCAACATTCACCCCAGGACGAGTGGTAAGAAGATATGTTGTCCTAAGGACTTGGAGAACTATGCTATTAAGTAAACTTAATCTCTCTCTCTTTTTCTCTCTCCATCTCCCCTCCTCTCCTCTTTGTAAGTCTCTGCCTATAACCTTGATTTTCCTTCCCCCTTTGATGCCTCTGGTTTGAAAGGAGGGAGATGTGTGGTATTCTCTGTCTTAGGGGAGGAATGCTATGTTAGACCTCACCCCTCTCCTTCTTCGAGGCACCATGGTTTGGGCCCCTCCTGGCATGCCTTGGAATGTCACAGTTACTAGGGTTCTAAGTGCGGCTCCCTGCGTTGGAGTCCTGTGAGGCATTTGATTGTCGACAGATGTGGCCGAGATCTTTCCGCTGTATCCTCAAAATAAACTTACCTTTGTTCTTCACTACAACGTCTCCTGTGATCCGAGTGGAGTTAGAGCTTTTCTACAGCAACCAACTCCAAGGGCCCACCATGGTGCCCAGTAGCTGGAAGTATTTCAACCCCCTCTCTGAAGCAGATATCGCTAAAATGATTAATATATCCAAGCCCTCCTTCCATGTAGCTGACCCCATTCCAGCCCACCTAGCAAAAACGCCGAATCAATTGTAAACAGCTCGCTGAGGCCTGAAATTATTCCAGACTGCCTTAAACTCAGCCAAGTCAACCCATTACTAAAAAAAAACAGGCACACACCAGAATAACCTCAGTAACTACAGGCTTGTTTCCAACATCCCCTTCTTAGCAAAAATCCTCGAAAGACGTGTTCGCCTAACAACTCAACCAACACGTAGACAGCAACAATCGCCTGGACGCTCACCATTCGGGCATCAGAAAAGGATGCAGAACAGCGATAGCTATGCTGAATGTTGTAGATGATTTATACAAATCCTTCAATGTAGAACGATACTGCTACTCATACTCCTTGACCTATCAGCAGCCTTTGACACGGTTGAGCGCAAACCTCTTCTGAGGGTGGTCCTACAATGGTTCACATTCTTCCTACAAAACTCCTCACAACAAATAAAAATAAACAATTCAATTTCTGACATATTCCTATAACACAGAGAGTCCCACCAGGCTCAGTTCACTCTCTCTCACTGTTCAACATCTACATGGAGCCCCTCACAGTCATACTAAAAAAATCAAACATCCCCTTCTACCTCTTGCTGACGACACCTAGATGTCCCTGAAAACATCCTCAGTAGATGACATACATAGACTAAATGCCACTCTCAGAGAAGTCCAGCACTGGCTATCTCACAACCACCTAAACTCAATCAATAGAAGACCGAAATCCTTTTCATATCCAACAACGAACAGACTCCCCAGATTAAAGAATGGCTAAAATCCATTGATGCTCTAAACTGCAATCCACCTCTGGCTGACTCCGCAAAATCCCTGGGAATCACTCTGGACCCATGATTGAACATGAGCAAATATATAAAAAACACTGCGAAGAGTGCCTTCTACAACCTAAAACTCCTCAACAAAATAAAACCCTTCCTCCCTCCTAAATCTCTGGTTCTGTCCAGATTGGACTATGGGACTGCTATCCTCACAGGCACGGCAAAATCACGCTTAGCCCTCCTCTAAACAACTCTAAATGCAGCTGCTAGGATAGTCACCTGAGTCAAAAAAATACGACCACATATCACCCTCTCTGAAAGAACTAAAGTGGCATTCCATTGCAGCGCGTTATAACTACAGAACTGCATGTCTCACCCACAAAGTACTTCACACCGGAAAACCAGCTTACCTTGCATCCAAACTCAAAAAGGCAGGCCAGACGAGAAACCTAAGTAGCACAAACACGCTACTTCTCATTCCACCAAAAACTCACAAACAAAAAACCTTGGCACGCTCCTTCTCGGACAATGCCTCTAAAATCTGGAACTCCATCCCAGTCCATATCAGGACTAACCCTTCCTTCATAAACTTCAAAAGACAGCTTAACCAACTGGATAGCAACCACCCAGAGCGATAGGGTGTCTCTGCAATAGGCATCTCACCAGATTATTAACAATCGCCCAACACAAGTGGGTTTCTACACACCATGACTTTTGCTCCCCCTTCTATGTTCCCCTCCAGGCCTTCACTTGATTCGATGCACAACACTGCTGTTTGCTGAACTAATGTGTAGAAAGGACATAATGCTTGTCTGCTATCGTTAGGATCATTGTTGTAAAGGGTGCTACGATACCTTCGGGTTTAGCCTGCGCTATATAAAACTCTTAAATAAATAAATAAATAACATGAGGGGTATCGAGGTCGACAGAGCAGTCTGCACTGATTACTTACACAGATTAAAGACCTCTCAAGAACACCTGACGTTACCTTAGGATGACTGGAAAATATGTTACCATTTACTCATGTTCACATAAGAAACTTCAAAGCTAATTTCAGGCTAGTGTAGGCAGGTTCACAAAATAAACTATTTAGGTTCAATACCAGAAGCATTGCTTGTCTGCTGCTATAACTACCATAATTTCCGAAAAACTTAGCGGTCGATGCTCTGCTGAGGCACACAGGTACTGAGTGAACTGTACTCCTCACCACAGTCTCCATCCTTCTCTTAAGTGCAGTCAACAATCAGGAAAGTTCCCTGTTCAGACCTCCATCTGCCTTGGCAGGCCCTTGACAGACCTCCTGACTTTTGTGATTTTCCACAAGGGGGCATGCAGGGGCCCACAGATGAAGCAAGATGGAGTGCTGCTACTTTTACAAGGGTGGAAGGGGCACTACCCACCTATTTAGGCATTGTTGTGTGTCAGCTTGGTGAACATGGTCGAAGTTGGATACCAAATTCTCAAAGAAATGAATACATTTGCTCCCATAGGTTAATAACCTCGCGTGGAATAAAATGGTTTTAGAAAACTGCACAGAAGTGATATAACCCCTACGTCTAGTCCTCCTTGTCATTGTGCTGCCATATGAGGCCGCCTCCCACAGGAATTACTAGCAAGCTTGCTTGATAAACCAAAACGGATTGGTGTATAAGGCTACCACCCACCCAACCCACTTCCTGTTTCATTTTCTGTCCATCAGACAGGGAGTGCTCCATATGGCTTGCCAAACATAAGATGGATTTAATTATTGTGTCAGTTCCCGATTAGTGTGTGCGCTCTGGTTCATTGAAAAGCTTCCAAGGCATGAAACCTGATCTGAGTGTTTGTAGTGCCCAATTTAATTGTATAATTGCTCTTAAATGAGCCTGCCCATGTTGTGATAAATCCAAACCCCATTTTATGAGGTCCAAAGCTGAGGACAAAATGTGATTTGGCGAGTGCACTCTTTTAGAAATCGTGTGCAATCCATTCTCAATAACTTTAAAACCAGTTGCAAGTTTTCTTCATATATTTGCCTAACTCTTTCTGTAGCTTCTTTCTCTGAGTATTTGTTTAGCTTATAGTAAATGGCATATACTCCTGTGGCGAGCAATCTTTTATTTCTTTTAGGCCATGGTCCTAGAAGAAAGTCAGAAAAATCCATGTTTTCATTGATTAAGAAAAGGTGTTCCTTCACTATTGAATGAGTGCAATGTTTTAGCCATCTTTGGCACAGCTTACCTACATTATATGTGGTAACTACCACAGGTGTTTGTGTATTATGGCATGGGTGAGGCCGAATAATTTTAGGTCCAGGAGTGTTGGAAAGGAAATGTTGCAAAAGGGTGTCAGCATCATAATGCCATAAGGCTAAACCCTCAATAGGGAATTGAGATGAATTATAGGTTCCATTTTGTATCATATAATTTATGTTTGATTCAGACAGATTCCTTTGGAATTGCCAATTATTGAGCATGGCCAAATTAGCACGTGGTATAGATGGGCTCTTTAAGTCCTTCATTGTTGCAGGTTCCAGACAGGTACTATGTCAGCTAGTTTTGTTTAGAAATATTATTTCTTTCTGAATTAAACAGGCTCGAAAAAAGGCTTCTTTGCCCTGTATCTGCCAATATCTGTTTCCTAAATACTTTTCTCATCAACATTTGCTTTCCAATGCTCATATCATTAAGTAGACAGATTTTGACTAAACTCCCTAGAGTATTTCAGCTTGTTGGTAGTGATTAGATTTTTTGGAAACTTCTGTATGAAATAGAAGGCTGAAGGGTGTGATCTGTCAGCGCTCTGAAAATGAGAGAGTTTCTTCAAGAAATTACAATGACTATCTGGAGGCTGAGCCTCACGATTTTCCTATTGTGTGTATTGTGAATTTCTCTAGGATAACTAGTTCAATGTATGAAATAATGTGTATAGTGATTACAGCAATACATTTCTTTGTAGTTCGCTGAATTCAGATAATGATCATCAGTATTCAAAGTATCATATGCCTGTAAACCAGACATCATTCTCAATGTCCCAATCATCTGAAATAGAACCGCGTATTATAACACTATTCGTTGAAACATTTGTCACATAAGGCAATTGCAGGTCTCAGTGGGTCCCATAATCTGATATGGAACCTTTTCCCAGGCTGTGCCCTGGAAACAGGCTAAACTGTAATGTTCACAGCATAGTGACCTCTTCGGGCTCTGTGAGATGAGGAGTATCATTGCAGTTCACGAACCTCAGGCGGGGCAATTGTTCTTTCAGGGACTAAATATCCATTCAGCAGCAGTAGTACGACGGGTTTCATTGACAATCGTAAGAGGAAAATAAAGAATACTCCCAAAATGATCCAGGCATAGAACCACGGCGGAATGAAATACTTTTCACGAAACCACTGATAATCACAAAGCAGTCTCCTGTCGATAAGTAACTGTAGATGGAGTCAAAAAATTCTCTATGAAATACTCATAGTCATTTTCAGTGCTGTGGGTCTCACATGACTCTTGGAAAGGCACCAGTTAAATGATGTAGTGTCAATAATGAGAGACTTTGTCTCAGCTGTTCAGGGAGGGAGTTCCACAGCTTAGGGTCCTGACAGACAAACAAACACCCTCCCATACATAACCTTTTTACTCTTTGGGATCGCACACAGGGAACAACCGACTTGAGCGAAGAGTTTGGGCCAGCTGGTATAATTTAATAATATCCTGCAGGTAGTGTGGACGAACCCCTGCTCATGCTCTTTGCACATAACACAGGGCTTTAAACTGGATTCGCTTCTCAATTGGGAGCCAGTGCAGCTCTTGTAACAGACCCTCCACCGAGGTCTGCTTCAGAGCCTGTAGAGCATCCTAGCCGCAGAAGTTCGGACCACCTGCATCCGTCTAATAGACGATTTGTCCACCCCCAAATAAAGCATGGTGTCATAGACCAGACTCGACTAAGTGCCTGTACCACCGTCCGTTGAGCTGAGAATGGCAGTAGCCAAATTATCTTCCTCAGCCACTTCAAAGCGGCAAAACATGTGGCATCCACCTTTATCACCTCAGGCTTCATTGACAACTTATCCTTGATCAGGAACCCCAGGTTCTTAACCTTAGGGGCTGGATCTGGGAGAGGGTCCAGTTTTTTTGCCACTGATTGGGGCCCCACAGGGACAGATTCCTTCCCAGCACCAACACCTCTGTCTTATCTCCATTTATCTTTAATGAGTGGTAGTTCATCCCCTCTGCCACCTTACTCAAGCAGGAGTTCAAGGCTGCTGAGTTGTGGTACTGTGCATATGACAGGGAGAAGATGATTTGTTTGCCATCTGCATAAGAGAATATCACGAGACCACAACTTTCCACTAAGTCCACCGATGAGTGCACAGTGATAGTAAAGAGTGCTGGACTTAGGGAGGATCCTTGAGGGACTCCCTAATTAAGAGCATACCACTCAGAGGAGTCCGTGGCAAAAATTCCCTGCAAAGACCAGTCTTCTTGGAAAGATGTCAACCAAGCAAGTTCCCTATATACCTATCTTGACCAGCCTCTGAATAAGAGAGACATTGGGCCCAGTGTCAAAAGTCGCACTAAAATCAAGAAGAATAAGCACGGCTGTCTCACCTTCATCTAAAAGCCATCTAAGATGCTCCGTGACTCCTAGCAGGGCAGATTCAATGCTGTGTCCCATCCTAATCCCCAAGGGGTTGAAAGGGATTGAGAAGGATGAAAATACTGTTGAGATTCTATGAAATTGCAGAACTGTCTGCTAACATGCCTCTCCAGTATTTTTGCCAAAATGGGAAGCATTGAGACTGGTCTACAATTAGACGAATTCTAAGGGTAGAGATTCTCTTTCTTCAAGAGGGGCCTAACCAAGGTATGTTTCCATGCCTGTGGAATCTTACCTGGCATAAGCGAGGTGTTCAGGAGTCCTACTAGAATTTGCAGAATCTCATGCTCTAGGGAACTCAACTTGACCAGAGGGAGAGGATCTCCTGGGGAGCCCAACCTAATTACGGTCAGTAAAGCCAAGAACGCGTGCAGATCCGGAATGTTCCAGCAATTCAGTGTCAGCCCAGCTTGTACCAAGAGCAGTCCAGTCTTGTACTGATCCCTGAATCACCATCAATAGTACTCTCTGACCCAGCATTCTTCTCTCCGATCTTGAGAGAAGCCTGAATATCTGTCACCTTTTTGATTAAAAAACAAGTCAAATCCTCACACTGATCCTGAGATAAGACTGGTGCAGATTTGATTGTTATGGGGTCAGAGAGTTCTTTCACTACTCTAAAGAGAATTTTTGAACAATTTTGGGTGGCGTTGATTTGATCCGTGAAAATGTAGCACCAGGGGCTCTACATAGCCTATGATACTTTCTGAGGGGCATTCTATATCTGATGTTACTCTCCTCATTATTGGCCCATCTCCAGGATCTCACTAAGGCTTTACACCTTGACTTCTCCACTCATAATTACTCGGTAAACCAAGGAGCTTGTGGATGAGATCTAACAAAGCGAATAACTTTTGCTGGCAAAACTATATCCAGCGCTTCGCTTAGCCAGACATCTGTCCTAGGCTGGTTTTACTCAACCCCTTGATTTAGTTCCAGCTGTGTATTCCTCAACTGGCTGTTGAGGCCTGATATATCTAGTCGCAACCATGCCCTGTACTTAGGGCCTGATTTATGTGTCGGCGTTCGGGTTACTCCATCACAACGGTGACGGATATCCTGCCCACCGAAAGATAAATTCCATTATATGCTATGGGATTTATATTTTGGAGGACGGGATATCCGCCACTGTTGTGACAGAGTAACTCGTCCGCCGAGATCTAAATCATTTCCTTGGTGTTGGGCTCCCTCCCTACCCTGGTTAGCACTTGACCTCTATAGATCGAAAACAGTACCCCATACTCGTCTGACCATGCTAAAGCAGAGGAGGGAGGGGCTGATTCCAATGAATTAATATTGGAAAGGATTGGGTCCAGCAGATGTCCTTCTTTGCGCATGGGTGAAGAATTAGCTAAATGCTTACTTAGCACTCTCAGGTCCTCACTTAAGGTGGTCCCAGGTCCACCCATATTATCTTCAAAGTTGATGTTTAGGGCACCCAGCAATATAAAATTAGAGGATCTGAGAATATGTGGAGCCAATAACTGCAGAAACAATGAGCACCATTTTCCAGCATTAACCTGAGGGGCTACATATGTAAGTGCCCGGCAGGGTAAAGTTATCTGAAAGTTTCAGTGCAAAACCTTGACATGGTAAAAAGAAGACATTTGCTCCAGACGAATGTTGCATCAAGTGTTGTCTCTATTTCTTCAATACACTTTCATAGTTCTTAGAAAGATACAGTCAGACAATATCTGCGTCTAATGTTATGTTATGTTATGTTATGTTATAGAGACTTGTAAAGCGCGCGATTACCAAGTAGGTGTCCTGGCGCTGTCCACTACTCCCTAGTCCCAAGAGTCAGACAATGATTCTGCATAAATTAGTTAAGATGTCGACTTCCATTGTCTAAAACTGAAAAGATGGCGACCTCCATAATTTGAGATTGAGTTCGGCCCTGCATAAAATTGAGTCGAACCTTAGGGGTTTTACTTCAGTAGCTGTATACACCAATCAGATTTGGTGTATCAAGAGAGCTTGTTAGTAATTCCTGTGGGAGGTGGGGGTTGCCTCATACATCAACAATGTGACAAGGAGGACTATCCTAGGGGGAATGAAGGTTCATTACGCATTTTTAGATTCACCACATTTTCCAGCTTTTATTGGGAAACCTGCAATAGTTTTTTGTGAAATGTCTACAGTGGGCTTTAAAAAGTTCTTTGGAGTGCACATTGCGTTTGTGCTCAACTGTGTATGGGGTACTTGTGCTCTGCTGTATATGTTTTTTTTTTTACAGGAAAACATATTGTTCCTTTGAGAGAAATCCATTTCTCTACATCCCCACACATGTGGCTTGTGACCTTTGCAAGAATACATTTCTGACCTTCTACATGGTAGATAGGGTCAGAGACAAGTTTGTGATTGTGGGTGTTCAGAAGTTAAATGGACTTTTGACCCTCAAATACTCCCTGCCAACTCCCTATCAATCACTCCGCAAAATCCTGTGTGAGTAAATGTATGTATGAGTGTAAACCAACTTTTTTGAACTAGAAAAGTGTTTTTTCATAAAAAGGCTATTTGTGTATGTGCATCTACAGTGTTGTGGTTGACTTAGAATAACTTTTAGAATTGGGCACTCAACAGCATCTGTACATTCATTCTCCCTATTAGGAGGGTGGGCGTGATGCAATGATGTGTAGATGTTTGTGGGAAATGTGTCATCAAAGAGTTTGTATTTCAAAAGGCCTGTTACTGAGCCTCATTAAGACAGGAAGCAAATGGGAAGCAATGGTGGTGTAGCAGCAGCAATGTAAATTAATGTAATGACACTGTTTTGCTTCTAGGACACTGTCTATCGTGTGATGCAATAATGTGCTTAGAGCCCTGCCCACTGGACTGGCTCTACAATGGAAGAAAGTGTTACTATTTTTCGAAGGAGTGGGCAGACTGGGAAGAGAGCCAGCTGCTCTGCTCCTCCTATAAAGCCTCCTTGACTCTGATCCACAGTCGAAAAGAACTGGTAAGGCATTAAAGCGCACTAATATTTCACTATCATTCTAACAGGGCTGCTAACTGTCCTGTTCTGGATTGGTTTCTCTTCACAGCACTGGCAAGCATAACACTCTGCATAAAAGACAACACCTGGCATAAGGCTAATAACTCATCTTTATTAATTGCTCAGCTTTTATACATGGCCTACTTATGTGGAGCCACTCTCCACACATCCTCTTCTCTCTGCTTCCCTTGATGTAGTGAGAGGGAAACTAGGGCTTCCTGTCTCCACCCTGGAAGTCCCTGGCATTTTACTTTTGTCTGGGCCAGCTATAACGCTGACCTACTTATAAAAAATGTCTTTTCCTAGAGGACATGACATCTCCCCCCACTTACAAAGAAATTCTGCCAATCTCTTCAATGCATCCTTTGGGCTCTCTAGTTGGTTTCTTTGCTCTACGAATGTTGAGAGTGGGTCTGCAGATGTTGTGGGTGATGTCTGTTGCGGGGAGTGTTCGTTGGTAGGTGAGCATCCATTGGGCGCCTTGATGGATTTGTTCGCTCTGTGGATGTTGAGAGTGGTTTCTGTTGTGAAAGGTGTTTGTTGGTGGGATGCTTCACGAGAACAGGGGTCGGCTCTTGGACCCGTTTACTTGTTTTGTTTGCCTCACCCACTCCCAGTCGCCTTTGGGAATGTTGAAGTCTTTGACAATCCAGGCATCTTCATGTTCCTTTTTCATACCCCTTTCCTTGCGAATGACATGTCTCTGTCTCCATGCTTCTGCCTTTCTTTGAGAGTGATGAGACCGCATTTCCCCAACATTTCTGGGTAATTTCCCATACATTTGTTCTTATTCTGCGAGTTCTTTGAGTCAGCTGGGCCATCCCCTTCAGAGGTGAAGTTATAATGTTCATGACTTGATGTGAATATAACGGACATGACAGGTTGTGTTGTGGGGTAAGTGATTGTTTTGCTCTGAACGGGGAGAAAGTTCTCTGATGCAACTGTGCATTTGTGTGATTGACGGCATGGACGGTTTCTCAATGTTGACTTGCCAGATGGTTCTGTTGACCTGAGTGATTGTGCTGACATGCTTTCTGAATCAGATGAAACTACTGGTGATTTCCTTTGAGGAAGTTCTTTTGGGTGTAGTCTTGAGCTGATGGACTGTGATGAACTGCTCCTTGAGTTGGAACTATCTTTGGGACATTTCTTTGGGTACATCTCTTGAAGTGTCTTATGTGCTCTTGTTACGGGGGTATAAATTGATAGCTGAATGTTTATTTCTATTGTTTGGCCCCATTGCACTTTGTCTCTGCTCCTCTCATGTGGTGTTAACTGTCTCCTCTCAGTTTTCTCCTTATTGTCGTGGGTGTCTTGAGTGCGTTTGTATACCATTTTCCGGAGACTAGGTGAATTGCCCAACCTTCTGTGGTTTGTTTCTTCCTCTTGCTTGTTGGGCGCACTGCTGTCTGCACCATGTGTGCAATATGTCCCACTGCTTGATGCTTCTTCAGAAAAGTCTAAGAAGCTTGATGAACAGTGGGTAGCTCGGGTGTGTTTGTATACCGGTTTCCAGAGTCTGTGCGAATTGCCCAATCTTCTGTAGTTTGTTTTTTCTTCTCGCTTGTTGAGCATGCTGTCATCTGTGCCATTTGTGTGATCTGTCCCACTGCTTGATGATTCTTCAGAATTGTCTGGAAGGTTTGATGAGTGACTCCTTGAAGTTATTTCAGTTTGGCTGCTACGATCCTGGATTGTCCAGGTCTTTTGTTTGCCATTCTCCTCTGCCGATTGTATTGTTGAATCTGAGGATCTCCTGTCACTTTGTCTATTGTGATAGCTTGTCTCTGGTCTGTCTTTGCCCTCACTCTTTCTGGCTCTTTTGGTCTCTTGGGCTTTACTCACTGACATGAGAAAAAGCTCATTTTTCTTGTCTTTCTTTCTTGCATTGAGGTGCAATTCTCTTGCTTTGGCACGCTCTCCGGCTTCGGCCCTGGCATTTTACTTCTGTCTGGGCCAGCTAGACCACTGACCTACTTATATATCAATGTCCTTTCCTAGAGGACATGACACTAACCAATCAGGTGTTTCCTGTAATGTCAGAGCTCCAGGGGCGGTGCCCTTGCCACACGCTGTTTCGTCATTTCTTTAAAAATGTTTCCTGCCCTGGAGACCGGGCCCACAAGTCCCTCATTAGCGGTAGTATAGTGCAGTGACGGTATAATGTTGTTCGCCAGCAGAGTACTCAACTGTTGGGGATGAAAGTGCTCCCAAAGCCATGGCACCTCCTTTCATCATGGGTGATTACTGTTCCTGGACCGCAGTGACCACCGAAAACACAGCCCGCACGATGAACACCATCCACTCTGGATCTCCGACTGACCCCTGCCCCCACTACATCTTCAACAAGGCCGACTCCACCATCGCACCCCAACTCCGAGACGTCATCAACACCTCCTTCGACACCGCCACCTTCCCGGAGAGCTGGAAGCATGCCGAGCTCAGCGCCCTACTGAAGAAACCAACAGCGGACCACACCGACCTCAAAAACTTCCACCCCATCTCGCTCCTCCCTTTTCCTGCCAAAGTCATTGAGAAGATCGCCAACAGACAGCTTGCCGCCTTCCTCGAGACGAATGGATCCCTCGACCCCTCGCAGTCCGGTTTCAGAGCCAACCACAGCACCGAGACCGCCCTCATCGCAGCCACCGACGACATCCGAGCCCTTCTCGACAACGGGGAAACAGCGGCACTCATCCTCCTGGACCTCTCCGCCGCGTTCGACACTGTCTGCCACCGCACCCTAGTCCAACACCTCAGCAACACCAGCGTCCAAGAGAAGGCATTGAAGTGGATCACCTCGTTCCTCGCTGGAAGAACACAAAGAGTCCGCTTCCCCCTCGTTTTGCTCCGAGGCCACCGAAGTCATCTGCGGCGTCCCGCAAGGATCATCACTCAGCCCCACCCTCTTCAACGTCTACATGAGACCCCTTGCAACCATCGCACGCCAACACAACCTCAACATCATCTCCTGCGCCGACGACACCCAGCTGATTCTCTCCCTCACCAGAGACCCCGACACCACCAGAACCAGCCTCCACGAAGGGATGAAAGACGTCGCCGAGTGGATGAAGAACAGCCGCCTGAAACTGAACTCAGACAAGACGGAAGTCCTCATCCTCGGACCATCACCCTCCGCCTGGAACGACTCCTGGTGGCCCCCAGCCCTGGGCACCGCCCCCAAGCCAACAGACCACACACGCAACCTGGGCTTCATCCTGGACTCCTCCCTCTCGATGACCAGACAAGTCAACGCCGTCTCCTCCCCATGCTTCCACACCCTCCGCATGCTCCGCAATATCTTCCGATGGATCCCGATCGAAACCAGGAAGACAGTCACCCAGGCCCTCGTCACCAGCCGGCTGGACTACGGAAACACCCTCTACGCCGGAACCACAGCCAAACTACAGAAAAGACTACAACGCATCCAGAACGCCGCCGCCCGACTCATCCTGGACATCCCTCGACGCAGCCACATCTCCGGCCACCTGAGGAACCTGCACTGGCTCCCCGTCAACAAGAGGATCACGTTCAGGCTCCTCACCCACGCACACAAGTCTCTCCACAACCTGGGCCCCAAGTACCTCAACGATCGCCTGACCTTCCACACGCCCACCCGCCAGCTACGGTCCGCTAGCCTCGCCCTCGCTGCCGTACCACGCATCCGAAGAGCCACCGCCGGAGGCAGATCCTTCTCCTACCTGGCGGCCAAGACATGGAACTCCCTCCCCATCCACCTTCGGCTGACCCAGGACCACCTCGCCTTCAGGAGACAACTCAAGACCTGGCTGTTCGAGCAGTAGCGGCCCCCTTCCCCTAAGCGCCTTGAGACCCGTCCGGGTGAGTAGCGCACTATACAAGTGTTTTGATTGATTGATTGATTGATTCCTCTTGACTGGCTCTGCGTCTCACACATCTCACAGATCCACACTGGCGCTGGGCTGGATGAGGGCCACCTGAAGGGTTGGGGTTGCCTTGGGTTGTTGAGCCCCCCAGCCCCCATGCACTACAGCCACTGTGAGGCCTGTGTTACACCCCTGGGTACGGCCCAATAGCTGGTTTACTCAGGCTCCGAAATTAGGATTTCGCCAAAACGCAAAAATTGGTGCTTACAACTATCAATATATTAATCACATGGCGGAATATAAATATAAAATATGAGGCAAATAAGTTGTGTTTTTCTGAGCGAATTTCATTTGCATCCAGTTTGTCTAAACAGCCTTTCCACAGTGAAAAGGAACTCCAAAGCGATTGTGCCAATCTCTCCATTTTTCATCCTTCATTGAAACTACGAAAGGACTTGTCCTGGGTCTTTGAGAACCAGATCCAAAAACATTAAAGGCGTCATCCTTAACGTGATAAAGCCCTCTGAAAATATCAATGTAGGCTGACCCCTGCACTTCCTGTTTGCTCCCTTGTCTACCAGTGACGTAATGGTCAGCCCTCCCTAGAGAATGTGATGGGGTCCCCCTGATCCCCCTACAGATATGCATTGGCTTGGGGCTGAGTGGGGCTCCTTGAAGGTTTGGGGGCCCCTGAAAGGTTGCTGTCCCCTCTGTTCCGCAGGGGCCAGTTGATGGATACCATCTCAAATAAATGCTTCACTTCCTCTCTAAACATTCTGTGTCTTGGAGGTAGATGATTTTCCTGCTTCTCTCGGGCGTCGAGCTCCTGATGACTGTAAGAAAGCAGAGGGAAAACCTCTGTTGAAACCCCTGGCTTAACTCCAAGGACCCAAGCCACGTCCAGCCTGTCTCCTTGCTGCGGTGTCTAGGTATACAAGCAACGTCCGGCCTGCCTTCCTGCTGCGGTGTCTAGGTATACAAGCAACGTCCGGCCTGCCTTCCTGCTGCGGTGTCTAGGTATACAAGCAACGTCCGGCCTGCCTTCCTGCTGCGGTGTCTAGGTATACAAGCAACATCC
This sequence comes from Triturus cristatus, assembly GCF_964204655.1. Taxonomy (NCBI): domain Eukaryota; kingdom Metazoa; phylum Chordata; class Amphibia; order Caudata; family Salamandridae; genus Triturus; species Triturus cristatus. The sequence goes on from NC_140587.1 coordinate 58,703,085, forward strand.
GGCCTGCCTTCCTGCTGCGGTGTCTAGGTATACAAGCAACGTCCGGCCTGCCTTCCTGCTGCGGTGTCTAGGTATACAAGCAACGTCTGACCTGCCTCCTTCCTGCGGTGTCTAGGTATAAAATCAACATATGGCCTGCCTGCTTGCTGCGGTGTCTGGGTAAAATGCCAGAAAGGTTTCTCTTCATTCAATTACAGAGTTTCTCTATAAACATCACTTGGCTCAGTTCGTTTCAGGCACATTGTAGACCAAATGCTAGCGTGAGGCCATGGTGCTTTCAGCCATAGAAGATCCAACCAGGGTTGTGGCCAGCAGTAACCTCAGGACATTACATCATGTAGATTTGTTGGCTGCTTCCAGCCCCATCGATCATAACATCCTCATCACAGCCCCTTGGGGAGTAGGGCTTCACTGGCCAAGGTCATCAGGAAACTACTTCAGTTATGTGTGGTGTCCCTCAATGCTCTGCTCTTTCACCCTTGACATTAAACCCGTGCGTGCGCCCGCTGTCAAAATTACTCCATCAGGAGGGGGTCTCATTTTTTTATGTACTCTGAAACTACTCGGATTATCTTTGCCATCTCCTGCTCCCAAAAATCTCCATTTTTTTTGAAAGAGCTATTAATGAAATCTTATATAAATAAATGTGCGTCAATGAAGATGAATTTAAATTCTTTGTGTTCTATTTGACAAATATCAGGTTTGCAGTGCTATGTAAGTGTGACGTTTCATACATTTAAAATATTTCGGATAAATATGCACTGTGTATAAAATTACTACAGTGCTATATCAACATGCAGAGTAAATGTTCACTGTGCGAGTATATTAACCGCTCTCCACCTATTCTCTTCCAAGGTCATCAGTTCTGAAGGGCACGGTATTAGATGTTGATTCAATAGCAACACGTTATACTTTAATGCCAGTCCACTTTTTATATGTGACCATAGCTTGACATGTTGGGTAATGCAGGGCCAGATGTTATATTTAGGGATGTCTTCTGAGGTGCAAATCGACCTACCTCATGAATATTAATGAGGTAGGTCAAAGTTTGCGACCCATTAGGAATCGCAGCCATCACAGGGATTTTGGCCTGCCTGCTGAGGTCACCATGTCTGTGACTGCTTTTTAGGTACAGCCTAGACAGCGCTTGCGCTGTATGCAAGACATGTTGTATTGTATTCTATGTGTATTAAAAAATGAACTGCTTTCTATTGGCTGTTGGCTGTGCCATTCAAAAATGTAGCCTTTGTGTTGGTGTTGGGTTGTAAAAGTCCCTCCTCTCTCTCCTTCTGGCGATTTCACTTAGTGAGTATTTAGTTTGGCCATCACACTGTGTAGCGTGTGATGATCCCTGTTTACAGAGATGTGCATCTGTTAGCAATTATCCTTATCGTAACTGCAGTCTGACTGCCATTCTGATTTAAAGAAGCTCTGTGGCTGTGTTTCTGTTTCAGCGTGCATCTGTTAGCAATTATCCTTATCTTAACTGCAGTTTCACCTGAATTCCAACATAAAAAAGCACTGTGCCTTTGTTTATGTTTTAACGTGCATCTGTTATGAATTATCCTGATGGTAACTGCAGTATGACTTTTACTCCAACAGTCAAACTTAAAAATTATATTAAAAAACCACAGAGCATTTTATTTTACTAATATTAAACATTGTGTGTTATTAATCAAATAATACAGTAGAGCATTTTTAGTTTCCTTTTCTGTTGAAGTTGTTGGGGTTTGTTTTCCGTTTTGCCAGCGGACATGGGCAGAGATGCTGGAGTCATGTAAGATGTGGCTGGAAGTAAATCGCAGTGCATATGCACTTGTTTCGGCACCAGCTTTTTAGAGCCAACGATGGTGAGCACCGGCAGGACCAGGGCCAATTAAAGCTGGTGCTCCAGCGGAAAAGGCAAATTTACATATTCTCCCTATGTCACAGACACGTCATCACATTAACTCATCCATACACTCATTCATTGGTGGGGCCCATAACACCAACACGCACTCGTCTTACACAAATCTGTACACAGGAGGAAAAGCGCTGGACATGTGGGTACCTTTTTACCTATCAGGATTAAAATTTCTTTCCATTATACACATTATATACATCTGCACCTATGGAATCCTGACCTTAACATCAAGGCACTCCACCACTTGGTCGACGGACCAATTAGTTGGACTGGTTGATGGTGATTTGGAACCAGCTAAAACACAATTAAAACCTAGGAAACATTTGATTAATTTTCAGTACTCCATTAAAGGATCACAAACTCATTTCTTATTAATCCAAATTTGTTTATCTAATATTAATTTGCCCTGCATTGGCATTTAGGCGCTACAGATTATACCATAATTTGGTTTATTTTAAGAAGACAATCAAATCTTTGGAACATAAGCATAGATTTAGAAATGCAGTTAATAGTTACCAGGTAGCAAAAGTTGGCGACCCTCCGATCACACAGAGGATTATTCAAAGTCTCTGCTACAATCTCCGGGATAAATTGTCCAACCCACAGCAATGATCAAACCATCAGATGAAATAACTTCCCGAAAATCAAAGAAACCCAAGGTAAACCATGGAAATCTTCATCAGCTTAACGTAGATCCAACGCCACGGAAGATCAGCCCAGTGAACCAACCCCCTTGGGCGGAAGAGGGTCTTTTTATACCTTTTTTCCCTCTTACTTCAGATCAACATGCAACAATTTAGGGGTAGAAACTGTTGGGATTGGCCAGTCCGGGTCAACTTGCAATTTCTTAAATGTTTCACATGACCCACTGGTTTTCCATGAGACTTGGCATAGCAAAGCGCAAATGAATTTCTTCTCCTCCGGTTCACAGTCAAAAGTTCCGAAGTAATAACAAGCCATTGTCCCCTTGGTAGTTCACACCGTTCATCACTTGGCAATCATCCATGCTCCTATCCTTGACAAGGAACACAATGGTACTGGGGCTGAGGTCACTTGGAGAGCTCCAGAGCCATCCGATTCTGCGCAGTAGTCATCGCGCTCACATGACGACGGCTTCACAGGAGTTCCATCTTAAGTACTGCGGCCTAGCAGGCCCGAATGCCAACTTAAGCAAAAACAGACATGAAAGTAATTGGAATATAGAAATGACGATTCTAATGTTTAATCTCACTCTAATCCCAATGTATATTAGTATTTTCCTAGCTTGTAGCAACATTTAAAACAATAATACTCACCATTCTGCATTGCTGAAAGCACAAACCATCACAAAGCAAACATAAATCATGCAATTCTCTACTTCACCACGATCTAAAGTTAGTTTGCGTACCACAGTTAATTAATTTAGTTGTTCTGCCATGCAATTAGCATTTTAGTCCCACGTGTATCTTGTGTTTATCAAGGGGTAAGGGTTGGTTAGTAGTTTCTCACTTCTAACTAATTAGTACGAGTTAATTCTTAGAATGATTACGTAATTAATTTCATGCAAAATAGAGGCGGTATACAAAATTTGTTTTACCTGCTCCATCAATCCCCCCTTTGGTGATTTTTAACATCACCACTAATCACTAACATTTTCTAAAAATGTTTCTACGGAAGTGGTTTTACTCAGTTCCCGTGCATTTGTTAGGTTACATCATAGTGTTTCCCATATCACTCTCTCTTGTTTTCTTATACATGTTTTCTTGCAACTCTTCTAATTTTATATCTTCTATCTCTCTTTCTCTTATTCTCTTCTCTTTTCTTTTCTTAACTTCTCTTTTTATCTTATTTTGTAATTTTCTTCTTTTTATGCACACACATTCTAGTCTCAATATTAACACTAATATAATCACAAAGGACACAGGTATCTGTATTTTACCCACAAAAGAACTACCTAATTTTGTTAATAAATTCTTAATAGTAGAAAAACTTTTACCAAGTTTCTCCCAAACACTTTCAACCTCCAGTGGAACAATTTCTTCATGCAAATCAGTTATCTTCTTAATGTATTTCTTTAGGTTCTGACTTTCGTCAGGAATGTAAGTACAGCAATGTTGCACTTTCAGCATTCCACAGACTCCTCCCTCTTTAGCCAATATAATGTGAAGGGCAAGTCGATTTTATATAATCATAGCTCTCATGGCAATCATTTCGGTATTCACCATTAAGAACCCTCCAGCTGTGCTGGATGATAAACGATCCACAACTGTAGACAATTTTCTAATTTTATGCTCATTCAGAGATATTCCAACTGCTGGTATCAGTGCTCCAAAAATATCCCCTATAATTACTGACCAACTCTCCCTCATTCTACGTGTTAGTTGTCGACCTATTTCGTGCAAACCTTCCTCTCCTCTTCCCACATGAAATATTTTTGGGAAGACCAGGCCTAGGTAGCATGTTCCATACCAGTGATCCGGTAACCTATAATAAGCTCTTCCCACAGATGTAATATATTCCAGGGAATACCGGATCATTTCCTCCTTTAAATCCCCATCCTCCCATGATTTTATATAAGGCATGGCATTCACTCGCACCTACAAAGTAATTACCATAGACATTATTATCTCTACTGATGCACAATTTCCTTTTCTGGGGCCAATCTAAAGACATTGCTGGATTTGTTTCTCCCTTTAAATGATTTTCCTTTCCAACATCCCAAAATGTTGTTTCCATCTTTTCCCCAGACACTTTTCTTTGCATCTTAACTCTCCTCTCCTCTACCATGTTCAGGAAGGTTTTCGCTTCCTTTCTCAAACTACAAGTAAGATTAAACACTTCTTCTAACGTTAACTCCCTTGTTTCCAAGAAAAAATCACCTAAGATTCTACCAGGAATCACCTTGTTTAGTTCAGGAACTACAGGTATCTGTGAGAAAACATTATCTACATCAGTGTAATAGTATTCTAATTGTCATGTTTTATAAAAACAAACTAGCTAAAGCACTACAAGTTATCCCATATGTCAAAGGAAGATGATGATAAGTGACACCTTCTGACACAGATGCAGGTAACTGCATGCAAACGTAACAGTCCCTAACCTCCATAGTCTTTACATACTCGTACAGTAACTCTGAAAAATATTATTAGAAAAGTCACTTATGGACTTATCTTTGTGAAGTTCTGTTCTATCTACCGGTTTTGTAACATGACTGTCCTCAATCTTTCCCTTATTGGTCCTGTTCTCGGTGTGTTTTTCTATATCTTCAAATGTTACTCTAAATGAAATTGTTATTGCTAATATGATCCAGACAAGCATTAGTAATCCTGTACAACAAAAACATATTTTACACCATCTTCGGAGAAACCCACATGTAGGTTTTCTACTTTCTCCGTTTGCCATTTCAGTAATGATCAGTGTCTTTTGACTTAGCCTCTTTTAGTCAACAATTTTCCTTTGTCTAAACCTAAGGTTTGATTGCCTACTTGGTTCTTTTCTGGTTACGTGTCTTGTGCGGAGTTTTAATTCCTTGTGATTTTCTTTGTCATTTCAATCCATGCATGGGTCGTCTTTGTCTTTAGGTTCACAATCTTGGTTCACAGCTTCCCGATCATCCGTTTCTTCTCTAATGTCAGACAAGATAACTCTCAGGATCTCCGTATCTTCTTCTTCTTCAACCACTTCCTGCGCAGTCACTCCTAGACTTTCTTGGCTTTCTGCTTCCTCTTGTATATCAGGAAGTGCCACATATGTCCATTCCGGTGACTTGTACTTCTGGTTCGGTTTCTTTATTCTTTTTGCTCCTTGCAAGTGTTTCTGATCAGTGTCTCCTGATCTTTCTTGACTAGACATTTCATTCACTTGTTCAGCATTAGAAGATTTTATTCTCGTTAATCGGTATCTCAATCTTTTGAGTTTGTTGGGCCAAATTTCTTCTTTTGACGGCCTCTTTAATTTTGTTCCTTTCCCTTCTCGCTCCGTTTTCCAAGCTCTTTTCCTTAAAGTTCTTCCCCCTTTGTTTTCTTCTTCACTCTCTTCCGATTCTGTATCGGTCTGGCTTTTACTTTCTTTGGATTTTATCCTCAGGACCTCAGGTTCACTATCTACATGTATCCCTCCTCGTGTTTCTTCCACGCAATCTTCCTGCTGACTAACTGTCCCTTTTTCTACCTGGGTGTGTGTTGTACCTACACCTCCTCGGTGGTCTTCCGCAATTATCTTACCTTCACTCTCTGTATCTAATTCCTCACCTTCTATTTCTATGATTTCAGGCGGAATTTCTCTTGTGCTTGTACTCGGGACTTCCTTACCAAAGATTTCTTGTTCAGTTTCTCCAGTATTCTCATGTATTCTCTCTTGTATTCCCACTTGCTCAGTCTCTGATTCAGAACTGGTATCAGAAATTTCAAGTCGTCTTCTTAGTGGTATTTTCTCTTGACCCACACTTTGATTCAAATCCGCTTCGCCTGCTCCTGGGTTTTGTCTTGTTTCTTCTGATTCTGATTCAGAGCTGGTATCTGACGCTTCCTGATACTCTTGTTCAGATTGATTTGCAGGACTGGGAACTCGAAGAGTGTGACTGGCATGAATCCAATTCTTTACCTTTGCACACTTCACCGCAGTCGTTGTGGTCAGAAACACTTGACGTGGTTTCCCCCAGCGTGGAACCAGACAATTTCTCCTTCTGTGTACTTTGATGCGTACCCAATCTCCAGGACTCAAGTCATGAGCTGGCTTCTTTTCAAGAGTGGTCGCATCGGGTCCAACTTGATGAAACACAGAATGTACCATATCAGCCAATCCTTTGCAATAATCCAAGACAAAGTCATCAGATATAGGCGGTAGTTTGTTGACAGGAATGAAAACATGTCTCATTGCTCTACCCAGGATAATTTCATGGGGACTCAGACCAGTGTTCCTATCAGGAATTGACCTAATTGTCATGAGTACAAGAGGCAAGACATCTGGCCATTTTAGACCTGTGGCCAAACACATTTTTCCCAATCTGTTCTTTATGGTGCCTTTTATCTGCTCCACCACTCCAGAAGCATCTGGTCGGTAGGCACAATGCAGTTTATAGGTTGCTGTATGGGTGGAAAGTTCTGGACTTGCGACGCTGCAGTTGTTAGGGCCCAATTTTATATGTGGCACAGTCCTTGTAAATGGCTACACCCAAGAGCCATTGAAAAGTTTAGGTTAAGAAAACGATGGAGGGTAGTGCCTTCTTAATTGGTCCACGTCAGTGGATAATCAATATCAGAGACATTGCTCGAATGAAGATTATTTGTGTTGTTTTTATTTATCTTTTTATCAAAGGAGCGCAAAAATTTCAAATTGTAAAGAGAAAAACAAAAGCCGACACGTGTTTCGCTCTAGTGGCCCATTGGCCGTGGGCTTTTTCAAGGCGTTGAATATTAATCAACACAGTCTTCCTGTGAGAGTAGAAAAGACGTCTCTGCGGTCCTCGGGAAAGTCGACTAGTGAAAGGAGCTGTCAGATGTAATCCACATCTGACAGCTCCTTTCACTAGTCGACTTTCCCGAGGACCGCAGAGACGTCTTTTCTACTCTCACAGGAAGACTGTGTTGATTAATATTCACCGCCTTGAAAAAGCCCACGGCCAATGGGCCACTAGGGCGAAACACGTGTCGGCTTTTGTTTTTCTCTTCACAATTTGAAATTTTTGCGCTCCTTTGATAAAAAGATAAATAAAAACAACACAAATGATCTTCATTCGAGCAATGTCTCTGATATTGATTATCCACTGACGTGGACCAATTAAGAAGGCACTACCCTCCATCGTTTTCTTAACAATGCAGTTTATGTTGTACATTAAGGGCCATATGTAGGAAGCCCAATACCGGTCGGTAACGGCCGATTTTCGGTAAAAATCCCGTTACCGACCGGTATTCAGGCTTTTGGTATGTAGGGGGCACATTTCAGGATTCGGTAATTTACCGAATCGGTAAAATTACCGATTCGGTAATTTTACCGATTCGGTAAATACCGAATCCTGAAATGAGATGTAGGGGGAGTGTGTGGGTGTTGTGGGGATTCGTTATTTACCACCAACTAAAAGTTGGTGGTAAATGACGATTGGCTTTGAAAAAGCTTTTTTTTGCACTTAGAAGTGTGCAATGTGGCAGACATACATGCCCTTAGGGCATGTATGTGTGCCACATGTGCACACATGCAGGAATCAGGGGTGCAACAGGGTGTCACTGTGACACCCTGCCACCCTTGATTGTGCTCCCCCCATTACCGAATCGGTATTTACCGATTCGGTAATGGTAACTGGCTTCCCATTGATTCCTATGGGCCTCCTGGCCCATAGGAATCAATGGGAAGCCAGTTACCATTACTGAATCGGTAAATACCGATTCTAAAATACCGACCCATTCCGAATCGGTAAATATTACCGATGGATTACCTACATAGCATTTACCACTTCATAAATACCGAATCGGTAAAATTCGGTATTTATGAAGTGGTAAATGTTAGGCCACCTACATATGGCCCTAAATGCTTCACAAATCAATTTTATAATTTAATTCTGGAAATGCGTTCCTCTATCTGATTCAATCGTTACTGGGAAACCAAACCTAGGAATGAATTCTCTTAGTAGGAGTTTTGCTACAGTAACTCCATCATTCCTTCTGGTCGGGTAAGCCTTCACCCATCGTGAAAACAGACAGACAATCACCAGTACGTATCTTAGCCTATTACATGAGGGCATTTCAATGAAATCAAGCTGCATTTAAGTGAAAAGACCTCCCTCCCGTCCTATGGTTCCCAAACTCACCACAGTTTTTCTTCCTGCATTATATTGCTGGCATATAAGGCATCTCTGACGAAGGCTCTCAGCTATAAGCCAAAACTTGGCATTATACCAGGTCTGTTGAAAAAGTCTAATCATGGCATCCCTACCTATGTGAGCCTGCCCATGGTACATCCGTGCCTTGGTAGAGATCATGCTATCAGGCATTACTGGTCTTCCATCGCTGTAAACCCAAACTTGATCTGCCTCTCGTGGTGCACATCCTGATTTTGTCCACTGTTTCTTTTCCTCTTCCCCTGCCTCTTCCTGTAACTGCCTCACTTCATCCCATGTATTCACTGTGTTAGAAAAAAGCAAAGGACATGACTCCATTTCCTTCTCCCTATTACGGTTCAAGGAGTTTTGATTTCACGCACAATATTGTGCTATGTCATTGGCAAACTCATTGCCGGCTGACACATAGTCAGTTCCCTTCGTATGCGCTGCACATTTTATAACTGCAATTTGTTTAGGCAGCTGTAATTTTCCAACCATTTCTGCATTTCTGATTGGAGTTCCACTCGACGTCAAGAAACCTCTTTGGGACCAAATTTGCTCAAAGTCATGCACTACTCCAAACCCATACTGACTGTCAGTAACAACAGTGACTCGCATATTCTTTCCCAACTTGCATGCTCTAATCAGTGCAAACAACTCAGCAGATCGTACTCCTCTCAAACAAGATGCTTCCAACACAGCCGCTACAGTACATACAGCATATGCAGCACTAAAAATCCCTTCTCCAGTTCGCAAGCATGATCCATCCACAAACATCACATAGTCACTCTCTTTCAGAGGCACATCTTTTATGTCCGGTTAGGTGCAAAAATCAAGCACTTCTAAACAGTCAGGATCAACATCATCCTTCACTTCCGCATTCACAAGCATCAGGTAGTAGTGTCGATGGGTTCACATTAGGGCATCTTACAAGATTCACATTTGTAGCACCCAGAAGGAGCTTTTCATATTTGGTCAGACGACTCGGCGTCATGAGCTGAGTCTTGCACCTTGTCAAAAGGATTGCCACATTATGGGGCACAAACACTCTCTCAGGATATCCGATCACAATTCCTTCACTTTGTTCCAAACTTTTACACGTGGCTGCCAAAGCTTTCAAACAACCAGGCAAAGCTACAGCTACTGGATCTAACACAGCTGAAAAATAAGCAATTGGTCGTCTCAATCTTCCATGTTTTTGTACCAACACAGAAAGTACACATCCATCTCTCTCACTGCAATAGAGCTCGAATTCTTTTCATAATCAGGCATTCCAAGAGCTGGTACTTGACACAAGCTGTCTCTCAATTGTCTGAAAGCCTTAATTTCTTCTTTATTCAGTTCAAGGGGATCTTTTACATCACTTTTTGTTAAGCGTCCCAATGGTTTTGCAATCAGCGAAAAGTTGCTGATCCACTGGCGACAATATCCTACCATCCCAAGAAACATTCTGACTTCTCTTTGTGTCATTGGTGCTCTCATTCCTTTTATTATTCTAATCCTGTCCACTGTCACCTTTCTCAGACCCTTTTTGATCTTATGACCTAAGTATTGTACTTCTTTCTGACAAAACTGTAATTTCGATGGGGACACTTTGAGTCCTCCATCAGCCAAATGATTTAACAGTGCAACTATGTCCACCACACATGCCTCTCATGCATTCGATGCCACCAATAGGTCATCGATGTACTGCACAAGCACTGAACTTTCGGGCATTTTTAAATCTTCCAGGGACTTCTTTAGAATCTGATTAAATATGGATGGACTTTCTGTATACCCTTGAGGGATACGGCACCATGCCAAAATACGCTCGCCGATCCAGAACGCAAACATTTGTTGGCTATCAGGGTGCAATGGGATAGAAAAGAAAGCATGACACAAGTCAATGACTGTGTACCATTCTGCATCATGGGGTATCTGATATAGGATTACCGAAGGGTTCGGTACAGTGGGACAACATGGAAAAACTATTTTATTCACTTTTCTCAAATCCCGTACTATCCTAAAAGTCCCATTCGGTTTTTTCAAACCCATGATCGGAGAATTACATGGACTACTCATTATCTCTCTCAGAATTCCTTGTTCAATCATTCTGTCATTCTGTCATTTACAGGCGTTATTTCTGGTGTAATTTTATACTGAGGAACATTCGGGTAATTTACTCCTTCTTTTACAATTATTTTCACAGGATCTACTCTTTTCATCAATCCAATATCCTTTCCTGTGAAATCCCATACTTCGGGTTTTACGTTTTTCTTCAACTCTTGAGGCAATCCTTCTGGATCAAATACAACGAATGCCTCAGTGATTTCAGGTTTAAGTTTGCCATTGTCATTCTATACAGTACATCTTCATCAGGAGTTTTAAAAGCTATGCCATCAGGGGTACAGAAAATAGTGCAATTCATTTTGCACAACAAATCTCCCCCCAACAGATTTACAGGGCTAGTGTCACACACGACAAATCGATGCATGTCGGTGAATTTCCCTATTTTAACCTTAACAGGATCCGTAAGATAAGCTTTTATCTGTTTGTTTGAGACTCCAACTACTTGGATTGTTTCACCAGAGAGAGAAAGATTTTTAACGTCAGCTGATCTCACAGTTGAACGAGTAGCACCAGTATCTACTAGGAAAGTGATGTTCTCTTCATTCACCTTTCCATCCACAAAGGGTCCTGTCTGGTCTACCTCTAGAGTTGCGCCAAGTACGCACTCCTCTTCCTCTCCTAGGCACCATCAATAACTCTCTTCTGACTCACTCTCATCGCGTTGCAGCCAATACTGCAAAACAGCACTAGCGCGCGGTAGCTTTGTTACCTGTTCCTCGGTGTAGAATCCTGTCTCATTACTGTATCTCTGAGAATTTACGTGCTGTGGAAAAGGGGCTTTGGCACCTGACACTGTTGGGTAACAACCTGCTGCTGTCGCGGCGGTTAGCAACTGACCTCATTCTGCACCTGTGGATTCAATGATGAATTATCACCATTAGCTCTCGGTGGCAATTTACACTCAGATTTCCAATGCCCTAATTTTCCGCAACTATGACATGGTCACTTCTTCTTAGCTTCCTCTATGATGACCTGTCCTTTTCCTTTTCCAATATTAGGCTTTTGTTTTGCCTGACCCATATAATTCGCTTGCTCGATCAACTGGGCTTCTTGTCGCTCAGTTACCTTAACCTGTGCCCACATTGCTTTTTCCTTCAGTTTACGTTGTTTGGCTTCAATTTCATCACTAAAATATTTTGCATGTCGTAACACCTCATCTATCTTTTTATTCTGCCAATGTACTGTATGTTGTTTGATCATTTCACTAACTTCGGGCTTTAAACCATAAACAAATCTGTACACAAAATGACTCAGATCCTGTTCGCTTAATTTCTCATCTCCACTATATTGCTTAAAGGCGAACAATAACCTCTCATAATATGCATGTACAGATTCTTTAGCCTCTTGGTGAGTTCTGTCAATTTTTACCCAGTCAGTTTCTTTTGGAGGTACTTTATTTTTCAAAAAGGTAATTACCTGATCATATTTTTTCAGTACCTCCGGATCAGGGGCTCCTGTCTTAGGATCCTTAGGATATTCTTGTGTTGGCCAATCTATTGTAATTTTACTTTCTGCCCATAAATCTGCAGGTACAATTATATCAAAAAGACCATTCAGATCTATCCACAATACCTTTGACAGTTTGACAAATTTTTCTACCTGTCAGTACCATTCAGCTGGTTTTTCTCTTAACCTTGGGTTATCATTGGTAAACGACAAAATATCCTGTCTTGTCCAAGGGACATGCACATAACCTCCTCCTGGGATTTATCTCATGGGCCATTCTGTTACCACTGGCTTTTTTTCTCTCACCGGGAATGCTGAGAAAGCCTTATCTGTAGTTTCCTCTCTTTTTCGGAACCATCTACTTCTCCACCAATCCACATCTCCCCATTTCCTTAGCAAGGCAATCAGTTCTTTAATTTGGGTCAACCTTCCTGAAGTATTCAAGTTTTCAATATCCTTTTCGGAAAAATCTACCCTATATGGTTTTTGTAATGACCTTATTTTCTCAATATCAATTCCCATTTCACTTGTTGTCTCTTCTAATTTTTCATGTAAAGTCCTCGCCCTCCAAGTTATACTTTTGCAGAGGAACATTAGCTCCTCATCCTGATATGCTTTTAATTTTTCAGTTGGAATGGGTCCTACGATTAATTCTTCTAATGTTACCTTTAATTTTGCGACATCTAAAGGTTGTGGTTCTGTATCTTTTCTCTGTAAACTTCTTAACCAATCACTTAATTCTTCAGATGTGGGTCCTACAGGGGTTGTCTCAATTCTTATTTTATCCGTTATTCTCTCTGGGGTTTCAGTTGCTGATTCTGTTGTCATAAGTGTCTTACTCGCTGGACTTTGATTTACAGTAACATTTTTAGGAGTACCTGATGTTCCTGCCATATTTTTCCAATCATTCCCTCCGGAACCGCTTCTTTCTGTCTCTTTTTGCCTACTACCATTATAAGGAACTGTTAAACAATGCTCACTATCTTTCTGTTTATCAAAGACAGGCATCACCGGCCCTATAGTTACAGGTACGGTCACTGCTTCCATATTCTTAGTTAACTCTCTAATTTTCTCAGTTAATTCCAGTGTAGTTCTAGCTAAATGGGCTGAATTTTCATTTCCAGTTCTAACGGGTTGTGGCATTTCAGAATCTTTAAATGGATTAATTTTCCCCAAATTAGGTGGCGTTTGCTCAAACTTTTTATTCATTACAGTTTCTTTTACCAGCGCACTCGGCATCAGTAACGTAGAATTCGGTTGATATGGGGGTGGATTTTTATAGAACATGTCCTCCAGCACTTCATCTTCTGATTCACTCACTCCATATCTATAACCTTCTGACCCTGTGTTAATTCTCTTTTCTGTACATTTCCTGCCACCCGTCTCTTCAGCATTTCTCAGAGGAAACATACCATCAGTCATATTCGCATTCCGCCATTTTCTCCTTCTGTCATCATGACTTTCTTGACCACAATGTCTACCAAACATGTAATTATGCCTTTCCCTTTCATACATCTCTTCTTCCCATTCAGTTAAAGCCTCGAATTGGGAAGGTCTGGGTTTCGGTTCTAACCTCATCATTCTTTCTCTTAAATTTCGTAATACAGCCAAACTAAACGAGCCATTTTTTGGAAACGCTAGTACTCCATCCTCTTTGGTATACCTTGCCCAATTCTCCAACCAGATACATGTATGATAACCATATTTTGCTACCATAAAAGATGCAGGTGATTTCGGTGGAGGAAGTATCTGTCCTTCCCTAGTCACAATCTGCTTATCCTTCTTAAATAGGTTTTTAATTTTCCCAAACCATGATTTTTTCTCTTTCTCAGGTGGATCGTAGTACATCATTTTTATTTTTCTAAGTTCTTAATCAACTAGACTTTGCAAATCACTTCTTTCACGGCTTCGCCGTATTCTGTCCAATCCCAGCGTGACTCACACTAACGCACCAATCCTGGGTGTTTACGTCACTCCTGAATTTCTCCAATCCCAGCGCGACTCACACTATCGCATCAATCAATGAAAGCTTTGTCTCCCTACAGCTGACCAATCTCAGCGCGGTCTTTCTGACGTCAGCCTTTCTCGCTACTTCTGCTTCTGCTGACCCCACCTTTACAAAATTTTATTGGGAAACGTTTTCTTACATTTTATTTAATCAAATCTGTTAGTAACAACATAAAACATCTCCATTGCCTGTTTCGCTAAATCAACAAGATAGTTTTGTCCACTTATACAAGAATTCTGTCTTTCCAGTAGGCAACGCTTACCTCTACACTACCAGAGAATTATTTTGTTTTGTTTTGCCGATAAAGTAGCACTTCCCTCTACCTTACTCTTCTTACAAGCAAAATGCTAACCCGTTTCTCTAGGGATAAAACACATGTGGAGACTACAATGCTCCTGAGAATTTAGGCCAGTGTTTCACAAGAGAACCTATTGCTATTTCACTCGCACACATTCATACGGAAAGGTCCCTACCAATTACACACGACGATGTTACCACCTTGAAACCAGACAATACGCTGTGCGACTTCACTTGCCACACATTTCCCCTGCCTGCATACAGGACAACCAACTTCCTACTTCCCGGAAGTCTTTAGAACATTTGACACCATAAAACGCAACACAAACTCAACATAAAGTGTTAGACATAAATCTTTGAATATAGTGGTTTTATATACACTAAACTAGTAAAAATAACCATTACTAATCACCAAACTAGTCAATAATAACCATCCTCTGCTACCAAGAAAACTGCTCCAGCGGAAAAGGCAAATTTACATATTCTCCCTATGTCACAGACTCGTCATCACGCTAACTCATCCATACACTCATTCATTGGTGGGGCCCATAACACCAACACGCACTCGTCTTACACAAATCTGTACATAGGAGAAAAAGCGCAGGACATGTGGGTACCTTTTTACCTATCAGGATAAAAATTTCTTTCCATTATACACATTATATACATCTGCACCTATGGAATCCTGACCTTAACATCAAGGCACTCCACCACTTGGTCGACGGACCAATTAGTTGGACTGGTTGATGGTGATTTAGAACCAGCTAAAACACAATTAAAGCCTAGGAAACATTTGATTAATTTTCAGTACTCCATTAAAGGATCACAAACTCATTTCTTATAAATCCAGATTTGTTTATCTAATATTCATTTGCCATGCATTAGCATTTAGGCGCTACAGATTATACCATAATTTGGTTTATTTCAAGAAGAAAATCAAATTTCGGAACATAAGCATAGATTTAGAAATGCAATTGATAGTTACCAGGTAGCAAAAGTTGGCGACCCTCCGATCACACAGAGTCTCTGCTACAATCTTCGGGATAAATTGTCCAACCCACAGCAATGATCAAACCATCAGATGAAATAACTTCCCGAAAATCAAAGAAACCCAAGGTAAACCATGGAAATCTTCATCAGATCAACGTAGACCCAACGCCACGGAAGATCAGCCCAGTGAACCAACCCCCTTGGGCGGATGAGGGTCTTTTTATACATGTTTTCCCTCTTACTTCAGATCAACATGCAACAATTTAAGGATAGAAACTGTTGGGATTGGCCAGTCCGGGTCAACTTGCAATTTCTTAAAAGTTTCACACGACCCACTGGTTTTCCATAAGACTTGGCATAGCAAAGCCCAAATGTATTTCTTCTCCTCCGGTTCACAGGCAAAAGTTCTGAAGTAATAACAAGCCCTTGTCCCCTTGGTAATTCACACCGTTCATCACTTGGCAACCCTCCATGCTCCTATCCTTGAAAAGGAACACGATGGTACAGGGGCTGAGGTCACTTGGAGATCTCCAGAGCCATCCGATTCTGCGCAGTAGTCATCACGCTCACATGACGACGGCTTCACAGGAGCTCCATCTTAAGTACTGCGGCCTAGCAGGCCCGAATGTCAACTTAAGCAAAAACAGACATAACAGTAATTAGAATATAGAAATGAAGATTCTAATGTTTAATCCCATTTTAATCCCAATGTATATTAGTATTTTCCTAGCTTGTAGCAACATTTAAAGCAATAATACTCACCATTCTGCATTGCTGAAAGCACAAACCATCACAAAGCAAACATAAATCATGCAATTCTCTATTTCACCACAATCTAAAGTTAGTTTGCGTACCACAGTTAATTAATTTAGTTGTTCTGCCATGCAATTAGCATTTTAGTCCCACGTGTATCCTGTGTTTATCAAGGTGTAAGGGTTGGTTAGTAGTTTCTCACTTCAAACTAATTAGTACGAGTTGATTCTTAGAATTAATGCAAAATAGAGGAGGTATACAAAATTGTGTTTTACCTGCTTCATCACTGGTGTTATTAAAAAATACTTTATAGCATTTTTAGTTTCTTTTTGACGTTGTCGGGGTTTGTTTTCCGTTTTGCCAGCG
This sequence comes from Triturus cristatus, assembly GCF_964204655.1. Classification (NCBI taxonomy): domain Eukaryota; kingdom Metazoa; phylum Chordata; class Amphibia; order Caudata; family Salamandridae; genus Triturus; species Triturus cristatus. The sequence continues at coordinate 58,719,750 of NC_140587.1, forward strand.
GACATGTTTGCTGGAGTCATGTTAAGTGTGGCTGGAAATAAATCGCAGTGCATATGCATTTTTTAGAGCTAACGATGGTGAGCAGGACCTGGGCCAATTAAAACTGGTGTTATAAAAAAATACGTTAGAGCAATTTAGTTTCCTTTTCTGTTGGCGTTGTCGGTGTTTGTTTTCCGTTTTGCCAGCGGACATGGGCAGAGATGCTGGAGTCATGTAAGGTGTGGCTGGAAGTAAATCGCAGTGCATATGCACTTGTTTTGGCACCAGCTTTTTAGAGCTAACGAAAGTGAGCACCGACAGGACCCGGGCCAATTAAAGCTGGTTCTCTTGGGCTCATTAATACAACTATATCAAATAGTCAAACTTAAAAATGATATTAAAAAAACACGGAGCATTTTATTTTAGTAATATTAAGTCTTAATGTTATTAAAAAATACTGTAGATGATTTTTTTTCCTTTTCTGTTCACGTTGTCGGGGTTTGTTTTCCGTTTTACCAGCGGACATGGGCAGAGATGCCGGAGTCATGTAAGGTGTGGCTAGAAGTAAATCGCAGTGCATATGCAGCACCAGCTTTCTAGAGCTAACAATGGTGAGCACCGGCAGGACCCAGCCCAATTAAAGCTGTGTCTGTTGGTGTAATTAATACAACTATACCAAACATTCAAACTTAAAAAAAATATTAAAAATCCACAAAGCATTTTATTTTACTAGTTTTAAGCATTGTGTGATATTAAAAAATACGGTAGATCATTTATTTTTTCCTTTTCTGTTGACGTTGTTGGGGTTTGTTTTCCGTTTTGCTACCACTGCTCTTTAATACTTTCACTGCCCTTTAATACTTTCTATATACTAAACTCCAATGCTTGTTAATAAAGCAATCTTTTTTTTTAAATGCAGCTCGTTTTCCTTGAATGAAAACAGGATATGTTTAAAGAGAAAAAATTAAACCTTGAAGTTTCTCTTTTTTAAGAGTAGGCAGGGGTCTGTGGGACCAAAGCCTGCTCTTAAAATTTTTATTTACATTCTGAAAGGAGAAAGGGGTCCTTTTGTGACCCCTTCCCCTTTGTGAATGGGTTACCACCAGTTGTAAACTGGTGATGAAGTATTACTGTTTTGCAACCGCAATTCAGTCGCAAAAAGTAATACATACCATAAATATTTGGAAGGGATGGCGAAATCAAGCCCATTCCAAATACAGAATCGTCAAGGTGCCTCGTCTGTAAGTCTGACTACTCTCTAGCTCCTGCTACATTCTTATTCGCATCAGAAAATCCTCTTCAGTGGCTCTTTGTAGAAGGAGAATCCGGCCACATGGATCTCCCATTGGCTGCAGCCTCCAGCTTCATCCCACTGGAGAGCTTTGCCTACCAATAAAAAGAATAAAGAGAAGAAGTCTGAACGAAGAAATCTTCACTGCAACCTCATCCAGTAGCTCCCTGACGATGACGCCTCCTCCTGGGACACCCCCGGCTGCCTTGCCCCACTGACCATTACCATCTCAGACACTTTTCTTCAACATTTCTTCTAAGTCTGCGCAGAGCGCAGGTGAGACCTAAAAAGTGTTTGCTCCATCTGGGAAGCGGGGAAGCATGCTGCTTGCTATGCAAGGGTGTCTACTGTACAATGATCCAGTGTGTGCCCCTTGCTATGACTAGGGCCTGCATGGATTGGTAACAAAAGGCCATGTCTAAAATATCCTAGTGGAAGAAGTATTATTTTAGGGTGAGCTCAGTTGTAAATGTCGTTGATTCTAGAACAAAAATATGCTTCCAACACCTCTCAACTGAGGACATCATGAGGCGTTGACTTGACGTGGCCTCCATATTGTTGCAAGGCCCTGATTACGTAATGTGTTTGATTTGTTTTTGTCAACCTGCACAATAGTACATTTCACTGTGTGACAACTCTGCGAAAGTGAATGAACACAAAGATAAACCACCCAATAGGGAATGCACAAGTTTTCTGAAGATGCATACTTTGTTACAAAATCAAACTACATGGGTGGTCTGGAGAAGAAACAATGGCAGAGGCAACTCTCATCAATCCTGCTGCCAACAATAACAGACATAAAGTAGTATGTACGTTTTTTAAGTCAATAGTGTCATATCGTTCTTACGAGTCAAGTAGAACTGTGTATCTGGAAAACATAACCATTAAAACATGGGGACTGAGTCCACATATATCATCAGAATATGTCGTCCCAATTCCTACCTAGCTCACTATGCCCCATCTGAACCCCTAACCATATACTTATATTCGTACTTATACTCCTATCTAATACTACCTACACTAGTGAGAGCATAGTGGGAGTACCCTCTGCCAGATCTATTGGGACAACTCAACCCCCCACCTCTGTATGATATATCAGAAAGCCGATCTGGTGTAGAGCAGGCTATTGTCCTTTGCAGGATGAAGGTTGGATTCAACAGGGCTGCAACTCGGTCACAGTGCACAGCGTTCCAGAACAATCCCAGCAGAAGAAGTGCTCCTCTAGTGAACTGTGACACTGAGTTAGTTTATATAACAAAATGCTGTTCTAATAGCATTTGGTCAATGGTGCAGAGCTGATGTGATTGTTTGTCTTGAGCATCAAAGCTGTCTCCAACTGGGCAACCAAATGCAAGGACATCACATTCAATGTACCTAGCCATGGAGAAGCAACATGATAATATGTCATTTTAGAAATATGCCTACATGCAGAACTATTTCTAAGTATGCTATTGTGTAAGTGCAAAGCATGCAAAAATTCACCATTAGAAAAAGATGTCAAGTTAAACGTGTAGTTTAAAATGGAGACTTGTGCTTGGACCCTCTTATACCTTACAAAAATTGTATGCATTATCGACGAGGTCAGACTGAGCAGTGTGAGCTTAGGCTCATAAATTTGATATGATTACTAATGATCTAAAATATTTTTCCTTAAACTGCTGTATAACTCACTCAGCCCACTGGTTTTCTTTTGCAGGATTTCCTCATGGAACGTACTTGTCACCGCCACATGTGGATTGGTTTACAGCGGAGAGGTGGAACACTCGAATGAGTGAATGGTGCCACTTGCAATGACACACTGTAAGTAATAGGGTAGTTCACTACAACAAGCATTTCAAGCCAAATAAAAGACTCTCTATCTATGGAACTTCAAAAACTTAGATCAGGAGCCCAAAAGGTGTTAGAAACTTTACTTCAAAAGAAGAAATGTATGAAGGAAGGGAAAGTGGTAGGATTTGTATAGAGAGAGCTGGAAGCCAGAAAGCGAGACACAGGTATGGAGTGATGGGTATTTTATCATTTGAATAGCAGCATTTTAAATTACATTGTTTTGATTAATTTGGCCACAAATGAAAGAGCTGTCATGATAGTCAAGAATTGTATTTGTTGCACAGTGATAGAGTCAGTTTTTTAATAAATAATTCGCCCTACTTCCATATCCTAGTTATCAAAGGCTACGATACCTGGGACTTAATGTTAATAAATTATTCTAACAACAATTTTATACACCCTGAGGTGGTAGTTGAGCACCTATGCAACACTTTAGAGGACCACGTTGAACATTACCCAAACCCTTTTCAATTTATCTGGGTGGGAGATTTTAACTCAAAAGCATGGCCAAGAAATGAAGCGATGTGGGTTAGTAGATCATAAGGAAGATCCTATCACCCACTTTAACCATAATACCCAGGGCAATGCTCTAAATAGCTTATTGATGACATGGCAACTTGAGCTCTGTAATGAACTCTACCCTGACACTGGATAACTATTTTCCACTTTTGAAAATGTAGCTCTACGATCGATTCTATAATCACCTCTGATATCCTAAAAACTAGTTTTACCCAGATGAAGGTTAAATTCACAGAATTTAGTGATCAGGCCATGCTCTCATGTGTCTTATCCTGGAACAAACCTAGAAAAAGAAATGGCATTCTGACGCCAAAACCGATTTTAGCTAGAAAAAATGCCTTCACTCTCAAATGGGATAAAACAGATAAGACCTATATAATCTCATAGTTTCAAACTATGAGGACATCCTTCTGTGTCTAGATCCACAGCCAAAAAACATTCAGGTGAATGAAGCGTTTGGTAACATCCTAACTAATATCAGATCACAACTAATTGGCCCGTTACATGCAAAAGATACCCCCAGCACCGCTGGTTCGATAAGAACTGCTCAGTAGCCTCATCAAACCTTTGAAAAGCCCTAAAAACCCTACCCAGAGACAAAAATCATGTCCGCACCTTGAGGAACCTCTACAAATTAGCGAGGTAAAGGATGCTGAGGCAGCTTAAATCCGAGGCGTGGGAAAATTTAAAGCAAGCATCTTCTCTCTACAATAGCAAAGCATTTTGGAAGGGGATTAATTCATCCTTCTTGACAGATAAGGGCAGGCCCTCTCTGAATGTACACAGTTGAAGATTCATGGATAATGTACTTCCAGGATATCTTCCTTACATCAAGGACAAAACTTCCATCTCTTTCGATCTTGACATCTTTCTTACAAAAAATCAATTTTGGTACTCCTTACTGACTGTTGTCCATAACTCGATAGCCAAGTCTGGACCCCTACCCTCTTGGAAACAATCTTTGATAATTCTGGTTTACACAAAAAGGGACGCCTCAAACCCAGCCAACCATCGCCCTATTTCATTACTTGATAGTACCGCTAACTTTATGGGCAGGCTACTGCTAAACAAACTTGAAACCTGGATGTCAGATAAGAAGATTCTCGCCGAAGTTCAGTACGGTTTTAGACAGGGTAGGGGCACTATTGATCAGTGCCTCAACCTGACACTAATAGCGGGAAAGTACTCTACGGTAAAAAAAAGGCCCATTTTAAATGGCCTTTATGGACCTGTCCAAGGCCTTTGATTGTGTTGTACACAGCAAACTGTGGAATATCATGGAGGAAATGGGAGTGGAGGTGGCGATAATGAATTTTATAAGAGAGCTACACACTGATGCCACTGCTATGGTTCGCTATGGGTGGCAAGGCAAATGTACAAGCTCATTTAAAATTGAAAGGGCGGTAGGCAGGGGTGTGTCATGGCCCCGTTCTTATTTGCCCTCTATACGAACAAATAAACAAGGATCTGACTAAGAAATCAAAAGATACCCCTCAAGTGTAGTCGACTCTCCACACAATTCTGCTTTATGCAGACGATGCAGTTGTGCAGGCAAGAACTCCTTTGGCCCTCCAAAATCTCATTGTAGAATACTCGGCCTTTATGTCCGATTTGGAAGTCCATGTAAACAAAACGAAACCTTTTATCATGGCGGTGGGTGGGGCCAAAAACATGAGATTCCATCTAGCTGGGGGGAAAATAGAACAAGTTCAATGTTTTAACTACTTAGGCGTTGTCTGCGATTTTAAAATAAGCTGGAAGGCGATGGTACAGAATAGAGCAAATCACATGGGCAAAAGTATCGCCGCAATCTTCGGACTCTCAAAAAATTGGGCGGTAAGCCAACACAGCAAATGATTAAAATCTATTTCAATTGCCACTTATGGGGCAGCAATCTGGGGACCAACGAATGTGGAGGTACTCCAAGTCCTAGAAGATAAATTCATGAAAAGACTATTGTCTGTCCTGCTAGCTTGTAATAATTTCAATGCACATAAGGAAGCATGCGTGCCTTATATCATTGATGTCATTAAATTGCTCCCGTTATCCTTGTGGCTGTCAGTGTGGAAAAGGAGCACTGTAGACCTGAATCAAAGGATTCAAAAAGACATCATGAAATCAGATCATGTTCATAAAATTCCCTGGATATCTCACGTCCAGCAAACCCTCACATCTTTGGGGCTAGCATACCTATATGATACCTTAACCCTATGCGAATGCTTTCCCAAATCAAGATTAAAATATCTCGTTAACAAGAAAGCTGCAGCAGACAGGTGGGAAAGATGTAGAGGGAAAAAATCTGGAATGATTTATCAAGGGTTACCTCAGTTGCTCCAAGGTGTTCGCTTCATTCTCACATTTGTAGAGAACACACAACACCGATACATTCTGACCAGATTTCATTTAAATTACATCCTGCTAATGTTGGGGTACCCAATCAACCTATTTTCAATAAGCCACCTACCCTTTTATCCATGCGATGATAAGTCAAATCAATCGACCTTGCACATTTTGTTCTACTATCCTTTTTATGCAACAGAGAGAAAAAACTAAATCATTCCACTGTTGAAAAAATGTTCCTTGCATTTCCCAGCATTAGAGTTACCTTGTTTATATGAACTAGAAACCCTTAATGTGTGCTTTGCATTGGCCTTTTTCCTGCTGGCCACCATAAAAACCCGCAAGGCCTCTAGCGTGATTCTAGCCCTACCCTAAGGAAGTTACCACTAGTGAGCACCCCAACTCCCCGCCTGGTTAGTAGATTCTATACCTAAAAACTAGGCTTTGTGTGATTGTGTATGCCGTCTGGAGCTAGTACTGCTATATATAGTATTCCACTAATTAATTGGTCTCTTTCGCTTTTAATATTTTTAATTGTGAGTGCATAAAAACAGACGTAATGGAACCTGCACACACATATTATAATCATTTTGGTCCATACCGTGCACCATTGTTGTGTTCCTTGCTTCTTAAAGACTGGGGCTCTTAGTTATGTCTTTTAAAATCTGTAACTGTTACCTCCTGATATCATTAACCACCCCGGAGGTAGCTTATGTTTTGCACAACCCGTTATTTTATCTTAAGACTAATTTTAATAGCTATTCTAAACTTTTACTCCTTCTGTAAATGCACTTTTGTAGTTTGTTCTCATGTAATGAATTGTTTTTTACCTATGTACTGCTATTCATTTTATATAAATACAAAATAAAGTTTTTGATGGAGCATTTAGTTTTACGTACCTATATATGTGTATTCCTTTATATAAACGTGTAGAATAATTAAATGTAAAACATTTTTTATTATGTATATTCATTAGTTCTGCTTAAATGTACATATTACTGATAGTTACATTATTCTATGTTTTTAACATGTATATAAGTGACTGCAAAAAAAAGTAAATCGTTTATCATAACTATCTACAATTGTTTCACTGTTAAACTACATAGAAATATATAGATATATATATTATATCTTTATATTTAAATAAAACTAATTTAAAGTAGAACATCACTTGAAAGTAAGTTTATTTAATGCATCTTTTTTCTACATATACTGCCTTCGTTCATGCATCTATATACCTTCCATGTACTTATGTATTTATATCTTTATCATTTTTGGGCTATATATTTATTACTTTTCTTCTAATTCAGCATATCCAATGCACCACCCTATTTTTCACCCTATACCGCTCTCAATATATCCTCTACCTAAACTCTCTTACTCATCTCAAACCTCTTTCTACTACTCTCCCCAATGCACTACCCTATTTCTCATCCTATACCTCTATCAGTATATCCATTACCTCCACCATCTCATTCACCCCAAACCCCACACCACTACTATGATCCCCAAAATAACCCTTTCGAAACTCCACCCCTCCTTGCATAATCTCATACCTCTTTTTACTATTCTGATCCCCAAAACAAGCCTTTATAAACCCTCCCTCTTACTCTTCCCCCTCCACCTCCCTTTTACTCATCCCAAGCCTCCTCCTACTGCTATGAGCTCCAAAACAAACAAACAAACAAAAAACATTCTAAATCCTTCCTTTCTATCCCTCCACTATCCTTTTAATCCAAATAACAGACTAACATGTCAAATTACTTTCATATTTCTAATATACTAATTCACCACTAATATTCTATGGGTTCTGAAGTAGCGAGGCTACTCACAGAAAAAGTGTTTCAACACCCCATCAAGGGTAGCAAGCACTATATAAATGCAAACCTTTTTACCACTATCCTTCTCGATTAAAAAAACTGACTAACATATCCACCCCTCAAATTACTTTCATATTTTCACTATAATAATTCAGCACTAATACTTTATGAGTTCTGGAGTAGCATGCTACTCGCTGAAAAAGCACTTTGACGCCTCGTCAGGGGTAGTAACGCTATATAAGTGCAATCACAATATAATACAATATATAAAAACATACAAACACATGTATATTTGTCTGCATGTTCATGTAAGTAGATATTTATTTATGGTATTAAATAGTATTCACATTTATATACTTTACGGGATATTAATATTATATATTAAAATATTTAAAATGTACTATCTTAAACTATATATATATATATATATATTTATCACTTCGAACAAAGTTGCCTGCTGAAGAAAAGGCCCCACAGCAGGTAAGTATCAGCCACGAATCTTTAATGGAGGAAGAGAAGTAGCAGTTCAGCCCAGTCCACCAAACAATATCAGCCCGACGCGTTTCGTGAGTTCTTCACTTCTTCTGGGGCTCACGGCTTGACAATGAACAGCGCGGCAATTTATCAGACACTCCCAATGCATGATAATCTCCGCCCAGTGGGCGCGGCCACCCCAGTGGCCTGTGGTAGTTGGAGTGCCTTCATTTTCTCAAGTGAGCTGCCGTTCTGTCCAAACAATAATGCACAAAGTAAAATCCCAGTGGATTGCGGTACCGGGCTGGAGATTGCCACTTCAACTGCTTGCTCATCCAAAAACCGGCTCCTGGTGTCCCAAACAGCTACGCCATTCGACGTCTCCAAAGGACTGCCACGAAGCAGCGGGGCACCTTTCCGCGGCTCAGGCAAGCCGCTACACATCACTTCGAACAAAGTTGCCTGCTGAAGAAAAGGCCCCACACCAGGTAAGTATCAGCCACGAATCTTTAATGGAGGAAGAGAAGTAGCAGTTCAGCCCAGTCCACCAAACGATATCAGCCCGACGCGTTTCGTGAGTTCTTCACTTCTTCTGGGGCTCACGGCTTGACAATGAACAGCGCAGCAATTTATCAGACACTCCCAATGCATGATAATCTCCGCCCGGTGGGCGCGGCCACCCCAGTGGCCTGTGGTAGTTGGAGTGCCTTCATTTTCTCAAGTGAGCTGCCGTTCTGTCCAAACAATAATGCACAAAGTAAAATCCCAGTGGATTGCGGTACGGGGCTGGAGATTGCCACTTCAACTGCTTGCTCATCCAAAAACCGGCTCCTGATGTCCCAAACAGCTACGCCATTCAACAGGCAACTTTGTTCGAAGTGATATATATATATATATATATATATATATATATATATATATATATATATATATATATATTCATATCTATTAAAAAATTAGATTTTTTCATGTTTTTAAACAGCATTGTGTGAACCATATTTTTTTCAATATTTTAGTACTTACAATTATAAGTATATTGAGCCTATTTTTTTTATACAATATTTTTCTATCACAATATAGTTTTTTAGATCGTGTCAGTGATCCCATGAGGTTTGACTTTGGCACACCTGATCTCAGTTATGAATGTGCACTTCCCATTAGATCTGATTCCATTTGTAGTATCTGAGCTATAAAGAACTGTTACCTGATCTCATTCCCAGCACTGACTCCAAATGAAGCATGAGTTATACTTGAATTACTCTCATAAGATCTGACTGACCTTAGGCAACATTTATATTAGGTTTGCAAATTGCACAAAAATGTAGGCGTGCTGCATTTTTACCTGCGGGAGACTGGTCTGGGCAGAACATGTGAACAGTAAAATTGAGGTCAAGAGATGTATTCTTCTTGAACTAGTTTGCAGCCCGTATCTTGTGTGACTCATGAACACAATGTATTCTCTCGTGTTCGTGTCAAGCAAGATGTCTGCCAAGATCCCTTTTTGTATTCTGCTTAGTTTCATTGAATTTTAACAAAAATCAAACTTATTTCTGTTAATGTTAATGTTAATGTTACTGGGTACTTATAGAGCGCACGGCTACTCCCAGGAGTGTCCCGGTGCTAGCAAAAAAGGAACCAGTGACAGAACCAAAACTGAACGCCCGAAGCCGCTAAGCTATTATGCAAACAGCCAAGTTTTTAAGCTGCGTCGAAAACTGAGGAGATCCTGCTCCTGACGCAGAACTAGAGGCAAGCTATTCCAAAGCCGAGAGGCCACCACCTGGAATGATCGTCCTCCCAAGCGAGAGCGGAAAAACCTTGGGATCTGTGAAAGTAGCAGATTAGAGGACCTCAAACTTCTAGATGGAACATAGTGCTGACACCTATTTCTCAAATACAAGGCCCCAGTGTTATGGATGGCCTTGTAAGCCAGCACCAAGGTCTTAAAGTTTACCCTCTTGCGTACTGGAAGCCAGTGCAAGGACTTCAGGTGAGGAGTCATATGAGTCCTGAAGTCGACCATAAGTATGGCTCTGGCCACGGCATTTTGTAATCCAAGATAATCCGGCAGGCTGAGATAGAGAACGTTTACATAGTCAAGACGTGACAGGATCAGTGCTTGACCTACTGTCTTCCTATGGGATACTGGCAGTAACGGAAGAAAATTACGCAACATTTTCAGTAAGCCGAAACATGTGCCTGCCACAGCCTGAACCTGGGATTTCATGGACATATCCTTGTCCAATTTTACCCCCAGATTCTTGACCGTGGACAGAGACATGTGAGGGGTGGGTGCAGAGGACTCCCAGCAGTGGACAGAGACATGGGGGTGGGTGCAGAGGACTCCCAGCAGTGGACAGAGACATGGGGGTGGGTGCAGAGGACTCCCAGAAGTGGACAGAGGCATGGGGGTGGGTGCAGAGGACTCCCAGCAGTGGACAGAGGCATGGGGGTGGGTGCAGACATGTGAGGGGTGGGTGCCTATCACTGCCAGCAGTGGACAGAGACATGGGGGTGGGTCAGAGGACTCCCAGCAGTGGACAGAGACATGGTGGTGGGTGCAGAGGACTCCCAGCAGTTGACAGAGACATGTGAGGGGTGGGTGCAGAGGACTCCCAGCAGTGGACAGAGACATGGGGGTGGGTGCAGAGGACTCCCAGCAGTGGACAGAGACATGGGGTGGGTGCAGAGGACTCCCAGCAGTGGACAGAGACATGGGGGTGGGTGCAGAGGACTCCAAGCAGTGGACAGAGACATGGGGGTGGGTGCAGAGGACTCCCAGCAGTGGACAGAGACATGGGGGTGTGTACATCATTATCAGATGACCACAACTCCATGGGTGTATGTACGCATCCCTAATTTTCGACTATGTTGATAGTGCCATAACAACACATCACTGACAGCAGTGTCCCACTCCCATGAAGATGGATGTCTTTCCCCCACTGCATGACACACCACATGTGGGTGTGAGGACAAATGACACATGCATACCCACCCCTGGCGGATGCAGCACAATACTTACACAGAGATCATGCCACAAGACTGTATAGTCATGTCAATGCCTACTAAACTATGAGAGCCAAAGGGAACACACACTGTCACGCACATCCCAGGACTGATAGGAATGTACAGGTGCTGGGACAGCCACCAAGATGTTGTCTCCCATGGAAGGAATAGGGTGGAGTTCCTACAGATACAATGCCCACAATTGTGAGTCAGGTGCCCAAATACCCTGCAGAACAAGTACCATATGTGTGTTAGGCTGGGATTACACACATGCATAGTGCGGAAAAGGGACAATTTCTCCATGAAGGCATGGCAACATACTCAATACACAAGTACAGTGACTAGCAAGGATGGCACAGACGATGCAGCCGGAGACATTGCTGAGCAGGCATGGCCATAGTTGAAGGGATCCGTCACCAACAAAGGAAATGTAGACACAGGTCAGCACAACAATTGTGCAACTCCCTGCAGGGAAGATGTCAGGTGCCACAGAGGAAGGAACACTCCTTGGGACAATGTCTCCAAACTCAAATAGCATACACGAACAAAGATTCTTTGCAGAGACCTTGTGATGGCACGCAGATACCATGGTCCACCCCATGAGCATCAGACTACCACATTTCCCTGAAACCTAACACATTACCACAACCCCAACTCCTGGAGCATCAGCACCAACATCAATACCTGAAATGCAATAGTGTTCAAAGTAAAAAGAAAATGCTTTATTCAGCATTAAATGAAAAATTATTAAAGGACACTATTTACAAAGGCCAATGGCCAGTCCAGATCAGAAGTCCTTGGGGGGGACACATGGCCACGCGTCTCCCCTAGCTTGCCTGCACATTAGAACCCTCAGGTTCGTCGACTGGGGGGGGCATCATGTGGGGAAGGACCAGGAACAGCAGGGACAGGAGGTGTAAGGGTAGGTGTGGTGGGTGCAGGGACGGACGCCTCCACCTCAGGGGGTGGGGCAGCGCCAAAGGTGGCGGTGAGCTCGGCGCTGCACACTGCTGCCAGGGCGTCCAGAGTATCCCCTGCACCCGAAGAAACCACAGGCACAAAGGTGGGGGGGGTCGGAGGGATGGGGGGCAGCGCTACTGGGGGAGGGGGTGGACAGGGGGGCGGACTCAACTCCCCTACCCGTGGAGTGCCTTGCCCATTTGCAGGCTGGTGACCCAGTGGGGCTGAGGCCCAGCACAGCCAAGTAGCTCTCCTTCTCAGATTGTGGGGCAGGGGAGCCGAGGGGAGTGTCTTTGGTGGGACTGGGTAGTGAGGCATGCAGACTCAGACTCTGGCTGCGTGTATGCCTGTGTGCCCCAGACCCAGTGGGTGTGCCTTTATCCCCCTGAGTGTGCGTGCCAGGAGGTGTGCGCTTGCCCTTACGTGTTGGTGTGCTGCCTGTGTCTGGTGGGGTACGTGCTTGGGAATGTCTGGGTGTGCATGGGACAGGCATGGGAGTGGGAAGTGTGGATGGTGCAGGGGTAGGGGGGGACGAAGCGCTGCAGGAGACTCACTGCTGCCGTCAGTGAAGAGTCCATGGACCTCAGCAACATCCGTTGGTCAGACATCGCTGATGACATGCCCTCCATGAACGACACCATCTGTGTCAGCAGTCTGGTGTGGTGTTACGGAGGTCCTTAGGAGCCAGGAGTCGGAGGAATTCGAAGCAGTGCCGCCGCAGGAGGAGAAGAGAGACGATCCAGAGGCTTCGGCGTCCCAGGAGCAGAGAAAGCCGGGAGGCCAACGAGACCACGCTCCGCCCCGCCACACTTCTGGAGAAGTGTGGCACCACAAGGTACGGGCCAGATTGAGGGGGCTCGTGTTCTCACGGGGAGGGAACAGGTAGAGGTGGGTGACGGTGCTCACAGGACGGTTGGGTGGTTTTTTTTCAAGAGAAAGCACACCTCCCCTACACGAGTACGTTTTCGCACGGTAAAGGTTCCCTGGTGATCCCGTCAATTCCCCTCCCCCTCCTTTCATATACGGAACTCCCGATATTGGAAGTAACCCCCAGTTTCTGTTTCCTTTATACTCGAGAGACTCCTCTAGACCCCTGTCGCATTCAAGCCGGAAGCGTCCCTGGCTGACAAGGAGAACGACCAGACCGGACTACTCAGAGCTCCCCGAGAACTCCGACTTCTTCAGAGACTGTTCCTTGGGTGGTCTGCTTATTTCTTTGAGCTGGAACTCTGTAAATAAAAGCTCACATCCTTTGAATCTACTGCTGTATCCTGGTCCTTATGTTACAGGGGATTGAGACCCCTCCATCCCTTCTTACAAGTGGCAAGCCAGATAGGAGAGACAACAACCATCCTCTGATACAAGATGGAAAACCTCATTCAACAAATGAAGGAAGGCCAGGATAAGCTCGAATGGGCAATTGGAAAAACCTCCACTCAAGCCGAAGCAGACCGCACAGCCTTCACCACTGCCATACAGACTCAGGCTGCTAGCCTATTGAAGTTGGCAGAGGGTCAAAACCAACTGATGGCTGTGCTAGGACAAGGGAGAACATGTGCCCCTCTCCCGGGAACGGTTGTCCCTCTACAGAAGTTCACTCATGGGGATGATCCTTTGGATTTCTTTTTGAATTTCGAAAGGGCCGCTAGGGCCAGCGCTTGGCCCGGTGAGAGGTGGCCTTTTTACCTTGCCCCTCTTTTAACAGGGGAGGCGCAAGCTGCTTATCAGATAGTTAATAAAGACGGCACTTCCGGTTATGCTGTGGTGAAACAGTATATACTCGACCGTCTAGGGGTGGATGAAGAGACCCATAGACTCAAGTTCCGCCAAGAACGCGGCTCCCCAGGCGACCTTCCAAAGACACTATTCTTTAAACTAAAAGCAGCTGCCGACCTATGGCTCAAACCCCAGGAGGGTAATATGGAAGAAGTGATGAATAAAATTTATCTCGAACAGTTTTTGGAAGCGTTACCTTATGGGACACAACGATGGCTGAAACAGCATGCAGGCTTAACGCTTGAACATGCTGTTGAGATGGCTACGTCATATGCGAGGGCCCAGGGACGACCCCCTGTAAGAGAACCCGAGAAAACCAATAAAACCATCCCGGGCAAACCCGAAAAGAAATATATGAAGCCCTCATTAGAACCTTACCGACCGCGTCCCCTCAAACCAGACTTTCAACCCAACCCTGGTCCTCAATGCTATGACTGTGGCGAGTGGGGACATATATCAAGGTATTGCCGAAAAAGAAAAGAAAAGGAAGAAGAACCTATGGATGTGAGCTACGCCCCCTATTCTCTTCTATACGCCCAAGAAACAGGTCCAATCTTCTATGTGAGTGTGAATATTTATGGGAGAGTGGTTCGCGCTTTACTTGATTCAGGATGCAGGCATTCGGTGGTTAGAAAAGAACTGGTCCCCCCCTCCTGCCTCATAACAGGGAAACAGGTTCACATAAAATGCGTACATGGAGATGTAAGGGAGTATCCCATAGCTAACATCACCATCCGCACTGCCGCAGGCACCAGAACAGAAGTAGTCGTTGGGGTTTTGCCTACTCTACCAGAACCTGTGATCATAGGAACCGATAATCCGGGCTTCGTCACTCTCATGTCTGATGCCTTACAGAGTACTCCCCGTAACGATCTTCTTGCTTCTGAGCCATGGGCTAGGGATACCCATTTTAGGACAGCACAACTAAACGATTCCTCGCTTACTAATGCTTGGCAAATTGCCCGTTCAGGTCAGGATCCTGTAACAGTCACCTATCCCACCGTCATTGAAAAAAACGGGTTGTTATATAGGTTGGCCAAACCCGATGCAGTGCCCCAACTCCTGGTACCTGTTGCCTTTAGGGACCAAATACTTTTCTTTGCACATGCACACTTACTTGCAGGACATTCAGGTGTGGAAAAAACCGGGCAGGCCATTTTGCAACACTTCTTTTTGCCAGGGATCTATGCACAAATTCAACGTTACTGTCAAGAATGTCAGATATGTCAACGAAGAAACCCCTATGTTCCACCTCCGGTACCTCTGAACCCACAGCCTATCATAGGTAAACCTTTTGATAGGATAGGAATGGGCCTTATAGGTCCCTTGCCTAAGTCGGCTAGGGGCCACCTGTATGCATTAGTCTTAGTAGACTATGCAACTCGATACCCCGAGGCCTTTCCCCTCCGGGCGGCTACATCGACAGCAATCGCCCAAAAACCCGTCGAGGTATTCGCTAGGATGGGCTTTCCTCGCGAAATCATTACCGACCAAGGAACACCTTTTGTCTCACGCTTAATGACCCAAGTCTGTAAACAACTCCAAATCACTCACATCAAAACGTCTGTCTACCATCCCCAGACGGATGGTTTGGTCGAGCGGTATAATGGTAGCTTAAAGCTCACCCTGAAGAAACTTCTATCTGGGGATGGTAAAAACTGGGACCAGTTACTACCACTGGCTCTTTTTGTCCTCCGGAGCCAAAAACAAGCCAGCCTAGGCACCTCTCCTTTTGAATTATTGTTTGGTAGAACCCCAAGAACCCTGTTGGAAATTACCAAAGATAGCTGGGAAAGGGAAGGAGCACACGAAGCAGAAACCTTACTAGATTACACCCGACAATTCCAAACCAGGTTGCACAAACTGAGAACTATGGCACATGATCACCTGGCTATAGCCCAGACCAAACAAAAAACGTTTTATGACAGGGGCAAGAAGTGGAGGGAGATGGATGTTGGTGATTGGGCCTTGGTGTTGTTGCCCTCATCAACGCACAAACTGAGAAAAGAATGGAAGGGCCCTTTTAAGATTATCAGGAAAATCGGTAGAACCACATACATCCTACAAGTCCAAGGTAACAAGACACAAATGTGCCACATAAACTTGTTAAAAAAATGGCTGGGAACACCTCTCCAAGCGGTCAATTCCCTTACACTTGCCAATCATACCGTTTATGACACCCCCATCAACTCTGACATAACAACCGGACAACGTGAGGAAGTTCTATCACTTCTTCTCAAGTATGCAGACGTCTTTTCAGATCAACCGGGGAAAACCAACATAGCAATACATTCCATTCCTACATCTCCCGGGACGGTGGTCAAACAAAAGCCCTACCGTATCCTCGAAGCTAGGAGATAGGCCTTCCAAGAAGAGGTCAACCAAATGTTGCGCTCTGGAGTGATAGTACCCTCCCACAGCAACTGGTGTTCTCCGGTTGTCCTCGTCCCCAAACCGGACGGCAGTATTCGATTTTGTATCGACTTCAGAGCAGTGAATAGGGTATCTAAACAAGAAGCTTACCCCCTTCCTCGGGTAGACGAGTTACTAGAACGCCTTGAGGAGGCTCGTTATATCACCACTATCGACCTCACCAAGGGGTATTGGCAGATTCCACTCAACCCTGCAGATCAAGAGAAAACCGCTTTCTCTACCCCCTCTGGCCATTATCATTTCACAGTCCTCCCATTTGGACTGCACGGTGCTCCGGCAACGTTTCAAAGAGCAATGGATAAGGTATTGTCTTCTCATACTCACTATTCTTCCGCTTACTTGGACGATATTGTCGTCTACAGTAAGACTTGGGAGGAACATTTGATTAATTTGGAAAAGATACTCTGTAGTTTGAGGACAATGGGCTTTCACATAAATGCCAAAAAAACTAGAATAGCCTTCAGGAAGGTGAAGTATCTAGGATATGTCTTAGGAGACGGGAGGATAGAACCACAGACCGAAAAAATTAAGGCTATCCTTGAAGTCCCCTATCCCAAGACCAAAAGAGATCTGCGGGCTTTCCTGGGCCTAGTGGGTTATTATAGGAGGTTTATTGCTCAGTTTGCCGATTTGGCTGGCCCTCTCACTTACCTCTTAAAGAAAACTCAGTCATCACCTAGACTACCAGCCCCTACTCCCAGGGAAACCAGTGCATTTCAGGCACTAAAGAAGGTCCTTACCACTGCACCCGTGTTGATTTCCCCAGATTTCTCGAAACCCTTCATCCTCCAGACAGACGCCTCAGGAGTGGGTATTGGGGCGGTCCTTTCACAGGAAGATCCAGAGGGATTGGAAAGACCGATCCTCTTCATCAGTCATCAGTCGTAAACTGTTCCCCAGGGAAGCGGCTTGCTCCACTATCGAGAAAGAGTGCTTGGCAGTCCGTTGGGGAGTGATCAAACTCAGATACTGTCTGGAGGGAAGACCATTTGTTTTGTATACGGACCATGCCCCGCTGATGTGGCTGCAAAGGAACCGTGGTCACAATGATCGCATTCTCAGATGGTTCTTGGCTCTACAACCCTTTCAGATTGAAGTTCGGCATCGGAAAGGTCTGGATCAGGGGAATGCTGATTTCTTGTCCCGATTTCCCTTTTCCCCCGATCGGGGAAATCCCGGGGGAGGGATGTGTCGGGGGTCCCTACCTGCCACGAGCCGGGGGAGGACTTTAATCCGTATTCGTTTCCGCCCCGACTGCAGGATGGACATGGTCCCTTTAAGACCGAGCGGGCATTCCCGGAGGAGGGGACCCCGCCTCTGACATCACCGGCCGTCCACCAATCAGAAGCCTCAGTGCCATTCATAGGACGGCGTCCGGAAGAACACGGCGCGACACAGACAGGAGAGGAGAAGTCGTCCCGAACAGTTACTGAGGTCCTTAGGAGCCAGGAGTCGGAGGAATTCGAAGCAGTGCCGCCGCAGGAGGAGAAGAGAGACGATCCAGAGGCTTCGGCGTCCCAGGAGCAGAGAAAGCCGGGAGGCCAACGAGACCACGCTCCGCCCCGCCACACTTCTGGAGAAGTGTGGCACCACAAGGTACGGGCCAGATTAAGGGGGCTCGTGTTCTCACGGGGAGGGAACAGGTAGGGGTGGGTGACGGTGGTCACAGGACGGTTGGGTGGTTTTTTTTCAAGAGAAAGCGCACCTCCCCTACACGAGTACGTTTTCGCACGGTAAAGGTTCCCTGGTGATCCCGTCACTTCCCCTCCCCCTCCTTTCATATACGGAACTCCCGATATTGGAAGTAACCCCCAGTTTCTGTTTCCTTTATACCCGAGAGACTCCTCTGGACCCCTGTCGCATTCAAGCCGGAAGCGTCCCTGGCTGACAAGGAGAACGACCAGACCGGACTACTCAGAGCTCCCCGAGAACTCCGACTTCTTCAGAGACTGTTCCTTGGGTGGTCTGCTTATTTCTTTGAGCTGGAACTATGTAAATAAAAGCTCACATCCTTTGAATCTACTGCTGTATCCTGGTCCTTATGTTACAGGGGATTGAGACCCCTCCATCCCTTCTTACACAGCCCTACATTTTTTTGCCACCGGTACGTTTCAATTCACCATAGCTGATGTTGGTGGCATGTCACAGACTATGTTCAGCCGTGTCCTGCATGATGTTTCTGAAGCCATGTTGGAGCACCTGGATGAATTCATCCATTTTCCGACTCGTGAGCAGTTGACAGGTGTCAAAGGTGAGTTCTATGCCCTGGGAGGGATGCCCCATGTAATTGGGTCCATTGATGGGACACATGTGGCTTTGGTACCACCACAGGCACAGGAGGTAGCCTATCGCAACCGTAAACATTATCACTCTATTAATGCCCTTGTGGTGTGTCTACCTAACATGCTGATTTCCCATGTCTGTGCACATTTTCCAGGGTCAGCACATGATGCCTACATCATGAGGCGTAGCAGGGTGCCACAAATTATGCTGGAGCGGAGGTTACTTTTGGGTACATGGAAGGAGACTCTTTCGTTGAGGTATTTGGGTCCAATGTTGTGGAGTGATTTGTAGGTGTGGGTCAGTAGCTTGAAGGTTACTCTCCTCTCAATGGGGAGCCAGTGGAGGTCTCGTAGGTGCTGGGTCATGTGCTCATGTCGTGGGGTTTCTGAGGATGAGTCTGGCTGCGGTGTTCTAGATGGTTTGGAGCTTGTGTAGCAGGGTTTTGTTGATTCCGGCATAGAGGGCGTTACTGTAGTCCAGTCTGCTGGCTATGAGTGCGTGGGTCTTTCTACATTCGGGGGGATCCACTTGAAGGTCTTGCGGAGGATGCAGCGGGAGTTGAAGCAGGAGGAAACGACAGCGTTAATCTGGCGGATCATGGTGAGGGATGAGTCTAGAGTCAGAGTACCTCACCCTGACCCCTTATGTTAGCTTTCCCAGAAATGTTCAGCCCCGGGAACCGTCCCAATCAATAAAATGGCAGCCACAACTTTCTGTTCAGGTTGCGCCTACCCAATCAGAGCATTCCCACTGGAGCGCTCATTCACAATTTACATCGAAATCATTGCGAAGTATCCGCAGCCATCCTGAAATCGCCGTGAAATATCCACAGCCAGAGATATCACTATAATTTTCTGCTTTAATTTCAGAAAAACTCCTGAATCGATTTGCACCAAATAACAAAAAGTACAATCTGCGTTTCCCTCTCTCAAATCGTCTATCTCGTGATACACTTGTATTCTGAGGTACCTAAAGGAACAGGGTGCCCAGGACACTTCCACCGGCAGGATAGCTGGGTGCTACTCCTCTGTATGGAGCGGTAATATATGCGTTTTTGTTTTATTTAATCGTAACCTGGCTACAGCCGAATAGGACTCCAAGAGGGTCAGCGCCCAAGCCACTCCCAGGCCGAATCCCCAAAGTATACCAAAAGGTTGCCCACGTACAGTGAAATAATATGTTTATTTCCCCCCTAATTGCATCCCATGTAACGGACCACTCATACGGAACAATTCCGCTAGAGGTTCGATGGCCAGGGCAAACAAGAGTGTGGACAACGGGCACCCCTGCCTTGTGCCCATAAATATATGGTATGACTGTGACATCGTCTCTCCTGCCTTAACCCTAGCCATGGGAGCTGTGTACAATAATTGCACGCCGTGAAATATCCACAGCCAGAGATATCACTATAATTTTCTGCTTTAATTTCAGAAAAACTCCTGAATCGATTTGCACCAAATAACAAAAAGTACAATCTGCGTAACAACATCTACATTTCTGTCAAATTTGGTGTAATTCTGTCCAGCGGTTGGGGCTGTAGGTTCAATAACGCATTCCTATGGGAATTAACATTACAAATGCACCCTAATTTTGCACCCCTATTTATTGGTCCTCACCTCACGGATCCCCCCCAAACTTTTCATGACACCCAGAACCTACTTTGACACTTTTTGGGAAAATTCATCAAGACTGGTCAAATGATGCTAAGGTGATAGGGAAGTCAGAAAATGTTTTTCCTATGGAAACTAGGTCCTAACTATAACTACCTACTGGCGACCGCCAGTAGGTAATATACAATTATATATATTATAGTATGAATTAAAAAACGATGTACATAATGTAAAATATATGTTTTAGTAATACATATGTATGGTGGTTCGCATATAAGTATTAATATATTATTACATATTATTTAAATGTATTACATTTACATTATATTAATATTGTATATTAAAATATTTAAGATTTACTATTTTAAACTATACATCTATCTGTGTATATATACATGTATATATATTAAAACAATATTTTTTTATGTTATTTAACAATATTAATGTGAAATTATTTTTTTGTACTTACTATTCTAAGTGTAGGGAAAAAATATTTTCGTAATCAATATTTGTGACACAATATGTTTTGTATCCTAATATTGTTGTTTTTCAATATTGTATCAGTGATCCTTTTAGAAAGTTACCCTTTTCCTGCCTGATCTGCTAGAAGGCTAATTTGCATTAACCTTTGCCAAATAGGAGTAAAAAAGGTGTAAAGTGTCTCGCATGGGGCAAACAATTGGCTGACCTGAATGGCCAGAGATGACTCCTCTGAACACGGCAGAATATCCTGCTTGACAGTTCTGTTGAGCCACAAGTAATGCTTCAAACGCTGTTGAAAGAAAGACAACAGGATGCCAAGACACTTCTTATTCATCCCCTGTCTGGTTGCTGAAGGTCCCTACTTTTGTTCTACCAAACGTCTGTCTGGGTTAGTTCTGGGTAGAGTACCTGCTTCAAAATAGCTTTTAGTGCTATACGTGGAAGGACAATAAGATTACCATTGAACACTCACCACTTGCACCCCTAGTCTCAGAGTCCACCTTTAGTGCAGCCAAAGTCCTTTGTCATCTTGGATTCGCCCAGATACATTGCATTTTCAGTCAGTTTGGAACAAGGCAAACAGTAACTACCGCAGGCGTAGGTAGTTCAGTAACTGGGCACCTTTACGCCATTGGTCAGAGAGGAAATATGAGGGTCTTAGGGTGCACCCACCCACAGGCTGGTGAGTCCTACAAAGCTGGACTATCACCCAGCCTTCCTCAGGACACAGCTGGACTTGTAAAAGGATACCAGGTGGAATCGAGCTGCTGCCTTTGGCCTCTGTGGCCTTTCAGAAGGACCTGAGGAGAATGCTGATCCCCTAGATGATCCCAGTTCACCCCAAGAGGTCCCAGGGCTTTAGTTATGTACCCGTGTGCTTGTATGGGCACCAAAAAAGGATTGTCAACTTTTGAAAAACGGAGCTTTCAAGAGAGCCAATTACGAAAAGTATCTGCCCAGCAGTTTCACATCACCTGATTACATTTCAGGTTTGCCCTATGCAGAGGAGAGTTGTTTCCTCAGAAAAATGACAGAGTCCCTTTTTTCAGATTGGGAACTTTTTCTAACTTCTTACTTCCAGGCCCAAGCAGGGCCAGTCTACTTGGAATATCCGACCGATGCTCCATCACCGTCGGCCTCAAATTGCACCTAGGTTCCAGTATACTGTAACCATTCATTACCATTGTCACTTTGAATTGCTATTTTTATCTAAATATTTAAAAAATCATATTTCCAGTTCCCCTTATTGGATTTTCGTTGCTTTGGTGTCATTTTGTTTATTACATTTTATCTCTATTTTTACACAAATTGTAGTGAGATTTAAATTGCATTGTGTTTTTAACTTTTTAACTGTTTTGGTACTTCTAAATGTTTTGCACATTTAAGTCTGTCTTGCCCTGCGCCATGACTGCCAAGGATTGAGCTTCAGTCTATTGAAACCTTTGACTGGTCCTAACAAGTAAGTGAGTTTATTACTTGTGGTGGACTACCGTCCAACAAAATTAATAACTCACTTTCTCCTATTATTCTAAAACAAATTGACAGGCTATTCCTTCATCGTATCATTGTATTTTTATGAAACTAAAGAGGGGTTTGCAGTCCCTATAGAGAGAGGAGACCTGTGTCAGACCCATAGTTCCTGGTGAAAACTACCCCCACCCTCAGGATAAACTTGAAAAACTCCCTGTATGTGTCATCTCATCAACTTACAGCAATGGTTCCTATCCAAGAACAGGGTATAGGCAGCCATTCCATCTCTAGCTTGTGCTCATTCCCAGGACTCACTCAGCATTAGTTATTAACAACTCACTCATTCTAGTTTCTTTTCCAGTTCTGGTAGCCAGCCCTCTACAGCGCATGTGCTGTGAATGTGCTGTTCTCATTGGCCCTGCTCCAACCCCAGCACATGAGCTGTCAAGAACTCTTATCTGATCTCATTATCAGCACATAAGTTATAAGTAACTCCTGTGACCTCATTTCCTGGACAGACTCCAAACAAAGCATGAGTTATGAATAAATCACCTCCTTAATAGCTGACTAGTCCCAGACACAATTTGTATAAGGATGTCACACTGAATGAAAGTTTTGCCATTACTTGGTCATGTAATTTTGCACACCTCTCCCCTGCAGGGGTCTTATATAGCGCAACAGCTACCCACAGGGGGCTTCCTGGTGCTGACGACCCAATAAATAAAATAAAAAATTAAAGATATGTTTTTATTAGCATTTATCTGACAAGCTTCCTACAGTACATATTTCTGAGCATAATCCTTATGACAACGTTACAGCGTATACATCTTCAATATACTTTCTTACAGTCTTTCAATTATCACCTCATTGCCAATATACATTCCATCTTTGGGTGTTTTCTCCACCAATATATTGTTGTATAATGCTGTACCTTAGTCCTTTCGTATCATAATACAATCCCTTATTTATTTAGAAATAAGGAGCTCTTAATATGTATACTTACTAAGTCCATATCTTGAGTATAAAAAAGAAAAGAAAAAAAAAACATTTCCCCAATTCTTGGGTAACTTATGCAACACAAAACTATACAGCGGTTATCCCTGTTCTATTTTAGAGTATAAGCAAGTACATCAGGAGGCATCCGTAAGAGGGAATCTATTTCTTTCAGCATTCAATCCCCTCAGATGAGTCGCTACCTCCATCTATGCTTCCTTTTGTGACTCCGTGGGCATTGTTGTGGTCATCTTTCCTACACGCCAAGCCCTCAACATTTCTATCCATAGCTCAGCGATGGGTTTCTTGCAAATCCCTCTCGCTTCTTCCCTTGGTATAGCCCTTTCCTCCGTCCTGGCCCAATCTTCCACTGTCTTTTCCCATACTATACTATCACTGAAGGGCCTGTTGGAGTTTTCCAGCTTCTAGCGATCTGCCTGCATGCTAGATCTAGGGCTAGATCTACAAAGCAGGAGCCCACCCGCTTGGCTTTCAGCCGGGGGAACAGACCCAGGAGACATATATCTGCAGTAGATGTAAGCTGCCACCCCAAAGTGGCATTGACCTGCGCCAGCACTGTCTCCCAGAATCTCTGCATGTCATGTGAATAAACTCCATGTCTAATTTAGCACATTCAGGGCATTCTCGGGCTTCCACTCCATGTATGACATTTAATCTATGGGGCATCAGAAAAACCCAATGTACATAGTAAAATTGAATGAGTTTTAATGCTGCGTTTCTAGATATTCATTTAGGGCCTCTCAGCACCTGAGACCATTCTTTGTCCTGTAAGTCCCACTCCACCACCATGCTCCATCTGGCCCTCAACCGTTCGAGGGGGGTTTTCACCGCACCGATCTGCGCCGCAAAGTGCCATTTCACCAGGTGTCCGGCCGATCCCAGTGTTACTAACACCTGTAATGGTTCGTGGGCTTGTGGTTCCAGTCGAGCCCCGCCCCATAAGACTTTAAATGTTTTGGTTACTGCATGATATGTTAGAAATTGGCCACCTACCAGTTTATACTTTGTCAGGAAATCTTCCAGTTGGATCAACATCCTATCTTGTTAGCAATCCCCTACCAATGTCACCGCAGCTTCTGTCCAGCTAGCCACCTGGGCACCCTTAACCAGGGTGGGCGGCTTCCCTAATGGAAGCCCAACCAAACACAGACTCGGTGTGTATGGCGGGATTCCCCGGGTGCGTCTGCAACACGGTTTCCAGCTATATAACGCTG
Source organism: Triturus cristatus (assembly GCF_964204655.1). NCBI lineage: Eukaryota > Metazoa > Chordata > Amphibia > Caudata > Salamandridae > Triturus > Triturus cristatus. The sequence continues at coordinate 58,744,252 of NC_140587.1, forward strand.
CTCTCAGAAGTATCCCGGGTTCTCAAATTGCCATCGAGGGATGTATCTGCTCAGCCAATAAGTGTTTTCGGGTGATGGCCATGTTGTCTACATGCAGAAGGTCTAGGCTCCGACCGTCCAACCACTGTGCCAGCCATTGCAATTGGGCTGACAAATAATATGATTCGAATATCCGGGGCACCGACCCCCGTCCTCCGGAGTTCTCTGCAATGTCGCGCTCATCCCATATGAGCTCTCTCACTAGGCTATTCAGTCCAGTGAACCACAAGGGTGAAATCATCACTGGAAAATTCACAAAATAATACAGTCTGGGTAGCATAATCATTTTTGTCAGAGCAATCCTAGCCATCGTAGGCAATCTAAGCGAGTTTTAAAACAGAACGCATGCCTTAAGGGACCTCATGGCTGGATTTAAGTTTCCCTCTCTCAAATCGTCTATCTCGTGATACACTTGTATTCTGAGGTACCTAAAAGAACAGGGAGCCCAGGACAATTCCACCGGCAGGATAGCTGGGTGCTGCTCCTCTGTATGGAGCGGTAATATATGCGTTTTTGTTTTATTTAATCGTAACCTGGCTACAGCCGAATAGGACTCCAAGAGGGTCAGCGCCCAAGCCACTCCCAGGCCGAATCCCCAAAGTATACCAAAAGGTTGCCCACGTACAGTGAAATAATATGTTTTTTTTCCCACTAATTGCATCCCATGTAACGGACCACTCATATGGAACAATTCCGCTAGAGGTTCGGTGGCCAGGGCAAACAAGAGTGGGGACAACGGGCACCCCTGCCTTGTGCCCCTAAATATATGGTATGACTGTGATATCGTCCCTCCTGCCTTCACCCTAGCCATGGGAGCTGTGTACAATAATTGCACCGACCTTATCCACCCCCTCTCCTAATCCCATTCTGGCCTTTGCGGCATATAGAAAGTCCCATCTGATCGTGTCACAGGCTTTCTCCAGGTCGATAGATATTATCAGCGCTTCTGGGTTATCTTTGCCATCTGGATGGTGCATAATATGAAAAAGTCTACAAATGTTGGCAGATGTAGCCCTCGTTGGAATGAACCCATTTTGATCTGGGTGGACCAATTGTTGCATATTTAGTAGGAGTCGCGATGCTAACTGTAGTAATCACTCTGCAGACAGTATTCATGAAGCAGAAAGGTTTAATGTCTGTCTGTCTCCACAGCTCCCAGGAACCAACTGGTCAGCCTGGAGATTCAAAGTATAACACTCCATCACCATGGCACTGACATCACAGTGACCATGGAGAAGCACATGCAAGTAATACAATTGTCAATATACATATAGGAGACTACTACAACATCTCCCTTCTCTCAAGAAATCATAAAACAAAAAGAAACATAAAAAACATGCACAAATTATATCTAAACATGACCATAAACACATAAATAATATCTCCCAAATGTACAACATAAATAAAAAACAGCAAACACAAAGGTATAACCCACAAAACTCCATAGTTCAAAATTACACAGTTGAGTGGAACACTTGTCCTATTGCTTTTCCCCCCAAACTTAAAACTACAGATCTAGACGATTGGGTGGAACACTTGTCCTATTGCTTCTCCGTGGAGGGACATATTTCATAAGCAACGACTCCTCCCCCACTTGTGGTTGAGCTTGGCTGAAATCATCTGACCCTAAACCCAAACGTGTTACCACTTTCACTGGAACCTTATAGACTCTAGAAAGATTCCACCAATTTTTCCCATTCACTCTTATGGCAAAACGTGACACTGCATCTACTTTAACTGGTGAACCAAACTTAGATAAACCCTTGGGAATATGCAAAGGAGATTTAATCCTAACCCAATCCCCTATCTTAATCCTAGGTTTAGAGTAAACTTCACCATCTCTTTCAGATTCAGCAACAGGACCACGTACACCTTCCTTGTTACCACCACTTCCACAATTCTTGGACAACACTTCCCACTTTTTCATCCAAGCTGGGCACATATAAAACGAAGCCTCCCTCCCTCGCAATAAAGCAAAGGGACTAGACCCAGTTGATGGGTTGGGAGTCGTTCGATGAGCCCACAACATGCTCTGGACCGCCTCCATGATGTCCACCTTACCCGAGACAGCCCACTGAATACATTCCGCCAACACCCTCTTATTGCGTTCAATGAACCCATTGGCTTGAGGATGATATAACGCCACTCGTCGATGGGTAATACCTGACTGAGACAAAAAATCTGACATCTCTTTCGATGTAAATTGTACTCCATTGTCCGAAATTATTTCCTTAGGAAATCCTTCTCTACCAAAAAGAGCCTGAAGAAACTTAATAACCTCTCTAGAATTTGGATCCGTCATGAAATGTACATCCCACCACTTGCTGAAATAATCAGCTACCACCAGGGCAAACTTATATTTATTAGGCAAAATGGTGAATGGACCAACAAAATCTATGGCCAATTTTAACCAAGGACCATCAGGCCTCTCAATATGCTGTACCGGCGGTGATGACACTTTTATCACTTTGTCACTCGTACAGCACGTCAAACACGTTTCAACAACATCATTTATCTGTTGATCCATGGAAGGCCACCAATAAACCGCCCTAATCCTTCTTTTTGTGTTGGTCTGACCCAAATGTCCTTCATGACCATACTCAACTATACCATTCCTAATAGACACTGGGGGCACAAACTTGTCTCCCCGCATGATCATACCACCTTCCTCTACTGAAAGTTCATCAGCAACCTTTGCAAAAGGATGAACATCAGGATCTAGGTGTTTTCTTTAGGCCACCCCAACACTATGAGTTCTTTTACTCTCTTGAGAAGATTATCAGACTCCATCCCACGAAACCAATCACTTTCAGAAAAAGTACCAATACAACAAGCATCAACAGCTGCGATGATACACTCATCCGTTATGTCTACATCACCTTCATCATTTTTTAGAGGTAAAGGTGATCTCGACAAATAGTGAGCCCTTGTGTTTTTGCCACCCGAAATATGTGCAACAAGAAAGTTGTACTGCAACAATTTTGCACTCAACCTAGCAATCCTAGGCGTGTGGTATTTTACTACTTTCCCTTCTAAAATAGGAATTAATGGTTTATGATCCGTCAGTAGTCTAAACGTTTTCCCCCAGATGAAACACTTGAAGCGCTCGACCGCCCAGCAACACGCCAACAGTTCACGCTCGATGACTGAATAATTCTTTTCACTTGGTCTTAAAGCTCTGGACGCAAACCCCACAGTATACTCCTTCCCTTCTTTGATCTGAGATATCATGCCACCCAAACCATAAAGGCTAGCATCCACCGATACTGTGCACTGCAACAACGGATCAAAAGGGGTAAGAATTTGACAAGTAGCCAATTCTTTTTTTACTTGCTCGAACTCCTTCTGACACTCAGCACTCCAACAAAAAACAGTCTTTTTCCTCAATAACTCTCTCATGTTGGCCGTCTTCCCTGCAAAATTCGGAATAAACTTGACATAAAACTCGCACATCCCCAAAAATGAGGATACCTGATCTCTAGATCCAGGACAAGGTGCATTGGATATTGCATCAATCAAACCTTCCCTAGGTACTATACCCTCGCCTGAAATACGATGCCCCAAATATTCTACTGACTGCACTCCAAACGTACATTTGAGCTTATTCGCTACTATCCCTTTGATTTCTAGCCGTTTTAGAACCCTACACACATTCTCATCATGTTCAATTTTGTCTTTGCCAGCCACCAAAATATCATCCTGAAACACTACTGTGTTTGGGACCCCATCTAATACTTTTTCCATAACCCGTTGAAAAACGGCCGCCGCCGAAGCCAATCCAAAGGGCATCCTCCGGAACTGGAAAGTCCCAACTGGAGACACAAAAGCAGTTAGATGTTTGGAGTTCTGATCCAGTTCAATCTGGTGATAAGCTGAAGCTAAGTCTATCTTAGAGAACCACTTAGCTCCAGCGAACTTAGAAAGAATATCATCAATCCGTGGAAGAGGATGAGAATCCACCCAAATCTCTCTATTGAGGCTGCGCAAGTCAATGCAGACCCTGAGACTGCCATTTTTCTTCCTGGCCACAACCAAGGGACTCAACCACAAGGACGACTCAATTGGTTCAATTACCCCATTCTCACACATCCTTTTGAGCTCAAGAGAAAGATCATCTCTGATGCTAAACGGTACATTCCGTAACTTATGCTTCACTGGTAAGATACCCTCTTTCACTTTGATTGCGTGCCTGAATCCTGTGATGCATCCTAACTTATCACTGAAAACTTTTGGAAACTTACCCAACCAAGGACCCAACCCCAAATCTTTAGGCTCATCATGCACAATAGAAACTTGCTCCAGAGTCCCTGGTCTGAGCGTCATTCTGAACAACCCCTGATGGTACCACCCCAAAATGTTCAGCCCTTTTTTTGCTACATAGACTTTCCCTTGAATGCATTTGTCCTCGAAAACCAACGAAGCATCAAAAAACCCTTTCAAATCAATGCGTCTCCCTTCATACGAAACGGGGCTTCTGTCCGGTGGATTCAGAGGCTTATCTCCCCAAACTTCCTCAAAAAGTTCCTCTGTTATCATAGTCATTCTTGCCCCTGAGTCAACCAATAATTTAAGACACTTACCATCAACCAAAATATCAATCACAGGATCAACACAATCTTCCAAATCATCCTTCACAACCACCACAAAATCTGTTAAAGAACTGATAACCTCATCACAAACATCTTGTCTCGTACCTTCTGCATAAACTACATTGACACTCCCACGAGAGATACACATTTTTGCGAAATGACCTGGTTTCCCACACTTACGACACATAGCATTCTTGGCTGGACACACCCGTGCATCAGGAAAATGCGAAGGGAAACCACACTTATTACATAGGTTCCTCGCATAATTACTTTTCTTCCCTAATTTGCTTGACGCAAACTTATTCTGAGGAAATCTAACACCTCTCTGATCGTTGCTGACTCTAATTTTATCACTGCTTTCTCTCGAATCTTTTGACCCTTTGTCCTCATTGTGTTCTTTTACCACACTTACTGTACTTTTCTCAGGTTTGAGTTCATTAGAAGATTTCTCAGACAATTCTATACTTTTCACAATTCCAATTGTCTCTTCTAGGGAAGGATTCTTTAGCGTGAGTAATTTCTGTTGTACTTTCTTTTCACGGCAATGAACTACAATTTGATCACGTATTAACTGTGAACAAAAATGTTCAAATTCACACTCAGACGCTAATATGCGTAGTGCTGCTACATAAGAAACTATACTTTCTCCACTTCCTTGTTCCCTGGTAAAGAACTTATGCCTGGATACTACTAAACTGCTCTCCACATCAAACTGTATTTCTAACATTTTTAATGCTTGATCGTATTCATTCAAAGCTTCTTCACCTACTACTACAGGTATCGGAGGTAAATGTTCAAGTACAGCTTGTCCTTCAAATCCTAAATTGTGTTCAAGAATAAATCTCTTCCTCTCAGCACTGAATCTCGAACCCCCAATTGCCCCAAGATACTTTTCAAAAGCTCTGTGCCAAATTTTCCACTTAACTGGGGGATCTCCTGGAAGCTGTAAAAAAGGAGGAGGAGCTTGTACATTTTGCATGTTGCCTTATTTAAAAACCACGCACAACAAATGAACTTGACCAGATTTACAGGTCTAAACAAGCTTATTCACTATATAACTTTAAATCAAATGAAAACCCATAACCTTCATCCCCTCTTTTCCTCTTTTTTTTTCCTTAGTATTAAATGACAGTTTGCAAAATTATAGATAACTATAAGATAAAGTCAGGGTACTACATATTCAGACCTCCATGGAACACAGCATAGAATGATTCACTGAAATTTTTGTATATCTTTGCCTGTTAGCTCAGTCTTTTCCTTGCAGTAGAATATTATGTTATGTTATGTTATGTTATGTTATGTTATGTTATGTTATGTTAAAATTATTTGTAATGCGCACTATCACCATCGGTTTCTTGGCGCTCATTGACAGGTAACGTGATCCAGGATGAGAGGGTTAGTCATATGCGGATTGAAAAAGCAGTGTTTTTAAAAGTCTGCGGAAACAGTCGTACTTTAGGCAGAGACGGAGTGAAGGTGGCAGGGAGTTCCAGGTGGAGGGGGCCTGGACAGAAAAGCTCAAGCCACCGTGCTTTTTCCTTTTAAATTTGGGGACCTCAAGGAGATTAAATGACGCTGAGCGAAGAACTCTAGAAGGGATGTGACGGGTCAAACCCGAAGAGATGAACGCGGGGGCTGCATCCGAGAGGGCCTTGAAGGTAGAACATGCCAGTTTGAAAATGCAACGTTTGGAAATAGGGAGCCAATGCAGACTATGGAGGAGGGGAGTGACGTGCTGATGTTTGTGTAGGTAAAGAGTGCCTTCAAGGGATTTCTTTAAAAAGAACTAAGTTGTGCAACTTCGCTATAGGATAAAGATATACCTATAGGTGAGATTTATCTTAAAGTATGCGTTTCATACAATTGTATACTATGCATTAGTCATATGTATATACAAATCTTTTCTGTTAATTTTAAAGCGGTTGAATAATCAAAAAGGAAAACAGACAAAAGGTGTGTGAGAAACAAAATTCATTTATATCAACAAATGGTAAATAGGATACCTAAAATTGAGACAGTTATACAGAATTCGGAAGGAAGTGGTACATTCAATGATTCCTCCACTACATAATATATCAAACACTTTTTCAAAGATATTTATACATTTATCTAGAAAACAGTGTGACAGTCGACGTTTCGGTCTTTATGTGCGAATTTATAAGACCATCTTCAGGACTGGTAATTAAAAGTTGACCCCTATAAATCAGAAAAATACAATGAATATATAACACACACACCTCGGTAAATAAACAAAATATGATAACAGTTATCTCATCAATTTTCATAACATCTGAAATACAGATGGGAATTTAATTTATTAATTGAACAATGCATTAGAAGTCATTGGTCTGTTCTGTAGTTATTTAAGACACTTTAGATAGAACATGATTCCAAACAAAAAACAAAAATGAATTATAATTTCTGTCCAAAAAATTTACTTAATGGTATCAATTTATAGCGATCGTTCCTATTGTTAATTTACTTTAGACACTTCTCTTCTCTTTCAAAGACTAATGTGGAATTACTTGTCTATGTTGAGTCAATTTATTTTGCCGCGATAACCATCGTACAGCTTAAACGTTTATTAGAGGTGAATTTATCGATTTTACCTCGTATTTAGCGGCTGCAAAATACTCGTCTCATGTGTTTCAACTCAAAGAATTCGTCTATTGTTTACTTCAATGTCACAGCATATTAATTATGAGCGGAAGCTGTGGAACAAACATATACCAATTTTCTTTAAGTAAATTTAAATGGTTTAAAAATATATAGTAGCATTGGCGATTGTATGGATCTCTTTACCTTTTTTTTAAAAAGAACTTATACTGAATCGATTGGAGTCGTGACTTCGGTGCTTACACGTAAGACAACCCGTATCTTGTGTCTAAACTTGAGCAATTCGTCTATGCTTCAAATCAATCGCAGCATATTGGTTTAAAAAGGAAACTGTGAAAGAAACATTTAGCGGTGGGTGAATAATTGCGAACAATTTAAAATATTCACTAAATCAAGTGATTGTATGCGTCTCGTTACCTTTCTTTTCAAGCTCGTATTAAGTCAATTGAAACCGTAGCTACGGTGCTGTAAAAGGAAACAACCGGCGAATGACCTCAAGGCGTTCCTGGCTTCCCTCAAAGACTACTGCAAAGGGAGAGGTAAGGCGCTTAGTAAGTCTATTCCTATTGCCAAACGGATACAAGAAAATTGCGTACGGACGGTATGGACTGACCTGGCAATGATACAGCGGTCTCCTCGGCTGAATGGCGGCAAAAGGCACTGAACGTTGCCAGATTCAATTGTTTTAAATATATTCGTCCCAATGGAAAAAGAAAGAGGACTGAACATTAGATCCACAAGTACATGTATACATAAGGGCGGCCATATTGGAGTGGTCTATATATCTCTTGTAAACATCTCGTTTTACCACGTGTTCACAGTTAGCTTACTCAATGCAGTTTAACTTGAGTCGGGCTTAAAGTGAACTACCATTATGTATTCAATTACATTGGCAGTAATATTTGACCATTTTACTATGGGGTCCGAGATAGAAAATCGCGACCATTTTAGTTTGGGGCCTCAAGTTTTTGGTCGATGGTTATTTATGGGGGTGTGGATTTAATAGTTTAATGATGGACTCGAATCTGATACTTGTTAGGCTTGTATTTATGTCTAATGATATTGACTCCAGTAACTTGTATACTGGTTCGGGACAATGAGAGAGCTGTCTAAATGTCGTGAGCTATACAGAGTCTCGTGTCACATTTAATACGGACAGAAAAATGTAACAAACAAAACAATTCAGTGCAAACAGGGTTTTATAGCTGATCTATATAAATTTATCAAATTGCATCCGGCATCGAAATTGACATTACCAAAGAACACATAACATGTCAAATTAGATATAAATCAAAAACCCATAAATAGCCTTCCAATAAGAAGTATCAAAGGTACAATTCAAATAGATTTTTTGTAACCCAACTATAGGTGGTTTCTGCAGCAGACATTTCAACAATTACATAACACCTCACAGTTAGTCATGCCTAACGACTGAAAGAACGAAAACCTATCATATAGAATTCATAACAATCGATGGGCATATACCTAGTCTCTCAATAAAGTGAAACAATGTTAACATTTTACACAGTTCGATAGCATGTCTTAAAAACAGTGCAGCTCATCAATATTGCATTCAATAGCGTTCTAGTCAATAACCATAGATCTCATCAGTTTTAGTCACCATAAACCATTTTACACTTCGATCATGGCTAGATTACCGATAGATTCTACATTTTGCAGAGTATCAAAGCACTATTCAGTATGCATTGAATTCTGTGTAAGAAACTATGTGTAAGATCTCAGGACTCTGTGCAATCGGATTACAAATAATGTTCACAGACAAGCTAAAGTATGCCATTCGGCTGTTGAATTAAGACCACGATTAATCAGATCAGTCATGCAGATGAGTCTACCTTCTTTGATGGTCAATAATTGATCAACATTACTTTGTCTTCTGGAAGGTTTGATCACATCTAAAACCCACCACTTCATGTCTCTTTCCGAATGACCCTGTCTCTGATAGTGTTCGACTAATGGTGCATTTTCTGTATGACATCTGATACGTGATTGATGTTGTAGGATCCTTTTCTTGATAGGTTGAACAGTTTTCCCAATATAATGTAACTTGCAAGGACATTGTATGCAATAGATTACATTTGATGTATTACAGTTCGAGAATGATTTGAGAGAGAAGGTGACACCATTAATAGTGCAAGTCTTAGTTGTTTGCGTAGTGTTACACGCTAAACACATGTTACACTTAAAATGTCCAACAATAGGAGACAATTGTCTCATGTTGTCCACTATATTACTAGAGTTGTCTTCATAGGCTCTCACTAGTCGATCTTTAAGGTTAGTGCCCCTTTTAAAAGAAAAGAGGGGTTTTGCATGAAATTCAGGTAAATTCCTTAATAAATTCCAATGTTTGCTGACAATCTTTTTTATAGCATTTGCATGAGTCCCAAATGTCGAAACACACACTAAGTGTGGTTGTTGAGGGCGATCTTTAACAGTCAGTAATGCCTCCCTGTCGTTGTACCAGGCCCGTTTCATAGATTTCTTTAAAAGTTTGGAAGGGTAACCCCTAGCTTTTAATTTTTCTTTAAGTTTCTTGGCCTCTATGAAGTAGTCATCTTTGAAGGTGCAGTTCCTGCGTAAACGCAAGAACTGCCCAAAGGGGAGGCCATCTTTAAGCGCTTGAGGATGGTGACTTTGATATTCTAACAAAGTATTTCTTGAGGTAGGTTTTGTATATAACGTGGTATACAAATGGTTAGTGACATCATTTTTAATGGTAATGTCTAGGAAATTCGTCTCTGATTTGTCCGACTCAATAGTAAACTGTAAATGTGGATTCCTGAGGTTTAACCAACTATGGAAGGTGTCAAGTTCTACCTGTGTTCCATGCCACACCAGAAAAACATCATCAATATATCGAAGCCACTTCCTGATGTTAGAAAAAAATGGATTCGATATATTGAATATAAAGTCATTCTCAAAGACAGAGACATAGATATTGGCGATGTCTGGGGCATAAACAGCACCCATCGCTACTCCTTTTTGTTGTTGATAAAAGGTGTTTTGAAAGAGGAAGAAATTTTCACACAAGGAGATACGGACACACTCCATAATAAACTCTGTTGGCACCTGGTGTTGTCTTGGTCTGGTGTTAAGAAGATTATGAAGAATCTGTAGGACTTCTTCTTGAGGGATGTTTGTATATAAGCTCTCTATGTCCATAGAGACCAAATATTCATTTGTGGGATCAAAGTCAAAGTTTTCAATTGTGTTAATTACTGCCATTGTGTCCCTTATATACGAGGGTTGGTTGACGGCAAAAGGTCTAATGAAATAATCTGCATATTGGGCTAGTGGCTTCAAAATGGAATTACAGCCCGAAACTATTGGACGTCCAGGCGGATTCAGAGAGTCTTTGTGCACCTTCGGGAGCAAATATATGGCGGGAACTGTCGGTGTTTTGTTGATGAGAAAAGCAGATTCTTTCTCTGACAACCATCCACCATCAAAACCTGCTTTGCTCAATTTTGTTATTTCTAGTGCAAGTCTGTTCGTTGGATTAGTCACAAGTTTCTTGTAATGCGAAGTATTGGAGAGTTGTTTAAGAGCCTCCTCGTTGTATTTATCTTTGTCCCACAGAACTATCCCACCACCCTTATCCGCAGGTTTTATCAGGACATTAGGGAGTGACTGTAGATTCTGAAGTGCTACTTGTTTCTCTTTCGAGAAATTCGATTTATATTGTATCCTTCGATTAAAGAGATTGTCAATCTCTATAAGGATGGCATTCTCAAATGTTATGATTTCCTTTTTTACCATAGAGTTACTGGGGTAGAACGTTGATTTGTTCCTTAAACCTGTAACTCCATCGTCAGATCTTATGTCCTTGTCTGTGAAGAAGTTTTTCAATCTCACAGTGCGAAAAAATTTGTAGATCTCTAGTTTAGTTTGGAACAAATCATTTTTATAGGTGGGAACAAAACTCAAACCTGATGAGAGAACCGCAATTTCTTGTTCGGATAAATTATGTGAAGACAGATTAAAGATTGGTATTGTTTGGTTGGGTTCTACCATTCGTAGTATTGATTGCGGGTCTGGCGAAACCCTGGCGTATATTGATTGCGGTACCATCCTCGTTTGGAGCCCCGTTGTCTCCGAGGGGGACCTGTGCCTCGGCGATCCTGTCCTAAAAAATTCTGTCTAGAGGTGGAGGGTTGCTGATCGTAATGACGGTAAGATGTATCTGTAGATTGATCGCTGCCTGTATCTGAATTGGTATCAGAAAAAGTGATTCTCTTCTTAGTTATTTGGGCAGTGTTTTGAGGATTGTAAAAATCTTTCTGTAAATATGGATACGTTTTTTCTTTATTGTATCTTTTAATGTCGTTTTGTAATTTCTCAGTTTTCTTGTGGGCGTTAAATTCCTCAAATTCTTTTATTGTTTGCTGCACTTTGTCCAAAAGAAATTTGCCGTTCGTGATGGCAGAGTCTCCTAATATCTTTTTCTCAAGGGTCTCTATTTCGTTTGTTAAGATCTTCAATTGTCTAAGAGCTGTTTCTATACTTAGCACCATCCAAGTGCGAGAGCACTTATTAGCCGAAAAGCTAAACCCTATTTTGAATTCCTCGTCATCAGTAAAGATTATTGGGATATTACGGATTTGGAGACCAGTTGGAATAATGTTAGCATTGAGACAGTCTGTCAAAAACTTGGCATGGAGTTCAGTTCGTATCAGTTTCTTTTTAAGACGCTCAAGTTGATTAAGATCAGATTCGTAAGGAAAAGAGGTGGTTGTACCCTTGTTGCCCAATAGTGAGGGGCCACCTGCAATTTTTAGAATGTATTCATCTGAGTATGATAGTGTCTCTGCTTCAGACATCTATATATTTGCTTTGAGAAACAAACAAACAAACAAAAATCACTAGACAGTGATCCACAACAGACAAATGTCTGTGCTTAAACTTGATCTATATAGTGGACAACCCAATATACCCTTGAGGGCTTGGGTAAGTAATATGTGTAGGTAAAGAGTGCCTTCAAGGGATTTCTTTAAAAAGAACTAAGTTGTGCAACTTCGCTATAGGATAAAGATATACCTATAGGTGAGATTTATCTTAAAGTATGCGTTTCATACAATTGTATACTATGCATTAGTCATATGTATATACAAATCTTTTCTGTTAATTTTAAAGCGGTTGAATAATCAAAAAGGAAAACAGACAAAAGGTGTGTGAGAAACAAAATTCATTTATATCAACAAATGGTAAATAGGGTACCTAAAATTGAGACAGTTATACAGAATTCGGAAGGAAGTGGTACATTCAATGATTCCTCCACTACATAATATATCAAACACTTTTTCAAAGATATTTATACATTTATCTAGAAAACAGTGTGACAGTCGACGTTTCGGTCTTTATGTGCGAATTTATAAGACCATCTTCAAGACTGGTAATTAAAAGTTGACCCCTATAAATCAGAAAAATACAATGAATATATAACACACACACCTCGGTAAATAAACAAAATATGATAACAGTTATCTCATCAATTTTCATAACATCTGAAATACAGATGGGAATTTATTTTATTAATTGAACAATGCATTAGAAGTCATTGGTCTATTCTGTAGTTATTTAAGACACTTTAGATAGAACATGATTTCAAACAAAAAACAAAAATGAATTATAATTTCTGTCCAAAAAATGTACTTAATGGTATCAATTTATAGCGATCGTTCCTATTGTTAATTTACTTTAGACACTTCTCTTCTCTTTCAAAGACTAATGTGGAATTACTTGTCTATGTTGAGTCAATTTATTTTGCCACGATAACCATCGTACAGCTTAAACGTTTATTAAAGGTGAATTTATCGATTTTACCTCGTATTTAGCGGCTGCAAAATACTCGTCTCATGTGTTTCAACTCAAAGAATTCGTCTATTGTTTACTTCAATGTCACAGCATATTAATTATGAGCGGAAGCTGTGGAACAAACATATACCAATTTTCTTTAAGTAAATTTAAATGGTTTAAAAATATATAGTAGCATTGGCGATTGTATGGATCTCTTTACCTTTTTTTTAAAAAGAACTTATACTGAATCGATTGGAGTCGTGACTTCGGTGCTTACACGTAAGACAACCCGTATCTTGTGTCTAAACTTGAGCAATTCGTCTATGCTTCAATTCAATCGCAGCATATTGGTTTTAAAAGGAAACTGTGAAAGAAACATTTAGCGGTGGGTGAATAATTGCGAACAATTTAAAATATTCACTAAATCAAGTGATTGTATGCGTCTCGTTACCTTTCTTTTCAAGCTCGTATTAAGTCAATTGAAACCGTAGCTACGGTGCTGTAAAAGGAAACAACCGGCAAATGACCTCAAGGCGTTCCTGGCTTCCCTCAAAGACTACTGCAAAGGGAGAGGTAAGGCGCTTAGTAAGTCTATTCCTATTGCCAAACGGATACAAGAAAATTGCGTACGGACGGTATGGACTGACCTGGCAATGATACAGCGGTCTCCTCGGCTGAATGGCGGCAAAAGGCACTGAACGTTGCCAGATTCAATTGTTTTAAATATATTCGTCCCAATGGAAAAAGAAAGAGGACTGAACATTAGATCCACAAGTACATGCATACATAAGGGCGGCCATATTGGAGTGGTCTATATATCTCTTGTAAAATCACTGTAAACATCTCGTTTTACCACATGTTCACAGTTAGCTTACTCAATGCAGTTTAACTTGAGTCGGGCTTAAAGTGAACTACCATTATGTATTCAATTACATTGGCAGTAATATTTGACCATTTTACTATGGGGTCCGAGATAGAAAATCGCGACCATTTTAGTTTGGGGCCTCAAGTTTTTGGTCGATGGTTATTTATGGGGGTGTGGATTTAATAGTTTAATGATGGACTCGAATCTGATATTTGTTAGGCTTGTATTTATGTCTAATGATATTGACTCCAGTAACTTGTATACTGGTTCGGGACAATGAGAGAGCTGTCTAAATGTCGTGAGCTATACAGAGTCTCGTGTCACATTTAATACGGACAGAAAAATGTAACAAACAAAACAATTCAGTGCAAACAGGGTTTTATAGCTGATCTATATAAATTTATCAAATTGCATCCGGCATCGAAATTGACATTACCAAAGAACACATAACATGTCAAATTAGATATAAATCAAAAACCCATAAATAGCCTTCCAATAAGAAGTATCAAAGGTACAATTCAAATAGATTTTTTGTAACCCAACTATAGGTGGTTTCTGCAGCAGACATTTCAACAATTACATAACACCTCACAGTTAGTCATGCCTAACGACTGAAAGAACGAAAACCTATCATATAGAATTCATAACAATCGATGGGCATATACCTAGTCTCTCAATAAGGTGAAACAATGTTAACATTTTACACAGCTCGATAGCATGTCTTAAAAACAGTGCAGCTCATGAATATTGCATTCAATAGCGTTCTAGTCAATAACCATAGATCTCATCAGTTTTAGTCACCATAAACCATTTTACACTTCGATCATGGCTAGATTACCGATAGATTCTACATTTTGCAGAGTATCAAAGCACTATTCAGTATGCATTGAATTCTGTGTAAGAAACTATGTGTAAGATCTCAGGACTCTGTGCAATCGGATTACAAATAATGTTCACAGACAAGCTAAAGTATGCCATTCGGCTGTTGAATTAAGACCACGATTAATCAGATCAGTCATGCAGATGAGTCTACCTTCTTTGATGGTCAATAATTGATCAACATTACTTTGTCTTCTGGAAGGTTTGATCACATCTAAAACCCACCACTTCATGTCTCTTTCCGAATGACCCTGTCTCTGATAGTGTTCGACTAATGGTGCATTTTCTGTATGACATCTGATACGTGATTGATGTTGTAGGATCCTTTTCTTGATAGGTTGAACAGTTTTCCCAATATAATGTAACTTGCAAGGACATTGTATGCAATATATTACATTTGCTGATGTTTGGGCTGGCGGAAAATCAGGCGGGCAGCTTGATTCTGCACCAGCTGTAGTCGGTGAAGGTGGCATGCAGGAATTCCCGCGTACAGCATGTTGGCGTAGTCGAGCCTGGAGGTGATGAGTGCAATGACAACTTGGGTCAGGGCTTCTTTGGTGAGAAACCTGCTGATCTTGCGGATCCGCCTGAGGTGGAAGAAGCAGGCTGAGGTGACCGCGTTGATTTGCGGTCTCATCGAAAGATCTTCAGAAATGATCACCCCCAGGCTTTTGACTGAGCTCACAGGAGTGGGTGCTGTCCCCAGGGATGTTGGCCAGAAGGTGGAATTCCATGGGTGATTGGGGCCTCCTACCAGGACGAGCTCAGTTTTGGTAGGGTTCAGCTTTAAGTGGCTGTGGTACATCCACTCCGCAATGGTCAGCATGGTGGACTGGAAGTTAAAACGGGAGGAAGGAAGGGAATCTATGGGAAAAATTAACTGGAGGTCGTCCGCGTAATTAAAAATTGTGACCGGGGAGTTGCGGAGGGAGGCTAAGAGGGGTTGGAGATACAAATTAAAAAGAAGAGGGGATAGTGCAGAGCCCTGTGGGACGCCGCAGGGAAGGGATGTGTAGGGTGCGGAAAAAGTGAAAAGATGGACGGACTGTGATCGCTGGTGAAGGAAAGATCTGAGCCAGTCAAGGGCCACTCCCTGAATGCCGGCATTGTGGACACGGTCGATCAAGATGGTGTGATCGACCGTGTCGAATGCCGCCGAGAGATCTAATAGGACAAGGGCCTGGGAGGTGTTATTGTCAGCGCCCTTCCTGAGGGTGTCCATGACTGCTACTATGACCGCCTCTGTGGAGTGGAGGGGTCTGAATCCCGCTTGTTGAGGGTCCAAGAAGGAGGATTTCTCTATGAAAGAGCTCAGGCAGCGGGTGAAGGTAGGTCTCCAGAATCTTTCCTAGGTAGGGGAGGAGGGAAATGGGTCTGTAGTTGCTGAGTATTGTGGGATCTGCGTTGGGTTTCTTTAGGATAGGTAAGATGGCAGCTTGCTTGAAGGAAAGAGGGACTGAAGTACTGGGTATTTTAGACCCAGCGGTGCAGGGACACACACCCTATGACTTCTGGGTTCACCCTGTTCCAGACCTACAGAAACACAGAGTCTTCTGGGTGAAGTCAAAGATTCGTTTATTGGCTGCAGACCAATTACAGGTATCCTAGAAGTACAACAGCGTGTATGTTCTCAGGAGACTGCTGAAAATCATAGGAACGGGCTTCTCCTTAAATACAAAATATCATGCTTCAGGCACACATTCCTTGGTTTACGATATGGCCATATAAAGGTATACATTACAAACGAAAAAGCAGAGTCATGATGACCATCCCACATTCCAGTTCGGCCAGCCCACAATGATTTACACAGTAAGGTTCAGATCCCACATCGGATGTCAATAGACCCCCCAATAAACACGAGCATCTCCTGTTTTGGGAAACAAGTCATAAAGCAGGAACAAGCAGGTGTGAAAGAGATTAGCCGGAGGATTGTGTAGAATGAAAGGGTTTTATGATGGGTCAAGCCCTGATGCTAATCACAGGTGGACGGAGGAAGGGGAGCTCGTAAGACCGGTTTGACCTGGGGCAGCAGAGCCAGCTGCCCAGGTCACAGAAAAGTCAGAGGAGAAGCCCATGTACTGTGAGGCCCGTATTTACTCCATTATAGCCTATGTGAGGGCAATGACAAGATGGCCACTGCTTCCAAAATGGAACCCGCGTAGTTGAAGCAGAATAACGTGTACACAGTGCATTCATAGCTAGAACGATATATAAAGCACTCGTACATGCCGCATTTACCATTTGCGGTTTGCGAATACCAAGATAGACAGGGGTAGGGCCCTGTCCCCTACGCGGTCCCGAATATTAAAGTACGACAGACCCTCCTTTTGCCCTTACATAGGCAATCACTATACTCATCTTAATCCGAGTCCAGGTCAATGTTCATAAAGTCATGGAGATGTTGCTGTAGCATCATCCTATTACTTAGCTCGTCCCTCGATACAGGTTTCCTTACACATAAGGTAGCACAGAGGCCACATATCGCAGGAGCACACTGTATGCACAGACAGAACAGGAAAAGAATGGCTAAGATCATTCCAATGACCATCAGAACTTTCCAACCCCAGGCAGATATCAATTCCCAGAACCACCCCACCAGTGACCAATCTCCCTTATCCACGTGTATGGATTCAGATATTTTATGGAGTTTGGAGATGGCTTGATACACTGTTGGAGCATTATCTGGTATGAAAATGCAGCAACTGGATTGGATGACCTTGCATACCCCACCGCGGTCTGCAAGAATAACGTCTAGAACCATGCGGTTCTGCAAAGTCATAAGGCGATCCGCTTGGAGCTCAGCCGTCAGATTACCAAGGGCACCAGCCGTTACATTTATAGTGGATTCAACCACACGAGTCAGTTGCCTCAGGTTCCTACTATTGACCATAGGTCCCCAAAACGGCAGGAAACCCAAGAAGAAGTCTCCCGCTTCCTGACCGGCAGTATCCTCCTTACTAATCACACCTCTCACAACTCTGGTCTTGTGATAGTCAGAGGCAGCAGTAAATGTCGGCGGTAGCAAGTTCGCAATATAACATGTGCCCGAGAAATCAGGGGGCAGCCATGTATATGCTCGGTCATTACAGATGAAATATGTGCCCTTGGCAGCCAAAAACGCAGGGGAAAACTGTGACGGGAAGGTGTACGTTTCAGTACAGTCACTTCTTCCCAGTTGAGCTCTAGGATTCTGACCATTACCCTGTAAGCAGAACCGACCCATGTGGGGTACGACCCAGATTGGAGATGAGATTTTTCGCTGTCTTTCACCCAGACTAATACTATACCCCGTCGCGTTCCATCCTACATAAGGTCTCAACTCTTCTTTGGGAATGGATGAGTATGCATCGATATCCCTACTCATATCGGCAACTCCTTTTATCAAAGCCTTATTATTGGTGATAGGTCTGATGGAACGCGGTTGGCGAGGGGAGTATGTATCTAGAGCATAGAGAAACATGGTTTGGAATGCCCATGACGATCCATTGTAACTATACGGCAGCACCAGGTAGGGAATACCCTTGTTAATGGTATGTGGCATTAACCCACACACCCAGCAATTGGTCGTATTCATTACCAGTTGGTGCTGGTGCAAGAGCTGGATAAACGAGTTATTTACGAACTCTGATCGTCTGGTCTGTTCGTGCTCAGGCAAAGGGTGAAAAGAGTGAGAGGAGGCAGTAGAAAGAGGTATAGGCTGTTCAGTGGGTTCAATGGGCTTTTGAGCGGAGAAGAACACAAATCCTACAATAAACATCATTATGCTACACAGTGTAAAAAGGCACAAAAATACAAAACATTTACTTTTTACAATTCTACACATCCTTGCGTTAAAGTTCATTTCCTCAATCGGTCTCTCCATCTTAAAAAACTCCATCCTCTACTCGGGCCGCTCGCGGTGGATGAGTGTCTTCTGCTAAGGGGCACGCCTGTCAGTCCAGGGAAACGCCCTAGACCAACCAGAACCGTTGACCTAACGTCTTCGGCCTGTACCCCAAAGTCTTGGCACCGCGACCCTGCGGCAGAACCCGGATGGTGGTTCGAAAAACAAAAATCAGAAAAGTCCTTCAGATGGGAGAGCAAAAATGTCAAAAAGGAAATAGTAAGGAAATCTTTATTTGTCCATGGGTCTTGGTCTCAAATTATAGCGGAGACGGCCAGGTGCTGTTTGGTCTTGAAACAAAAGTTCAGGCTCAGTGGTGTCTAGTCGATTTGATGGTGGCACAGCTTCCTGCAGAATATTGTCACTCTCTTGGTCTGAAACTGTGCCTCTTATGCGTGCGTCACTGAATGGTACAAAACGAGGTACAGTGTCCGTCTCAGAGTCGGCGATACCCTCCTTGACCCACTGGTCATATGGCAGAGGCAAGGGGACTACTTTGCAGTGGGTACCATGGATCCAGTGTTTCTTCCCTTTTACTCGCACCGCTGATCTTGTCGACAGGAATACAAGGTGAGGGCCGATCCAGCGAGGCTCGTCGTTGCTCTTACGCTGGAAATTTCGGATCAGGACCCACGAGCCAGGGTTGATAGGGTGTCCAGGAGGTTCAGAAGCTTGGGGAAGAGTATCATGTACCTGTTGGTGCAAAACACGCAGTTTAACAGTCAAATCATACAGGTAATCGAGTAGTACTGGATGTTCAATCTCACTAAACTTCGTAGGCCTCGGTACACCCCATACGTTGGCCGGGCGGCCAAAAACAACCTCGTAAGGGCTAAGTCCCACTCGTGAGTGTATGGTCATTCTGGTGGACAGGAGTGCTAAAGGCAGAGCGTCAGGCCATTTAAGACCGGTGCTCGCCTGAATTTTGGCCAGCTTGAGCTTTAAGGCTCCATTGTAGCGTTCTACTAATCCAGCTGATTGGGGGTGATTTGCAGCGTGGAACTTCTGCTTTATCCCTAGCCCTTCACATACATTCTTCATCACTTTACCCACAAACTCACTTCCGTTATCACACCACACCATTCTTGGCATCCCAAACCTAGGGAAAAATTCCTTCACAAGGGCTTTGGCTGTGGATAGGGCAGTGTTATCTTTCAGAGGATAAGCCTCTATCCATTTTGAGAAAGCACAAACAACCACCAGTACATATTTCAGGTTGTTGCATCTTTCCATGTGAATAAAGTCCAGCTGCAAAACTTCAAATGGACATGATGGGGGTGCAAAGTGACCAGCTGGAGTTGGGGTTCCCCTACCAGGGTTGTACTTCAAGCATACTATGCAATTCTTGACCACATTCTCTGCACACTTGGGAATCCCAGCATTCTGCCATACTGGAGCCAACAACTTGCATTTACCTTTCGTACTGATATGTGCCATTCCATGTGCCATAGTAACCACTGGAAGCACATATGCATCAGGCAATAACCATCGCCTATGTTCTGTCAGATCAATCCAACAACCATTCTCATCCAACTTACCCATACTTTCTCTCCACTTGCTTAACTCTTTCTCTGTGGCTTCAGCTTGAAGCGACTTCACACTCTCTATTGTGTTCTCACACATTCCCAGATCATTAACCCATCGTGCGGGGCCTGCAACATACATTCTAGTCTTCGCATTCTGTGCTGTTTCTTTCGCGATCTCATCAGCAAACGCATTCCCACGTCCAACATCATCTGTGACTTTCCTGTGCGCACTGCATTTCATGATCGCAACTTGCAACGGTAGGGTCAGTGACTCAAGGAGATCATTCACCAACTTGCCATTCTGAATTTTAGCTCCATGCGACGTCAGGAACCCACGCTCCTTCCACAAACGCCCAAACTTATGAGCCACGCCAAAGGCGTACTGGCTATCTGTGTATATATTTACTCTCATTCCTTCAGACAACACACACGCTCTCGTGAGGGCGATTAATTCTGCTGCTTGGGCCGAATTATGTGGCACTCGTGCAGTTTCCACGACCGTGTGTAAAGTCGTGATAGCATATGCAGCAGTCGTGTCACCATTAGGGAGTTTGAAACATGAACCATCCACCCATAAAGTGCCATCACACTCAATCAGGGGAGTATCTTTTAGATCTACTCTTCCTTTCGTCTCTTCTTCTGTTCTGAACAGACAGTCATGTTGCTCAATCTCATCTGAGTCTGCTGGGACTGGCAACAATGTAGCTGGATTCAGCGTATTGCATCTTTTTATGTGTATGTGATTTGCTAACAGTGTAAGCTCATAACCTGATAATCGCGCACTAGTCAAGTGTTGTGTCTTGGTTCTATTTAATAATGTGTCTACAGCGTGTGGAACCATAACAATCAATGTATTGTACATTACCAAACCAGCAGATTGTCGGATAGACATTGCTGCAGCAGCTGTCGCTCTCAGACAGCTTGGCAATGCCCTCGCTACAGGGTCCAAGGTTGATGAAAAATATGCGCATGGGCGCGGTCTGTCGCCAAAAGGCTGTGTTAACACTGACAACGCACAACCATCTTTCTCGTGAACATACAATGTAAAAGGCTTACTGTAGTCAGGGGTACCCAACACAGGTGCTGAACATAATGCATTACGCAATTCCACAAAACTTTTCTGGCACTCTTCAGACCATGGGATAGGATTCGGTGTGTCTTTGCATGTTAAAGCTACTAAAGGTTTTGCCAACAAAGAAAAACTAGGGATCCAATGCCTACAGTATGAAGTGATGCCCAAGAAAGCACGCACTTCTCTCTGTGTCTTTGGCACACTCAACTGTGCAATGGCTTGAATTCTTTCTGGGGTCAGTTTCCTTCCCTCCTTCGATAAGAGATGACCTAAGTAGGTCACTTCTTGTCGACAATATTGCAGCTTAGAGAGAGACACCTTGTGATGAAAAGCGGATAAATGGCGCAACAATGACAATGTGGCTTCTTTACAGATCTTCTCAGTATCCGCGGCAATTAGTAAATCATCCACGTACTGAATCAGGATAGCGCCACTAGGTAAAACAAGTGCATCAAGCTGCGCTTTCAAAGCTTGACTGTATATTGATGGACTCTCACAGTAGCCCTGGGGAGCGCGTTTGAAGCGGAAGCTTCGGCCTCCCAGACTAAAACCAAAAATGTCTCTGCTCTCTTCTGCAATTGGGATACTAAAGAAAGCATTCTTTAAATCAATCACTGAAAACCATGCAGCAGAGGCTGGAATCATCGTTAACAAGGCAGTTATATCAGGGACAACCGGAAACTGTGGCACAACAATCTTATTAACCTCTCTGAGATCGATCACAAATCTGTAAACAGGTGGCTGTGAAGGGTCCGTTCGTTTTAAGACGGGTAAAATCGGACTGGTGCAAACGTTGCCTCTTGTCTCTTCAATCACACCCTTATTAATCAAGTCGCTGACAATGTCTAACAATGCTTTCTGGCCTTCATTAGAGATCTTGTACTGGGGAATACGTGGCAGTCTGACATTAGCCTTTAAGGTCACCACATATGGCGGTATCTCCAAGAGGCCCACATCATTGGGACCAGTAGCCCAAAGGGCATCCGGAAGGGATGACAATTCAGGCGGCATTGTGTTTTTAGACAAGTACATTGGGGAAATCACTTTCTTGCCTAATGTAAGTTGTACTCCTGAAGGAGAACAATACAGTGTAGCATGCAATCTTTTCAACAAATCTAATCCCAGTAAATTCTCACCACAACCTGTTGTCAGAATCAGGGGTGCTTTCAGCTCGCAAGGTCCAACAGAAAGTGACATGGGACTAGAAATCGGGTTCCTAACTGGGGCGCCAGAAAAACCTACTGAAACATTTATATCGCCAGACAAAGGTGCGCCAGGGAGTTTTGAATGCATGATTGAACTCTTTGCAGCACCAGTGTCTAGCAGAAAAGGTTCCGTTACATTTGCTGTAGTTACCTCAACATATGGTCCGCTCTGATCCACTGGCACTGAAACAACTCCCTCTCTCTGTCTATGGCTGTCCTAGTAATCATTATTTTCTGCATCACCATCCTCTGCATAATAATTATTGTTATAATACTGGGCCGTATTACTAGTCGCATTAGCTTGCTGATCAAAGCTATTGATGGTGTTTTGAGGCGGCAGAGGACGCGTGTTCTGGGGAGCATTTCCACGCCCTCTGCCTCTAGGAGTTTGCTGACCACCCCTACCTCTTGCGCCATACGCATTACCGTTCCGCTGCATTAATTTAGGGCAACTATATTTATAATGACCTTCCTCTTTGCAGTATGAACATTGGTTGGGACCTACAGGGACACGTGGTTGATAATACCCGTTCATTTGCTGGTTGTTCTGAAACTGTTGGGGTTGGTGATAGACACCTTGGGATTGCCTATAATTATTCTGACCTCCACGTGGCGGATAGGCCTGCTGTAAAAGGACCTTTGTCTTTAGTTCCTTCGTTTTCTTTTCTGTTCTATCTTTCTCGTCTTTATCTCTATTTTCATAATACTGTGCAGTAGCCAGTATTTGCGCTGAAGAAGAAACAGCCCAAGAACTTTCTGAATCTTTTAACTTTTTACACAGGTCAGGAAGTAAATTCTGCACAAATTTATCCACAAATAACCGTTGGCCACCCTCAGTACTCATATCCTACCCACTGTGGTCAATAAATGTTTCTTCAAACCTAGTAAAGAAGTCTGACACTGTCTCATCTTTCTTCTGCTTGCATGCAGATAACTTGTCCCAATTTACGCGCATCGCAGGCATTATTGTCTTCATATACGTGATGATTCTACCAGGCAGTTCAGCTACTAAAGGTTCTGGTTTCGCGCCACCAGTTTGTCTAGCATCAGCAGCAACGATGTTAGCCCATGTATCCCTTAGTTCTGCATCGTGATCTGCATTACGAATTGATCCCCATAGACGCTGTGGAACAACATTACCAAATAACATGTCTATGTCGGCCAGATTCATAACGCATGACCCTGCCGTCTGTGACAACTCTTTATAATAACCTGCTGGGTTTTTACGGGGATCAGGTAAGGACTGCTTAAGTGCTAACACCTCTGAGCGCTTCCATGGAACATGCACCCAAACACGCTGGAAATGCGCTGGCACAGCGGGATTACCGGCACCAGCTGCAACTGCTTCCTTCCATACCGGGGGAACTTCTCTCATGGGGTATTGTCGCGCTTTTACCTTTTTCCCCACAAGGACGTCTTGTTCAAACAATGACTGCTGACAATCATCATTCCTGAAGGACAATACAACCGCAACTGCTTTATCTACTCCGCGGTCCACAATTATACCAGTTCCAAAATCAAACCTCACTCTACACAATTCCTGCGGGCTCGGATTTTTACCACTATCTTCCAATTCCTCACAGAGAATTTCGCACATTTTCTCAAACACATATCTCTGTTTTGGGGCATCCCACTGATGGAAAACGTTGACAACTGATTCCACATCATACAGTGAAGGGAAAACAATCCATCTACGCGCCATGTTATCTATTACCTTTTTCTCGTCAGGGTTAGGCAATTGGCTACGCAATTGCTTACGCTGTAAACCAGGAGTCGCACCAGATGACTCAAAGAGAGGCGACATTAATGTAGTAACCACATTAGCTAAGCGCTGTCGCGCTGAAGGAGAAGCTGAGGCGGAAACAGGGGGAAAAACAGAGGGAAGAAAAGAGGATGTAGAAACAGGTACTGGAGTGGTGCAAGGAAGAGTGTCAGAAGAGGCAGCTGCTGTATTAGGCAAAGTCGCAGGAAGTGCGGGGGCAGTTTGAAGCACAACTGGCGGCCCTTGAGAGGGCTGCGCTACATGGATAAGAGCCGGCTGCAAAGCAACTGGCGGTAACGGCAAGGCTTGTAGTATATTGACTGGAGGTGGCATATTCACAAGCTGGGGAGGTGCCGTGGCATTTTGAGCATACGGGGGTGGCGAACTCAACAAATGTGACATCAGGGGATCTTTCTCCTTTTCTTCTAACTCATTCTGCTTAGAATTTGGTAAAGCTGGGTAACATTTGTCAATCCCTAACTTGCGCTGCCTGTGCAATTGCTCACTCATCTGCTCCTCCTCATTGTCTTTAAATTGTACAGCTGCTTGCATTACTGTAATACCTTTCTCTCTTTTATTCTTTTTCGCTAACTTAATTTCCTTTTGTTTGGCTTCCTTTCGCCATAAGCGGAAAGAGTCAAACATCGCCGGCCGGGCTTTTTTCTTAAACAATTTAATTTCCAAATTATCTAAAATATCGGTATCAAAACTACCATTTTGGGGCCATTTTAAAACACCGTCTTTCCTGGTGTAGTGGATCCACACTTCGTTATATGCAATGGGGCCTACGCCATGTTTTACATAGAGCTCATAAGTTGGAGTTCCAACCGGAGGAACCGGACATGATTCCCCTAGCTGGAAATCCTTTCCACAACCCAAACAGAATAATCTACCAAATATTCCAGAACCAGGCATCTTTGCTCACTAGTCTAGATCCAAACGTCAAAGGATTATCGATTACGATATTCTCGTGAATACACGAGTCCTCTGGCTTTGGCGTTTGCAAACTCCAAATCACTAATTCAAATGATCCCGAAGGATACCAAAACAAATGGGAGACGCTCCACTTATACTTAACTGAATATTGCTGATCGATGGCGTCACCAGAAGACTCTCTCGATTGTTTCGCTCTCTCAGATTCGTCAAGGGTCCAAAACAGGTCGATTAATCAGGGCAGCAGTCCTTCGTAGCCGTCGGGACGCGGAGAACCTGGCAGAAAAGACTTTCGGACCACGTCGACATGCAGGGGTCGATGAAGTGGCGGCGTTCCTCCGGAATTTCCACACGAAGCTCCTCACGAACCTCTGGCTTGGACTGGTACCGCTGAAATCGTCCCGAGTTGGGCGCCAAACTGAAGTACTGGGTATTTTAGACCCAGCGGTGCAGGGACACACACCCTATGACTTCTGGGTTCACCCTGTTCCAGACCTACAGAAACACAGAGTCTTCTGGGTGAAGTCAAAGATTCGTTTATTGGCTGCAGACCAATTACAGGTATCCTAGAAGTACAACAGCGTGTATGTTCTCAGGAGACTGCTGAAAATCATAGGAACGGGCTTCTCCTTAAATACAAAATATCATGCTTCAGGCACACATTCCTTGGTTTACGATATGGCCATATAAAGGTATACATTACAAACGAAAAAGCAGAGTCATGATGACCATCCCACATTCCAGTTCGGCCAGCCCACAATGATTTACACAGTAAGGTTCAGATCCCACATCGGATGTCAATAGACCCCCCAATAAACACGAGCATCTCCTGTTTTGGGAAACAAGTCATAAAGCAGGAACAAGCAGGTGTGAAAGAGATTAGCCGGAGGATTGTGTAGAATGAAAGGGTTTTATGATGGGTCAAGCCCTGATGCTAATCACAGGTGGACGGAGGAAGGGGAGCTCGTGAGACCGGTTTGACCTGGGGCAGCAGAGCCAGCTGCCCAGGTCACAGAAAAGTCAGAGGAGAAGCCCATGTACTGTGAGGCCCGTATTTACTCCATTATAGCCTATGTGAGGGCAATGACAAGATGGCCACTGCTTCCAAAATGGAACCCGCGTAGTTGAAGCAGAATAACGTGTACACAGTGCATTCATAGCTAGAACGATATATAAAGCACTCGTACATGCCGCATTTACCATTTGCGGTTTGCGAATACCAAGATAGACAGGGGTAGGGCCCTGTCCCCTACGCGGTCCCGAATATTAAAGTACGACAGGACCTCCCCAGTAGCAAGAGAGTTGTTAAGTAGTGCTAGGGGGGGGCCTGGACATGCGAGAAAGGCTTCTCTCAGGATCTGCGGGGGGCAACAATCATTGGGGGATCCCGAACTGACTTTGTGAAGGAGTGAGGCGAATTCTTGTAAAGAGATAGGTGGAAACTCCGACAAGGTGCTGGTATTTCTAGGGGGAAGAGGAGGGGGAATAGGAGATGCCGGGGTCGGGATGTTGTTTTTTATTGTTGTAATTTTCTCTATGAAGTAGGAGTTTAGCGAGTCACAGGGGGTTTGGGTCGGCTGGGGTTGGGGGGTGACCCTATCCGGCAAGGAGAGCTCATTTACAATTGAAAAAATATCTTTCGTTTTGTTGTTTGAGTCCAGGATTATTTGTGAGAAATATGCCGCCTTAGCTGCCAGGATCGATTGTTTATAAGATTTTAAAGCCTCAGTGTAAACAAGTTTAAGCTGTGGGTAATAGTGGCGACGCCAGCGGCGTTCAGCTTGCCGTAGGGCAAGTTTGTCCGCTTTGAGTTGGTCCGTAAACCATCGTTGTGCGTCGTGGGGGCGCTTAGCTTTGATCTTTTTTAAAGGGGCTACTTTGTCACTAGCCTGACGTATCCATTCATCAAGATTGTCAGCCTGATCCTCTAGTGAGGTCAAAGACATGGGTGCAGTAGAAGCCAGTGAGTCGTGAAATTCAGGCAGATTGGCTCTTTTCTAGTTGCGAGCCATAAGATTCTTAATACAGGGGGGAGGACACAGAGTGTGCAGATGTAAGTGAAAGGAGATGAAGTAATGGTCAGACCAGGAGCAAGGGAGAACTGAAGGAGGTGAAATGTCGAGGTTAGATGTCCAGACTTGGTCGAGGATATGACTTTTCTGATGGGTGGGGGTGTGAATGTGTTGGGAGAGATTCATGCCTTTTAGAAGGTCTGTGAATTCCACCGACGATTGGCTTTCATGGACATCAGAAGGCCAATAATTAAAGTCACCAATCACCACGATGTTAGCGTGGTTGATTGCTAATTGGGCGATAGAGTCGCTGAAGAGTTTGGGAAAGAGAGGCATATAGTCGGGGGGTCTATATACAAGAACACAAATAAAAGACGACTTAGGGGAGGTAAATTTTAGTGCTAAGTAATCAGTTTTAGGGATAGAAGTCACCGTGATCTCTGAGAAGATATGTTCAGAGCGGATGATATTAGAATGGTCAATACACTTGCTCCGGTTCTTCACATTTATATAAAAAAAATGTTAAAGAAGAAAAATAAAGAAACATATATTACCACCGATGTTCAAAACGTTCAAATATTGTGTTTCAGACACTTTTCCCAAATTGTTCTGACACATTAGATAGTTACTGAAAAGAAACACACGACTCGCGTGCCAACTGTGTGTACTTAACCACACAAGAGACTTCAGTTACACTTCCAAAGTTGCACGCTCTTCAGTGCACAAATAGATACTACCGGTTCCTCTTAGGCGGTGACGCTTGACGCTTGACGCAGTACTCTCCTCGCTCCCTTGCGCGTGTGCAGTCCGGGAACACTTCAAGCGTTCGTCAGACACCGCTGTTCGCTGAATCCTACCGCACGTTCCAGTACGTCATCACTCCTCTCTAGGCAGCAGCGGGACCGTGTCGATCAGCACAACGGAATCCACTGACCGGAGCTCAGATGGGAATGCCAAACAAAACTCACGTAAGACTGTATGGAGCCTCTTGACGATTGCTGTCAAGGATGGAAGGTCGAGTCGTCAGAATCACGTAAAAGAAGGTAACGCGACCACCTCCTTTTTACCAAATTCACCTCCGTTTGTATTATCCAGATTAGAGTCCGTTTAACTTCGGGAGACTAGCTAAACGTTGTCACGCTTGCCACAAACGTCGTCACCCTTGCCAAGGACCTCTGTTGTATTTCCTAGTCGTAACGATGTCGTCTACCTCTCGTCGTCTTGACATTGACCGTGATAGCTTTAGGAAATACGAAGTTAGAAACGTCTAACTTCACTAGGTGTGCCCTAGTACGCGTGGGTGGAGACAGAGACCAATCTCGTCGCCAATTTTGTAGTAATCACTCTGCAGACAGTATTCATGAAGCAGAAAGGTTTAATGTCTGTCTGTCTCCACAGCTCCCAGGAACCAACTGGTCAGCCTGGAGATTCAAAGTATAACACTCCATCACCATGGCACTGACATCACAGTGACCATGGAGAAGCACATGCAAGTAATACAATTGTCAATATACATATAGGAGACTACTACACTAACCCTTTGCTCAATATTTTAAAGTCGACTTTTAACATGGAAAGAGGGCGAAACCCTGATACTTGCGCCTCGCCTGACTCGTTTTTAGGTCTCGCCTGAGACAGCGCTTTAGCGCCGCTCTCGCGAGAGCTTTTGTAAATGGGGGATCTGGAAGTGCAAACAAGTGCTTTCAGGCCTCCAAATACAGTGCATGTGCGCCGGCCGGGCGCGCGCACCATTTGGAGGCCTGAAAGCACTCGTTTGTTTTCACTTTTGCGGGCCACACGGCCGCTTTGATGTGATCGCGATCGCAATCACTTTCACACAGTTCGTGTGCGCCGGGCGCGTGCACCATTTGGCAGCCTGCGTGTACATTTCGCGGGTGCTTTGATGTTCTCAGTGAGCGCGCGGCCACTGCGAACATCAAAGCGCCCGCGAAATGTACACGCCATTTGCCACCCCCTCCCTTATCCCACTTCCTGCTTGTTTAATTCTCCCCTGCTTGTTTAATTCTCCCTCTAAACAGCGTTTCTAAAACTATTGTTCACAAATTAAATGGAGCGGGTACACTGTGGTCACACACATGCGATATCGCTATTGAGCTCGGAGTTTGGCTCCAGTGGTGGGTGCCCTCGCGTGTCAGGCACTGCCCGGTGGCACCCGCGTTCCTGTGTGACTTAGTCTGGGGTGGGCGCTGCGAGTCTCCCAGCCTCTCTCCATTGTCCAGGACCTTCAAAGAGTGCAGTAGGTTTAGTGGCACCAGCGTGTACCCCCCCCAACCAACTGGAGATAACAGAGCCCACTGCCTTTCCTTGCACCATGACCTGGAGCCCTTGCTAGGCGCATGTGTCTGGCAAGAGCAACATAGGGAACACAACCTCCCATGAGGTGGTCTCAGAGGGAGCATCGCTTGTGGACACATAAAAGACATGGGCACAGGGGCTCACACATTACATACAGGGTCAACAAATACACGCGCACAAGGGCACCGGCACAACATGCAGACAAAACACGCACCCCATACAGAGCAGGGGTGAGGAGGCTTCAGAAGTTCGGAGGGGGCAAAAGCTTCCCGGGGGGCCTTTCAGACCAAGACCAATGTATTTCCGTCAGCTATGGGAGTCTCTGGCCCACCATCACATTCTGCGGTGGCATCATTTTGCGTTACACCACTGACTCAAAGACAACACAACTGACACATTCAACATGTGGACAGTACACAAACAACACACACAGGGCACACGTTTCACGGACAGGAGTGAAGATTTGAATCCAACTAACTCGCATGAGTCGGATTTGTGTGATTTCTTTTGTGTATAAATATTATCCAAAAGACTTAACTAAAACCAGGATTCCACTGCACGCCCTCTCATTGACAGCGCGCAGAACAGCACAGCCATGATACACTTCGGAGGGGGTTCTTGTTTAACACACTCTCAGCACTTTTAAAAGTCGGGGCATTCATAGTGGAGGGCACAACACCTCGGGCACCTTCTATGTTTAACAAAGGAAGGGCCACTGGAAATCTGGGATTTCGCTGCCACACCGTTTCCCACAAAAGTGTTCTTTTACCAAATAATTACTCATCTGCAGCTTAATCTGCAGACTTTCAGCAGCAAAAATATGTTTGTTGATGAAACGGATCTTCGAACTGCAGATCACACCACTTCTCAGTAGGGAGCTCTAAACTCGCCTTCAGCCCATCCTATTTCCGTGCACGCATGAGCGGCTTCACAAAGAAAACAGAGGGGCTGTCCGGGGCTCACAATAAAACCGAAGCCTCCCCGGTAGATGGCGGGGGGCTCTTGCATTGTTTATGCGTGTTGCGCTGCTCTGAGACCCTCCCATACAGCAAATGTATGATTTTTATGCTTGGCAAGTAAACTGCTACTGAGAGTGGAGTCTGTAGGGATTAATACGCTCGTATCCTCCCACTCCATATATGTATATGACGCTTAACCTGTAGCATCGAGGGAGTCTCGTGTCATGATATTTTGTCCCAATCTTTAAGATCGGTGGTTCACAAATCTTGCACATTGCCTGGACGGTTATTTTGCTGTTTACATTCCTTTTGTGTGCATGAGTGAGGGGTCGTGGCCCAGCCCTTGAGAATATCCAGCCAGCAGAGGGGCTGGTTTACACAGTTTATAAACAAGCATTTGCAATGCAATAGGTCTCGCATTTGCGAGAGTTTAAGCTATTAGTATTGAAATGGCAATGCCTTTTATTTACGTTTTTAAACCCAAAACATAAATAAAAGGCATTGTCATTTACAATGTCAATAGCTCATACTCGCGTGAATGCGAGACCTATTGCATTGCAAATGCTTGTTGGTAATGGTATCACCAATGCATCCCTAGTTGACTCCGGTAGTATGCCTGCCTCTAGGGAGTCTAATATTAATACACCCCTACGAATTTTGGGGTTAGTATGTGTGCAATTGTCGAAATAAAATTCTACTGGTAAGCCATCCGGCCCCGGAGTCTTCCCTGATGCTATCTCACGAATAGCTCCCTTTATTTTATGAACCGTCACTGGGCCGCCCAACTCCTCCTGTGCCAGGGGGTCCAACATCTGTAGCCGTAGAGGCAACAAGAACTCCCTTATGTCCTGTATTTCTACCGGGTCTGGGGCCGCATATAGCTGTTCATAATATGCGCTAAATGCCTCATTTATTGCTTTCGGACAGTAAAGACTAACTCCATTTCCGGCCTTGTTATGAGTTATAGGTGCCTCTCTGGATTCTGGCCTCACCAGCCACGCCAGCAACCTGCCCACTTTGCCCCCCTCCTCATGCACCCTGTTATGATATTCACATAGGTGAAGGCTTCCCAGCCTCTCCAGCGGCCGATTACATACCGTCCTTGTAGTGCCCATTTTTTTGTGCGTTTGTAAATCATACGATAATTGAAGGCCTTGGTCATGTAATGTGTTTTCTAGCTCAGTTAACTCTGTCAATATTTCCTTTCTAAGGCCCACCTTTTGACTCAAGCAGTGCCCTCTCACCACCACATTAAACGCCTCCCATTCTGTTGCTCTAGAGGTTGTTGAGCCCTCATTATGTTGGAAATATTCTGCGATTGTCACATCTAGGAATTGTTTGAAGTATATGTCTGTCAGAAGGCTAGTGTTCGGGCACCAGGTCAGGACCACAGTCAGTCTGTCTGTGGGCTGAGTTTAAGGAGTATTGGGTTATGATCTGAAACTGTTTGCCCCAGCTATTCGGAATGTGACACTACCCTACTCAGTTGGCCCGAAAAAAGAAACAGGTCCAGTATTGCATGGAGGTCATACAAATGTGAATAATAAGAGTAATATCGCTGTACGCCATGCTGTACCCTCCAGACATCTTTTAGTCCCCACTGGGACAGCCATTTGCTTAATCTGTGCGCTTGTTGTGTACTGCCGCACCATGTAGCGGGGGAGTGGATCTGTCCAATTCAATATTGGCCACACAATGAAAATGTCCCCCAGCAATAGGTCTCCCCGGCCTAACGGGGCGGGTGCGAGGGGGGCGGACAGTATCTCTAGGAAGTTAATCTGATTGTGGTTAGGTGCATGTATGGTCCTCAATATGATCTCCCTGCTCACAACCTCCCTGTACTAACACATATCTGCCCTCTTTGTCTATACATGTATGCGTTACATCGAATGGCACCCCAGCTCTGAGCCATATCAACACCCCCCCTATAGAATGCCGAATAGGGGGTGGCATAAATCTGCCCTCGCCACCTTCTGCGTAGCCTGGTACCTTCTTCTGCTCTCAAGGGGGTCTCCTGCCACATAGCTACGTGTGCACCCCTTCTAATGAGATAGTTGTGTATTCTATTGCGTTTAATAGGCAACCCCATCCCTCTTATGTTCCATGAAAGGCCCTTAAATTCCTGATGGTAATCATGCATATACAACCGGAGCATATAATCAAATCATTTCTTTCCCCTCCCCATTGCTGTTTTCCCCCTCTCCCCCTTGCCTAAATTGTATGAGCACCCCTGGATTTAAACTGAACACAACCAAACAACTCCCCATCTCCAGAGCAGTGTCTCAACAGCTGGCAGCCTAAACATAAAATACAGATTTAACCATTTTATGGTACCCCCTATCTAGTCAGTGGGTGGTATGACAAATCTGTTCCCCTCCTGTCCCGCCCAGGCTTCAAAGTGGGACCATAGTGGCACCATATCTATTGACACTACGCTCCCTCCTCCTCACTGCTGCATTATATCTCCCCCATTAAAGTTAAAATGAGGGCTCTTGTGTCAGAAGTAATGTCACTACCCTTTTAGTCTTGCTACTTCCCCGGCTGCCACCCTCAAGATCTTCTTCAATGACTATCCACGGCCACATTCTGACTCCATATCACCTGTCATTGTAGACATCTCAGGATCAGTTCATATCAGTTCATCCAGTGATCCCGGAGTAACCACCGGAAGTTTCGTTTCACTCCTCATGGTGTCTCCGGTGTCAGATTCTACAGTTCCCTGATCAGAATATTCTGGCATTCGCATTCTGCCAATTTCTGGTGATGTTGACAGTACCTCTGCCACTGTCTTAAGGGCCGCTTGTTGCTCCCTCGCCATCTGCCACGACGTAGGCCTTTGCAGTGTGAGCCCCGCGGTGGTTCTCCGTAATCCCCTCCTTTTAGGTTCGGGCTTTTCCTTCTGTTTGTTTTGCGAATCTGTGTGGAGGGAGTTTGGGCCATATGTATCAAAGGGTTTTACCCATTCTGTGTCTATGGGAAAATGTGTTCATACATATGGCCCTTTGTCTTTTAATTCTCCAACCAGAGGCAAGCCTCAGCTGGGGAGTCATAAAAGTAAAAGTGTGTTTTCCCGTCCAGTTGCAAGCGTAAGCGAGCCGGAAACTGCATGGAGTATTTTATTCCTTCCGCTCTCACTTTGTGATGAGCTATCGCGAATCAGAGATATGTGAAGTCAGATGTACTGGTGTATTGAATACTTTGTGGACATTTCACCGTGGAACAAACACCTACACCCTCTTGAAGGCAGTATTTATGCCACAGTGATTACTGTGATTGGATTTTTCTTGATGAAGTCTGCCCTCCCCTGTATCCCTGCTCCCCTCCACCACCCTTCCCATGTGTATTTCACCACTTCCAACAGCAGCGCTGTTTTATTAGGCGCTGCACTGCAGGCAGCAAAATGTCCATCACCGATAAAAGTGCTGTACAAAGTCTGCATACCATATTGAATGTTCACCCTGAAAATTTGAGAGGGAACGGAGAATTTAAACTGAGGAAATTAGAAACTATAAATTGAAAGATGTGGAAAATGGAGTCAATGAAGAAACGGAAATGGAAATGTGTGTATTTGAATACGGCATCTTGTTTTCATCCTATGTACAGTGGATTAAAAGCAGGTATCAGTGCTTATTCAAGCCATTTTGAAAGGCACATTTTTGTTGGTAAAAGTCCTTTGAGATTATGGAAAATGATTAGTAAAGCTAATGTAATCTGTCTTTTTCGCTGAGGTGTAATCCAGCATTTCTGAGATTTTGTGTGCAGGAGCACAATTATTATTGCCAGTGGTAGTAGTTTATTTTCTCTCTGCTTGGCTTTCATCGTTGTCTGTGACCCTAGATTTTCCAGATTGTGTAGTAAAACTATTTTCACATGCAATATTATTCATACCGCATGGCTCAAATATATTAGTGGGAGATGTTATCTAAATAATTCAATTGTATGATGGAGTGCAGGGGTGTATGTGTGAAGGGATTAAGCAGTGGGCTGTTTTTATAAAAAAAGGGTTTGAGACTCAGGGTTTAGGCTCTTCTTGGTTCTTAGCTATTTATTCAAATAGCATTAATAATAACTAATTGATAATCATTCATTTTTGTTAAAAGAAATGTAGGAATCATTAATGAAATTAAAGACCTTTTTAAATAAGCAGCTAGGCTTTCCTCCATAGCTTTCCTCTATCCTTTTTTGATATTATTACTGGTATTGCATGGGCAATTCAAATAATGATTAGATATTATCTTAAGGTATGTTGTCATACAAGGGTGTGTGTGCAAGGTGCATGAACAGTTGCCTCTTTGTAGGATAAGGGTTTGAGGCTCATATTAGTTTAATTTATTTAATTTGTTTGTACTTTTAATTAAGAAATTAGGTGCGCCAAGGTAATTGTTCCTGCAGTATGTCCTCCCACACATTATCCCCAGAGGAGCTGGCACAGAGGGAGTACAAGCTGTACATGGCTAAGCTCCAAACTGAGTACAGGAAATTGGCCCTGGAAACAGAGCAAATGCAAGCGGCTATGGAGGCGAGAATTGCTTTGGAGCGTTTGGCTCATGAGAGGAGACTTAAGGAGCTAGACATCAAGGCCAGACAGGCAGAGTCCAGCAGTGATGGTGGCAGCATTTCTTAAGTGCCTTCTGGAGACAGGAGGGCCCACATTCCCAAATGTCTGGTGCCTTGTTTGTTGTGGGAGACAACATTAATAAGTGGTTTGAGGCCTATAAGATTGCCCTGCAGATGCACAAGATCCCAGAGGGGGTGGGGGGGCTAGTCTCTGGAGGCATATTCCATGGTCATGGAGGGACACCCTACTGGCCCAGGAGGACAGGATGAGGTTTCCCTTCATGAAAGAATCTCTTATCAAAAGGTGTAGTCTGATACCAGAAAATTATAAGCTCACTTTCAGAGACAGCTAGAAGTTTCTTCCAGAAGTCCTGGGTGGATTTGAGGATTCCTTTTGCAAGGCACTGAATGGTTGGGTGAAGGGCAGTGAGGTGCATGATTACATGGGACTGTATGAGCTATTTTCTAGAGAGCACATATTCAGTAGTTGTTTTCCAGACCTGCACCAGCACTTGAATGATAGTAAGCTCACTGACCCCAGGGATATTGCTAAGGAGTCGGACCACTGGCTCAACACCAGGGTCTAAAATAAGGTGTTGGGGGGGGGGGGGGGTCACCACAAGGGCAGACAGGGTCCCCATCAGAAGGAGGGGGAGTTGAAAAATAAAAGTAAGGAGTTGGGGCCCAAATAGTTCCACAGGTAAGGACTCATAACTAAAAAGAAGAGAAGACTTAAAACTTAACTCTAATTAAAACCAAGATTGTTATGACTCACAATAAATTGGACCTGTGGAATTCCTCCTTTTGGGCTCTATCGATGGGCGATCCTCCTAAATCCAAGGACTCTGTCAAAAGCCTTGGAATTATCATTGATACAAATTTATCTCTGAAACCTCAACTGGGAGCACTTACTTCTGCCTGTTTCGCTCAACTACGAAGAATGAAAAAAATTGACAAACTTTTTACTTTAGATGCCTTAATTCAGGATGTGCTTGCTTTAGTAATCTCGAGATTAGATTATGCCAATTTCCTCTATCTTGACCTGCCAAAAGGACTTAAAGATTGCAGCTGGTTCAAAATCAGGCAGCAACTCTCATCTGTCAACAGCCTAGACAATGCCACATTAACCCTCTATTGAAAAAACTCCACTGGTTAACGGTGGAGCAGCACTCAATTTTTGAGACAAGCTGCCTTATTTTTAAATCACTTTATGGTAAATGCCCTGCCTTTTTATCTACTTGAGTTAAAGAATATGTACCCAATTGCAATCCGAGGCCCAGGCATCAGATCTTCCTTAGAATTCCTTCATTTAAATGGAAGAGATTAGGTGGGTCTAGATTTGCTGTTCTGTCCCCTCGAACCTGGAACTTCCCCCAGAGATTAGATCCACCTTGAATTGCATGCATTTCCATAAATGTCTTAAGACTTAGCTCTTCTGACAAACCTATAACTAACCATCATTAACCATATGCTGCTTTCTGTTGTCCGGCGCCAAGGAACCTCTCAGGTGAACGAGCACTTTATAAAACCATATAACAATATAAAACGGCTTCCTGATAGTAAGTCTTCAGGGAAGGCACCCCCTAAGTGCTTTGAGTTCCAACAGGAAGGGCACTTCAAAGGAGATGCCACGTGTCCCAAGTGGGCATAGCCTCCCAGCGGTGGAGAGTCACTAGGGTTGGCTAGGGTAGCGCTTGGGGAGGAGATTGACCCAGATAGTGTATGGGACAGAGGAAAGGTTTCCCATAGTGTCCCTGGGTGGCAGAGAGATGGTGCGGAGAACCCACATGCCTAACAATACTAAAAAATGCAGTCAGTAGGTCACCATCAGTGGGCAGAGGGTTGAGGTTCTGAGAGACACTGAAGCCAGCAAGGCAACTGTCAGATGTCATCTGCGGACCTCAGAGCAGGTAGTCCCTAATGTGTTGCACAAGGTTTGTGCAGCTGACAACAGTGGCTCTGGTTCCCTTTGAATGGGGGGGGGGTCTCATGTTCCTTGAGGGTAACTGTGAGTCTGTGTATAATCAAGAAGAATTGGCTCAGAGTTAAAGCCTGTAGTTTGTGTTTGAGAAACTGATAGGTTTCTTAAGAAAACCCTCACCCACCAACCTAGTTGGTGGCATGCTTTCTCATTGGGTCCCACCCAAGGCACCGAGTGCATCCTGGGTGTGCTTCAATGCCTGAACTACAGCGGAGTGTTTTTTTGGTGTATTGTGATTGGTTTAGTGATTAGTGATGTTAAAACTATCTATAGGGTCCCCTTCAGATAGTAGAAAATAACGTTAATAGTGGGGCCCGATGAGAGGGTTAAAAAAGATTGGCGTATACGTGTAGAGTATTATGTTTTGTCTCAAGTATCCCGCAT
The DNA here is from genome assembly GCF_964204655.1 of Triturus cristatus. Taxonomy (NCBI): domain Eukaryota; kingdom Metazoa; phylum Chordata; class Amphibia; order Caudata; family Salamandridae; genus Triturus; species Triturus cristatus. The sequence continues at coordinate 58,781,644 of NC_140587.1, forward strand.
ACAGGTCTATGTGTTTCAGCCAGACTGTGTCCTATGCTGGCTTTCGCCAGGACCAGGAATGAAAGGAAGGGCATGACTCAGTCAATGGAGTGTTTTCAAGACTGGGGTGCTAAAAGTGCGTACACGCTGAGGTGCGGTAAATTGGAGAGAAACTATTAGTTTTGTCCTGCTGTTTCTTTGAAAATCCTGTAAAGAAAAAAGAACAAAAACACAAACAATAATATACTATACAACTAGAGACAGGCATCTACTCATGTGTGCCACACACAGTGTTAGGCTCGATCTATATTTGATCATATGGAGTGGTGACAAAAATGTACACCCATGCGTGCAACGCAATATGCAGGGAGAAGTAAGCTTAGGTATCGTGATCCATGGGGACTGAACCCTGTGCCTACAGAGAAGTGGTTTGTTTGTCTACAAAATGTAGCTATATGCTTACTACTGCCATTTTTCAAGTTTATGGCATGGATCCTCCCAGGGGGCAGTGCCTGTAGTCATATGCTGAAATTATAAGGATAAAGGGTTAGCCCGCCAGTGTCTGCTTAGTGACACACAGCACGGTGCGGTCCCGGTAGGTGAGACCGGGGGCTCCACTTACATCATCAAGGTCCACTGCCCTCCACTTACACCTGCTGCGGCCTGCTTTCGGGATCCTGTGGATGTGTGGCTGCTCGGGAGACCGGCTTTTACCACTGAGTTTCCTGCGGCCCGTCCTCGATGTCCGTGTCGTGACATCATCACGCGAGGCGTGGTTTTGTTAGTAAGACCTAAAAGAAAGACTCAATCTGGGGCTCCTTTGCGTGTGTATTGTCACTATTCTCTCGACTATTTTACATGTCACTTGACTAAGATTGATTTGCTGGCTAATTTCAATAAATAAAATGATATATGATTGAGTGAAAAAAATATACAAAGTAAGAACAGAGCCAAAAGTAAAGTATTAAGAAATAAATTTGGATGTTTCTATTAGGGTGCATGTCTTAAATGGCACATGTAAGGGCATTAGGTATTTTTGTGCCCCAGGAATGAATTGGATGGTGAACATTTACCCATATTTCCTGCCAGGAGCCTAACTTATGGCTAGGCAAGTAGCTTGTTAGTTATTTAATAATGAGTAGTAGAATCCCAATGCGATGATGCACAGTAAACTAAGATGTTAATTTTTGTGGTGTTATGTGTCCAAAAACCTGAGGAAGGTTTATTCAGATCATTCTAGTGTAAGTATCTCATAGAGGAACGTGTGTCTCTCTTGCTGTTCTTGGTGGTTTTATGTACCATGAAGTGAGTTCCAAGGGATGTTGTCATTCAATCCCTTTTTGTGGGCCGAGAGGCGGTTGATCCAATGTTGTTCCTTGCTTAGTAACAGGTTCTCCACTGTTCCAGACGTGACAGTGATCTGTTCTATGATGACCTATCCTATGTCGTTTCGTGTGTGCCCCAATTTGAGGAAATGGTCGGTCATTCTGGTGGTGTTTCTGTTGCAACGGATATTACTCCTGTGTTCGCCAATTCGCAGTTTTATTTTTCTGCTAGTCATGCGATGTATCTTAGGCCACATGTGTTACGAAGTCACCCACCTGTGCTCCGGCTTGTTCCTTCTTCGATGCTGCTTGATCCCAACTCCCTCTGAAAACCAATCAGAACGGCAAGGAAAAGCACACTTGCCACCCTCACTGATTCCCAATGGAAGGGTGAAAATGGGATTGAGAAACAAAGAAACACCGGATACTCGAGAGGCTGTCTCGCCGTCTGTATTCCATCTGTTGTCTCTCAGATGCTGATGAGGATAGGGTTTCTTCTGAGTTATTCTATGGCAATGCTCAAACACATTCACCTATGTAAACAAAACTACATTTAGTGAATCATAATCTTTTGTAGATGTTCCCGTCTAAAATCTCCATCGCCTCCCTAATAACCTACCGAAAGAGCTCTGCCATGATCACACCCTCAATCACTTAATATTAGTAGTGGTACACACCTTTTGTGTAATAGTATGCTAAAAGAGAAAAAAACAGCGTGTTACCTTTTATACTTTTGTTACAAATTGTTTTTGCTCGTGGTTATTTGTTAGATGTTAATACTAGCACATACCTGTAATTAGCCCAAGAATCATTCAAAAGGAATCACTAAACAAAATCATAAATAAAAGATGTTATACAATAATCGCAAGTCTTGAGAATTCACAGAGATATTTCTTCCTTAAATTGTTCGATAATCTCTATTGCCAACAAGATTTATATTCTTGACCTTTTGGTGTCAAAAGATAGATTAACACTTTTTCTCGAAAGATCTAGGTCCATGACCTTTAGTATAGGTAAATAATAGCAAAGGATTTTAAATATTCCAGAATGAGTTTCAGGAAGTCTTTTATCTCACTGCCAAACGTTTTTTCTTTTAAATTCAAAGTTATGCCTGTAACTTACCAAATGTCCAGTAACTCAATACTGCCTCTTTTCTAATTCGAGGATATGTAAAAAGAATATGAAATCTTTTGATTACAATGTAAGAGCTCTTACCTTGTTAACGCTATGTTAGAAATAGAGTTACAGAGTCTTTCGGAGTGTTGCCTAGCAACATTGTTAATTCTATTACAGGACCGGAGGCTTCGTATTATGCTTCTCTTTCTATTTCTTGCTACTCACAGCAGCCAATGAAAACTTGTATTATGTAAAACAAAACTACATTTCCCATGATGCATGCACTACATCACTTCCTGCAATACCCCATAAGAGCCAGCAATACCGGAACCTGTCCTCTTTCTTTGCTGCTCACGCAGAGAGTTAAGTGCTAACATCGTTATTTGATATGTTTACATAGCTATTTGGTGATATGCAATGTTTGGTGCCTTTATAACATCATACGCAGCGTATCGTTAGTACTTTGATTTATGTGCTTTGCCGCTTCGCTCTCTCTTGTCTTCCGTTGCATTGCCGGTGTATCGGGTTACGCGCCCCGGGCGCTGTGAGGCTCCCGCTGGGAGCGACAATGCTTTGACGGGCTTAGTGATCCCGAAGGGCTTGGTAGCAGCGTTTGATGCGCGGACATCGCGCCGTTTGCAATGTGAGGCGCGGCGCACTGCCGCTTTGATTACAATACTCCCAGCGCGTTCAGCGCTTACTGAGGCACGGAGAGTGGGACAGGTACCGCTCTGCCTTCGACGGGGTGACAAATTCATTGTTAGTCAAGCGAAGGCTCCCCTCATATGCCGGTGCGCTTGGAGCCAGTCCCTTTTGATTTTAGGTTACGTTGCCACGTGCGTAGCCCAATTGGGCTATATTTGGTAGGATTTGGGCTACGCACGTTGCTACTGCCCGGTTTCCTTTCGTTTTTCTTTCGTTTTTGCCATTCCAACCAGGGATTTTCACAGAGAGCACTGCTTTACGCCTGGCTGGCTGCAAAAACGACCTGGGCCTGGAGGGAGCACACCTCCTTGGACTTTTCCTCTGCTCTTTGGCTCCACTACGCCCTGTGGGCTGCAACAATTGAGATACAGCTTTTGCTGAGGAGCTAGGTACCTGTTCTGTTGTGCTGTGGGTTGGCTCCCCCCTCTTACTCCTCCCTGCTGTTGCCTTTATGAGCAAGTACGTTTATAAATTTGGCTCAACAATGGAAAATTGGGTCTATTATGAGGAGGATGACACCCTATATGAGGAGGAAGTGGGTACACCTTCCATTGAAGAAAATATTGTTGAGGCTCTGGACGCTTCCGTCCAGGAGTCGGTCAACAAGGCCCTGGAGAAGGCAGTTCCGGGAACTGTGCAGCAGGCTTTAGCTACCGCTTTGAAGCCTATTACCAGACAACTGGAGAAGTTTGCAAAGCGTCTTGGCTTCACTGCCCCAACAGGGGTTCCCTCAGACGGCCCACAGCCTAAGCCTTGGCCTCATTCTGCCTCTTACTCTTCACTTCCTCGCCCTGATACTGAGAAAGAGAAGGTTCAAGATACTGATACTGACCCCGGTTCCACCGATTCTGATACCCCTGACGATTCCCCTCCTAAGAAGAGAACGAGGAAGGCCAAGAATGTGGAAACTCCACAGACGACCCCGACTCCTTTCACGTTTAACCCCTCTGACATTGTTCATCCCAGGTCATCGGACTGGCTGCCCGCCCCGGAGGTGGTGGCGTACCTACATGAGAATTTGCACAAGAGTTTCGACAAAGAAGTGCGCAACAGGCTGCGCTCTGAATGCCCCCGGCCAGACCTCTCTGACAAAGTGGCAGAAACGCCTGAAATAGACTCCAGCCTTTTAACTTTCCTAAAAAAGTTCGCTAAGGACCCAAAAAAGGGTATAGATTGCGCCTGGCGTGGGTGTCAAGACAAGCTTTTAGATGTTGTCGGCCCTTTGGCCAAGATCTTGGAGATGGCTCTGGAGGCACAAGAATCGGGAACCACCACTGATTCCCATGTGTTGGCGGGCTGGACCCAGCGTGCCATCTGCCTTTTGGGTAATGCCAACTGCGCAATTTCCACCGAACGGCGAAAATCCATACTCATGCGCATGGACTCTAATCTAACTGAGTTGGCCGCAGCAGAACCTGGACCTTTGGCGGACGGAAACCTCTTTGGGGACCGTTTCGTCAAGGATGTGGCCAAATATCTGGGCACGTTTACGACCTTGGATAAAGCGCAAGCAGGAATAAAACGTGTTTTTCAGGCTGGGGTTTTCAACAGGGCCGGACGGGGCCGGGGACGCTCGTTTGGCCGTTAGTTTTCCCAAGGTCCTCAGCGAGGAGACTTCGGTTGCGGCAGGGGTGAGTGAGACTCTACCCGCGGCAGCATCTTCTACCCCACCAGGCAGCGCTTCAACAAGCGACGTTTTAATAAAGGTACCTATCGGGGAGGATTGCAGAACACCGAGTCTTCAGGTGAGTGCTCCGGACTTATTCCTTCTTCCCTTGGGGGGACGTATTCAGCAGTTTTATCACAATTGGGTTCAACTATCGCAGGATGCCTGGGTTTTGCAAACACTTCAGGGGTTTCATCTAGACTTCTCCAGACTCCCTATCAGGTTCAACGGCCCAACAGCTTTCTTTTTCCCGAATAGAGTGCGATTTCATAGATTCAGAAATAGAAGGATTGCTGCAGAAACACGCGATAGCACCTTGCGCCGAGGGCCCTCACGGTTTCTGCAGCAATATTTTTCTGGTGCAGAAGAAAGGCGGTGGTTACAGGTTGGTACTCAATTTGAAAGACGTCAACCAGTACATGACTTACAAGCACTTCAAAATGGAGGGCATCCATCTTTTGGCGGACCTCCTGAAGCAGGGAGATTGGTTTGTCCGTCTGGACCTGAAGGACGCCTATCTGTCCGTCCCCATATTTTGTCCACATCGTCGATTCCTTCAATTTCAATGGCGGAACCGGTGGTACGAATATTTGGTCCTTCCTTTCGGATTTTCCTCGGCACCGTGGTGCTTCACCAAGGTTCTGAAACCCGTGGTAGCTTACCTCAGGGAACAAGGGGTTCGCATGATTGTCTATCTAGACGACATGCTCATCATGGCGCAGTTGCGCATGACCATTCGTATCTTGCAGAATCTGGGGTTTGTGATCAACGAACCCAAGTCGGTTCTGTGCCCCACGCAGACGATAGATTTTTTGGGGTTTGTCATAAATTCTCAGACGGCCAAGCTCAGTCTTCCACGTTCCAAACTTCGGGATATTAAAAAGGAGCTCCACTCCCTGTTAGCCAAGCAGATGGTTTCTCTCAGGGTGATTGCCCGGATAGTGGGACTTCTCGCGTCGTCCATTCAGGCAATATTTCCGGGACCCCTACATTACAGGGCCCTTCAGCGACTCAAGATTCAACACTTACAGCAGGGTCTTTCGTACACGGACTTAGTTCCTCTTTCTCCAGAGGTGCGGGAAGAGATACAGTGGTGGCTTGCCCATGTGGAAGCGTGGAACGGCAGAGCAATTTTCAGCTCCTTACCAGAAGTGGTCATAGAATCCGATGCCAGTCGTTGGGGCTGGGGAGCGCGCTGCAGAAATATTTCCACAGGGGGACGTTGGTCTCTAGACAAGTTAAATCTACACATCAATTGTCTAGAACTCCTTGCAGGGTCATTTAAGATCAGGACCCTATCTCCCAAAAAGGTCTCGTGTTGCATCCTTCTTCGGATGGACAACACATCGGCGGTCTGTTACATAAACAAACTGGGGGGCACGAGTTCCTCAATGCTGGTAGAGATAGCGAAGGACTTTTGGCATTATAGCCTGAGTCATCAGATTTCGGTCATAGCCGAATACATTCCGGGTTAGTCGAATGTAGTGGCGGATTGGAACTCACGTCACCTCAAGGACTACAGCGACTGGCAGCTTCACCCACAGGTGATTCAGTGGTTGCAGGGGATTTGGGGTCTCTGCGAGATCGACCTGTTTGCCTCCAGACTGAATCGCCAAATGACAAAGTTTTTCAGCTGGAGACCGGACCCATTAGCTCTAGCGACGGATGCCTTTTCACAGGATTGGACCCCGAGTTTGAATTATGCGTTTCCACCCTTCATTCTCATTCCTCGCGTGTTCACACAGGTCAAGCGCCAGAAGGCGGAGGTGATATTGGTGACTCCCTTGTGGAAGTCGCAGCCTTGGTTCCCGTTACTGCTGGAGGCGAGTTGCGACTTCTCCAGGAGGATCCCATGGTCCTCGACGATGCTCCAGGACCATCAGGGAGAGATGCACTCGATGGTACTATCGGGGCAGTTGTCTCTGATGGCCTGGAGACTTTCCGGCAGCGTTGGCAAATGCCGGGGTTTTCGGAACAAGCTTCAGGCTTCATCAACCAAGCGCGGGCCCCCTCTACCAGGAAGCGGTATTCTTCAGCCTGGGGGTACTGGGTTCGTTGGTGCGTGGGACAACATGTGGATCCTGTGGGGGCAGACTTACCCTTCGTTGTAAACTTCCTGCCCGAAAAAGCTTCTGAAGGTTTAGCGTATCGCTCGGTTAACAATTTCCGTTCAGCCATTTCGGCGGACCACTCCCCGATTGAGGGCAAACCTGTAGGGATGCACCCTCTAGTATGTAAACTCTTAAAGGGTATCAGAGTAGCTAATCCACCCAAGCCGAAATATTCTTCCTTGTGGGATGTCTCGCTGGTTCTTTCCCTGTTTAACCGATGGCCCAACAACAACATGTTGTCTAGGAAACAATTATCAACCAAATTGGCCATGTTGCTATGCCTGGCGGCTTGTAGACGTTCTTCGAATGTTAAGGCTCTAGATATTACAGGTAGAGTACTTGCTCCGGAGGGAATTTTTTTTTACCATCACGTCTAGAACTAAAACTATGTCACGCAGCGTAGACTATCATGCTTTTCCTGACAATGCTAAACTTTGTGTGGCTCAATGTCTTAAGGCCTATGAAGAATGTACCAGGCCTACTAGGCCTGATGGTGTGGTACAATTTTTGATTGCCTTGCAGAAACCTTACAAACCTTTCACTGCGGCTACTATAGCCAGATGGTTAAAAAATTCTATGTAGGAAGCAGGTATTGATACTCAAGTCTTTGGTGCACATTCTGTTCGAGGTGCTATGGCCTCTAAGACCTTCATGTTGGGTTCTACTGTTCAAGATATCATGCATTCTGCGGATTGGTCTTCTGAGTCAACCTTTAAACAGTTTTATTATAAACCGGTGGGTCTTTAATCAGCGTTAAACCAGCATAATACGAAGCCTCCCATCCTGTAATAGAATAAAAAATTAGCTAGCTTTCACGCCAAGAATTTTCAATTCTATTAAGGACAAGGAGGCGAGGATTATCCCACCCGGTTACATTACAGTACTGTAATTATTACCCACCCGTTTTGCATATATATTCTGGTTACACAGAAGTTACGGGTTGTCCTATCTCTGTTTTTTCAGGATCCGATAAGAAGATGGATTAGACGTAATCCTGCTTGAAGTTGACGTTCCTCCCAGCTGGTCTGGTTCTTCCACGTTGGAAGCTGTTGTTGGACTTTTGATTATATATTTGACTTTAATGTTCGAAGCAAAGAAAGAGGACAGGTTCCGGTATTGCTGGCTCTTATGGTGCATTGCAGGAAGTGATGTAGTGCATGCATCATGGGAATTGTAGTTTTGGTTTACATAATACAAGTTTTTATTGGCTTCTGTGAGTAGCAATAAATAGAAAGAGAAGCATAATCCTCGCCTCCGTGTCCTTAATAGAATTGAAAATTCTTGGCGCGAAAGCTAGCTAATTTTTTATTCTTTCTGTCTGCTGAAAAGGAAACCGTCCGGAAGAATAATCCTGAAGCTCTCAAGCGCCGAAGAGAGATGAGCAGATCCGGGTCTGGACGAGAGATTCTCGGGACGAAGAGGAATCAGAAAGCGGGAGTCAAAGGGGAGCCGGAGCCAGGTAAGTAAACTGTTCGAGAAGCGAAGCAATGAGTCTGAGCGGGTGGGGTTTAAATAGCCGACTGCAGCATACATGTGTATTGAGTCAGAGGCCAATGTTAATTACAACGCGTGCAGCAGAAGAAGCGGTTTACACGTGCAGCTTTCTCGTGGCTTGATGCGTGCCCAAGCTGCTAAGCTTGATTTTATAAACAAGCATTGCTCCCTGCAAATTGGTTTAGCAACAAGTATTGACTCTGGTTTTATTAACAGGCATTTTTCTTTACAAATCAACTTACACTCCTAACAAGTAATACTCTGACGTCTTTAAAGTCTTTATAATGCAATACAATCAACCTTACTCTGGGATAACAAAATGTGCCTTAATTACAAAACATCTGTATAACAAAGGTTCTCTTTGTTGAATTCAGGTTTTCATAACAACATGATCATGTACACCACAAGTGTAGAGTTGCAATTGGTGTGTTTCCTCAATTGTCATGTCTTGCCTGGTTCAAGTTCCAGGGTTATGGTGGTTGTGGTTAGGTGGTATATGCAGCAGCTTCCACAGGGGAAGTGGCTTGTGATACCAGGAAGGCCCCACGCATTGAGGACTGATGTATCTTTTGATCTGAAAGAAACACATTAGTTAGGTTCCTTTCCTTAGAATATCCCCAGGCGTCAGGCTGGATCCAGAAAGATTTTTCGTCAGCAGTACCCTTGCGCGTCGGTAGGCGTCGTCTGCGGCACCGTGTCCGTTGTCGGCGTTGTGGTCGCCGGATGGCGTCGGAGTACTTAGACGCCGCCCTCGCGGGCTGACGTCAGTTCTTCTATTTTCCACGCTAACAAGCCAAGATCCGGGAAGAGCATACCCTTAGTCATTTTTTGACTAACTTTTTGGACATTTGGTCTATCTTTTTCGAGTCGACTTCGACTCCTGGTGCCGGTAGGGATGCCGGAATTTAAGCCGTGTGACGTCTGTCACCGACTGATGTCGGTTACCGACCCCCACCGCCGGTGTCTCTACTGTCTTGGGGCCGACCACGATGACAAGTCATGCCCCGACTGTCAGGCCTTGACGTCGAAAGCTAGGCGGGAGCGGTCCTGCAAACTCCTCGAGATCTGGCAGTCGGCTCCGCGTCGCTCAAGGTCCCGGTCGAGGAGGAGGTCGAGGGACCAGTCGCGGAGCCGCAGTCATCACCGCTCATTGGGATCCAAGTCCTCGCACTCAGGTAAGTCGAGGCATGGCAAAAAGAAGTTGTAGAAGCGACATCGCTCTTCTGACTCCCCTCGCCGGTCGCGCAACTCGACCGAGGGGTCGGGTGGCACCACCCACATGGTGCCGCAGGAGTCGCATTCGGCCCCACATCCTCCGGTCCCTGGGCTTCATGCGACTCCGGGCAAGATTCGAGACTTCCTCGTGGCCATGAGGACTCTCTATCCGCCGGCGAGGCCTGCCGGCACGCCTCCGGGCTCCGCAGGTCCGACTGGGGGTCATAGCGAGCCGGCGGCTTCGGCCCCAGCACCGTCGACTTCGGTCCCGACGCCGCAGGCCCCCGTGGGATCCAGGCCTGGATCCCGGTCGACGCCGGTTGACCTCACGACTCCTCCGCCAGCGCCGACCCCCATGGTGTCACTCCCGGCGCTGTCCTCGGACGACGCTGTCCCTAGTTTCAGCCCCCGTCCGGGTCCGGCATCGGAGCGGAGCCACTCGGCGACGTCTCTGGCGCCGATGGTTGAGCATTTCATCTATGACTCGGCTCTGTCCTTTGTGCCTGTTTACCAGGACATGGATGAAGGGGAGGACTGGGAGGGGTCTGAGGACCCTCTGGCACAGCAGTGCCAGTTAAGTCAGGACTGGTCAGATGAGCCGGGGGAGGCAAGTGGTCTAGACACTTCGCCTGACACTGGTTTCATCTCTCCTCCTTCCGTGGCTATGGAGGAGGGTGCTACGTATGCTGTGGTGCTGCGCAGGGCAGCCCAGGCCTTGCTCCTGGAGCTCCCTGCAGCGGCCATGATGACTAACCTCCTCACTGAGGTGCTTCAACCGCCAGTAAGCTCTTCGGAGCCTCTGCTGCAGTTTAATGACGCCCTCACCGACGTTCTGATGGGCACTTGGTCCAAGCCCTCCACAGCCTCTCCTGTGGATTGGAACCAGGGGCGTAACACAGGCCCCCGCAGCCCCCGCGGTGCGGGGGGGCCCCCACGATCCAGGGGCCCCCTCACTCACAGCGGAGGAGACAGCTGCGCCTGCAAACAAGCCTCTTCAGCCTCCCCAAGTCCCCATAAATTAAACTGTGAGCGCACCCCACGGTGACGGCCTCTAAGCCTCCGAATCTTCCCTCTCATTCTGTCTCGCTCCTCAGTTAGTGAAAACCGAGACTTCAAGAAACGGGTATTACCCTCTCTTTCCGCCTTTCGTTTATTTGCTCCCCTGTGAAATGGATCCAAAAAAGAAAAAATATTGCTGGAAACGTGGGGTGGAGAGAAATAAAACATTCCAAATGTGAAAAATAAATAACTAATTAAAGCAAGACAGAGTGGTTGCAAGGTGTCCAGATTGATTTATTTACACCTAAACACATTAGCGCCACTTTGCAGTGTTTGCCAGTGAAGTGATACTTTTGTTTACTCCTCTCTCTTCGAACAACATTGTTTTCCCTGGGTGGGAAAGTGCACCTTGCCTGGAGGTACTGAGATACCTGCTTGATGGATGAATTGGAAAACAAAATGTGTACAGCGACTGTGTGTTGACGAATGTGGTCTTTTTAAACCATACTGCCTATGTTTTGAAAGGATATAAGCAATGGGCACTGAAACGGGTCCCTTCTACGCCCTGTAGTCATGGCCTTACCTTTTCATGCAAAAGCACTCACTAATTTCAGAATAATGAGTGTAAAAGGAAAAAGGTAACCATGTTGTGCCTGCTTACATTTCACATGTCTTGCATGTCCTGCATTCCCTATGAGTGTTTGCTTTTTAGGTCTCGCCTGACCCAGCGCATGCGCTGGTCTGGCGAGACTTATTGAGAGGGCTCCAAAAAGTGCTACCAGGCCAGACTAGAGCTACAGTGCATGTGCGCGGGCGTGCGCGCCGCGCTTTTCCGCCATTACTTTCACTTTCGCGGCCGCTTTGATGTTTGATCGCGATCACTTTCACTTTCGCGGCCGCAGGGCCGCTTTGCATAGCCAATAGGTCTCGCTTTTGGGACCTTATAAGTATTTAGTTATGCAACTGTTGCATGGCTAAACACTTATAAGGTCCCAAAGACGAGACCTATTGGCTATGCCAATGCTTGATCTAGGATGTTGTTAATTTGTTTTAGGCAGCATATTGCTCTTGTCTAGTGCGTAATTAGAATTGAGTCACATCCAGGTGTTTATACCGGGTCAGTGCAGTGCAAGTTTCTCTCAGTGCGGCAGTATGGTGTTCAGTGAGGGAGAGGATGTGGCGCTATGGGCAGAGCTGCTGAAGTGGAACTGGTGAACCAGGTTCAGCCTTAATGACCAGGCTCCCAGACCACTTTTCTGAGGGAGCACATTCCTGTGCTACACCTTAGAAGGCGCCGCAAGATCTTAAAAGCCCTGGTGTCTTAGCACCAGCAGGTGGACCCTAGTGGTGGCAAGTGTGGATTAACCTTGAAGGCCTGTCCACCACTATCCATGAAGTTCACCTCCAGTCTTGGGGGACAGACCTATGAGGCAGCACACCATAGAGTGGCAGTGACTCTGTCACTGAGGTCACAGGACCCTTGAGCAGGGTGGCTCTAGGGCAGTGCGACCGCACCGGGCGCTAACTTCAGGTGGGGGCATCGTGTTTGTAAGTATATTATGGTTTTAAAAGTACTTGCTGCCTCCTTCCTGGCCTCCAACATTTTTGGGCAACAATAAAAATGTATTGATAACTCCAGTGATTAATGTTCTTAGTAGAGAGAGATGGTGTTTTGTCTAGTGGAAGGTTTGACTCATGAAAAGGAATGGCAGAGGTGTAATGTGCATGCTGCTAAGAACATGTGCCATGCAGATCACAAAGTGCACATAATGTGAATAGGTCAGTGGGTTACTGCTTTTTTCAGAGAGACCCTATTGTTACTTGCAGTTAATAAGTTAAATCCTAACATAGAACAGTGAGCTATTAACTGTCATGTAAGATCTGCATGCAAACACCAAGGTATAAATTAGAGTGTTATGTTTTTTTCCCCAGTCTTCGATTATCCTAATGTTGCAAAAAAGGGTTAATTTGGGTAGAAATCAATTCTGATTATTAAAGAGAACCCCATAACCATGGTATTATGTTTTTAATTCTGAGTTTGTGTTTCTGCAGACCAATCACTATTAAACTATGCTGCCTACCAGTATGGTTGTCATGTGACTCCTACACCTTGTAGTCCTTTGTCTTATGTAACAATTCCTACACAGTGATTTACACACATATGAATGGTTGTCTCTGTGTAATATGTGTGATGTAAAGTGCTCTGATACCCCACACTGGTATTAGTGGTGCTGTACATTTTCTGATACTTTATTATTTTGACATTTTTACACATGCTAACAGTCTCTGCAAAGATGTTTCCTTATTAGTACTAGTGGAACATACAACTGCAGCAATGAGAAAGGTGACCAGTCAACCTTTGCAAAGGGCCCTCCACTTCACAACAGCACAAGTCACATTTTTTAGTAACTTTTGATGTGTTTGAGCTATAAACAATTTATTAGTTAAAATCGTCAGATTATGCAGCAGATGATGTATTATGTGGCAAATATGGCAAAGCCATAGTTATGTGGAAAACATTTGCAAACTAGGATATTTTGCCATTCATGTTTGAACTCTCTCTCTAGGCATCTTGAAGCTGGAAAACTTCTGCATCCATCCCAAACTGGGGTTTGCCCCTCTCAAGGGACTGAAACAGCCTTACTGGCAGTCGCGGAAGACTCTGGAAGGATTCTTGATGCAGGTGGTTATCTAGCCGTGATATTGTTAGATCTCAGCACGGCATTTGATACGGTTAATCACCGCATCCTAATTCATCGACTCAAAGATCTGGGTGTGACAGGAACAGCCCTGAATACACTGTGCTCTTTCCTCGAGGGTAGATCCTTCCAGGTCTTCGAGGGCGAGGCCATTTCAAGCCCTAGGCCCCTTTAATGTGGAGTGCCTCAGGGGTTCCACTCTCTTTAATGTTTACATGGCTTCTCTCACGGACATTGTTCTACCCTTTGGGGTGCATGTAATTACATATGCCGACGACACTCAATTAGTGGTGGCATTTAACTACAAAAGCAGTTCCCCTACTTGTCTTGGCCCATGCCTCGAGGAGGTGATGAGGTGGATGTGCCATTCCCATCTAAAACTGAACGGTGATAAGACCGAGCTTATGTTGCTCGGTAATCCCTCCCCCTTGAGGTTTCCTCTATCTGGCCAGCATGTATGGGCTCTGTGCCTGTCCCCAAATCCAAAAGAAAGAGTTTGGGTTTCTGGCTTGATTCTGAGCTTAGCTTTAAAACCCAAGCATGGAAAGTTGTTGCCTCCTACTTCGGTATTCTAAGACTGCTGCGTAAAGTGTTGCCTTTGCTACCCCCTCAAGCAAGAAAGCTTGTGGTCCAGGCACTTGTCTTATCCCGCCTGGACTATGGCAACACTCTTTATCTCGGTGCTCCCTGTGTGGTCTTTAAGTAACTTCAAATCATGCAAAATTGTGCCGCAAGGATTCTTGAGGGTACTCCAAGCCGCCAGTCAGCCAAAGCTGCACTTAGGTCTTTACATTGGCTTTCTATTCAGGAAAGAGTCCACTTTAAAGCCCTCTGCACCACCCATAAGATGCTAGGAGGTGTGGGACCGGATATCATTTCTTCCTTTGTCCAGCCCTACCAAGCCAACAGGCGGTTACATTCAAATGACTTCCACCTGGCGTCTGTTCCCAGAATCAAGAGGTCCAGAAGTGGCAGCCGGTTCTTCTCTTACAACACCGCTAAACTCTGGAACTCCTTGCCGCTTCAGCTACGTAAAGAGCCAGACCACACCGTCTTCCGCAGGAGGCTCAAATCCTGGCTTTTCCCTAATTGATTGCCACAGCTTAGTTCGGTTTCTGCCCTAGCGCTGGGATGCCTTCGGGTAACCATGCGCTTTATAAATGCTATTTCATTTAATTTCATTTCAACTGCTCTTGTGGAAAAAGGGAGGAGAAGTGCTGATGACAGAAACTCCATGGCTGGGAGACAAATGGCTTGCGATTCCACTTTTAAGGATATTTGGGACATTCCGTGATTGAAAATGTATCCTGTTAGACGGCGACCTCAGAGGAGCCCGGAAGGGGGTCCTGACTACCCTGAGACCCACCCTCGAAGTATCGTAGCCGGGCACTGGCGGGAGACTCCTCAGGGGGAGGAATCTCGTATCTAGGATCGTACTTCTGGCACCACACGACACAGAGTCACCACACCGTGTGTTCTTAGAAATCAATCTTTATCAATTAGGTTAGCACTGCAAATATGTACAAGGAGAGCGCGGGCTCAATGAGTCTCGGAAGGGATAGGGGGTAGCGGGACAGTCTCTGGCAAAGGTTCAAGGCAGGGACGTACCCGGCGCACAGCTCACAATCCTCGAGCTGGGGGATACGCTTGTTGTAGTTGTGGTCCGGCGGGACCGTGGGAGTCTGTGGGAGCCGCGAGTCACTCAGCGGGCTCAGGTACAAGTTCGGAGGTCTTACGATCTTCAGGGAGCCGCGAGTCACTCAGCGGGCTCCGGTACAGGTTCGGAGGTCTTACGATCTTCAGGGAGCCGCGAGTCACTCAGCGGGCTCAGGTACAAGTTCGGAGGTCTTACGATCTTCAGGGAGCCGCGAGTCACTCAGCAGGGCTCAGGTACAAGTTCGGAGGTCTTACGATCTTCAGGGAGCCGCGAGTCACTCAGCAGGGCTCAGGGGGGTCTAAGTTCCAGGAGCCGCGACCGCGTCAGCAGGCTCTCGTTGTTCCAGCGTCGAATCTGCCGGACAGTCCCAGAGCACCCCTTGTTATAGGTCGACCCCTCTTTGATGTCCGGAGTCTGAGCAGGCAGGGGTCTTGTCACCTGGGGGTCGCTTGTCGGGGTTTCCTGCCAGTGTCTTTTGATCCTTTCAGGGCCGGGTCGGGAGGAGTCCCAGACACCCAGCAGGCGTGGAGCCAGCCCTCAGGGAGGCCGGAGGGCCGATCGAAACCCATCGTCCCAGGGGGGTTCAGAGGTGCGATAGAAACTGCTCCTCCCTCTCTCATCCCCTGTCAGGCGGGATGTCCTCCAGCCGGAGTGGCGCCTCTAGGCCCGGGTCGCGCTGAGTCCGGGCGGCCATCTTGGTGCATGAAGTGGGCACGCGGGCCCGGGGTGGCCGAAAGGAGAGAGGCCATGGACGAGGATGTCCGGGTCGGGTGCGGGTGTTCTGGTGGGAAGGATCGGCTAGGCCGGGTGCTTGGGGCTGCTGGCACCAGGTTAGGTGGTGCGGGGGCAAGTAGAGCCATGCTACGAGGCCGGGTCCAACACGCGTCCCCCCCAGCTGAAAGCCGGAGAGAACTGCCCATCATCTTGGGGGGTTCTCTTCCTCTGAGGCGGAAGAACCGGGAGAGGCCGTCAGCGTTGGCGTGGTCTGTACCAGGGCGATGTTCTACGGTGAAATCCATCCCCTGGAGGGAGATTGACCACCGCAGTAGCTTGGGGTTCTGTCCTCGCATCTGCATAAGCCATCGCAAGGGCCGATGGTCGGTTTGGACTCTGAAATGGGTGCCGAATAGGTAGGGGCGTAGCTTCTTGAGTGCCCAGACCACGGCAAAGGCTACGCGCTCAATGGTGCTCCATCTCTGTTCTCTGGGCAACAGCCGCCGGCTGAGGAAGGCGATGGGCTGGTCTAGGCCTTGGTCATTCACTTGGGACAGGACGGCCCCAATGTCATGCTCGGAGGCATCGGTTTGGACTACAAACTCCTTGGAGTAGTCGGGAGCCTGGAGGACGGGGGCAGTACACATGGCCTTCTTTAGGGCATCGAACGCCTCCTGGCAG
Organism: Triturus cristatus; assembly: GCF_964204655.1. Classification (NCBI taxonomy): domain Eukaryota; kingdom Metazoa; phylum Chordata; class Amphibia; order Caudata; family Salamandridae; genus Triturus; species Triturus cristatus. The sequence continues at coordinate 58,798,005 of NC_140587.1, forward strand.
GCAGTCGTCCACTGCACCTTCTTTGGCTGTTTTTTGGACGTGAGTTCTGTGAGGGGGCCGACAAGGCTGCCATACCCCCGGATGAATCTTCGGTAGTAGCCAGTGAGGCCCAGAAAGGCTCGGACCTCCGTTTGGGTGGTGGGTGGTTCCCAGGCTAAGATGGCGTCGATCTTTGGCTGTAGTGGGGCGACCTGGCCGCTTCCGACCTGGTGCCCCAGGTAGACTACTGAACCTTGCCCAATCTGGCACTTGCTGGCTTTCACTGTGAGGCCTGCCTGGCGCAGGGCGGTCAGCACCCTCCGGAGGTGCTGGAGGTGTTCACTCCATTCGGAACTGAAAACGGCTATGTCGTCTAGATAGGCCGCGCTGAACTGTTCCAGCCCGGCCAGGACTCTATTCACCAGTCGCTGGAAGGTGGCCGGGGCATTTTTCATCCCGAAGGGCATTACGCGGAAGCGGTAGTGCCCATCTGGGGTCGAGAAGGCGGACCGCTCCTTGGCTCCCTCGGTGAGCGCAATCTGCCAGTATCCGCAGGTGAGGTCGAATGTGCTGAGGAACCGGGCTGCCCCTAGTCGGTCAATGAGCTCGTCGGCTTGTGGAATGGGGTGGGCATCGGCTCGGGTGACGTCATTGAGCTCCTGGTAGTCCACGCAGAATCGGAGCTTGGGGGCGACACCGGGGGCCGCTGCCTTCGGGACCAGGACCACGGGGCTGGCCCAGGGACTGTCAGATGGCTCGATCACCCCCAGGGTCAACATCTTCGAGACTTCAGCTTGAATGCAGGACCGGACCCGGTCAGGGACTCGGTATGCTCGGTGTCTCACCGGCGGGCTGTCCCCGGTGTCCACGTCATGAACACACCAGTCGGTGACTCGGGGGGTCAGGGAGAAGAGGTCGGAAAATTGTCCTAGGAGCTGGCGGCAGTCCTTTTGTTGCTGGTCAGTGAGGGATGGGGAGAGGTTCACTCCTTCCACGGAGCCATCCTGCTCCTTGACACACAGGAGGTCCGGGAGGGGATCAGACTCATCTTCGGCCCCGTCATCGGTGGCCAGCAGGAGGCTCAGTTCTGTCCGCACGAAGTGAGGCTTGAGGCGGTTCACGTGAAGGACCCGAAGGGGATCCCGAGGCGACTGGACGTCCACCAAGTATGTGACTTGACTCTTCCGCTCAACCACTTTGTAGGGCCCAGTCCACCTGTCCTGGAGGGCACCAGGCTTCACGGGGGCCATGACCCACACCTGCTGGCCCGGCTGGAACTCGACCAGAGTGGCATTCTGGTCGTACCAGCGCTTCATCTCTTCTTGGCTGGCCTCCAGGTTGGCCTCGGCCAGTTCTCTGAACTTCCTGGTCTGGTTCCGGAGGGTCAGAACGTATTGGAACACATCTCGTGGGGTGGTCTGGGGTGCTGCCTCCCACCCTTCCTTAACCAAACTGAGGGGACCTCGGACGGGGTGTCCATAGAGTAACTCAAACGGGCTGAACCCTAAGGACTTCTGGGGGACTTCCCGGTAAGCGAACAAGAGGCAGGGGAGCAGGACGTCCCACTTACGCCGGAGGGGCTCTTCTAGGCCAGTGATCATCCCTTTCAGAGTCCTGTTAAACCTTTCTACTAGGCCGTTCCCTTGGGGATGGTACGGGGTGGTGAACTTATAGGACACTCCACATTGTTGCCACAGGGACGTCATGTATTTCGAGATAAAATTAGTGCCGCGATCGCTCACGACCTCGCGGGGAAAACCCACCCGGGAAAAGATCCCCATCAGGGCCCGGCCCACCACGGGGGCCGTGATGGTGCATAGGGGGATAGCCTCAGGATAGCGGGTGGCGTGATCCACTAGGACCAGGATGAAACGGTGACCTTGGGAGGTGGGGGGGTCCAGTGGCCCCACGATGTCGATCCCGACTCGTTCAAAGGGGGTACTGACGACCGGGAAGGGTTGGAGGGGAGCCTTGCGCTTCCCCCCACTCTTCCCACTAGCTTGGCACATGGGGCAGGACTTGCAGTGGGCTTCTACAGCTGCTCTCATTCTAGGCCAGTAAAAGTGGGTCACGAGACGGCTGTAGGTCTTGTCCTGACCCAGGTGGCCGGCGAGGGGGACGTTGTGGGCTAAGCCCAGGAGGAAGTCTCAGAAGCGTAGGGGTACCACCAGCACCCGTCCGGATCCCAGCTCCACCGACTTCTGCTCACTGTACAAAATGTTATTCTCCCAATAAACTCGGTGTGTTCCGGTTTGGTCGCCTGCGGCTTGGCCCTCGGCCTGGCGCCGCAGCCCGACCAAGGAAGGACAAGTGGCTTGCTCCCGGCAAAATTCTTCCCGGGTGGGCCCGCCCTCGTGGCGCCATTGGGCCAATTCGGGTAGATCGCCTAACTCGGGGACCGGGGCGGTGTCGGAGGATGAGGGTTCGTCGCTGGCGACTGACCCTTCTGATGGGGGGACGGGAGTACCCTCGGCGGGGACTGTTCTGATTTCTTCGATCGGGGTGTCTTCGACTTCTCCCGGGGGGGTGAGTCGGGCTGACATAGATCGGGTGGTGGCGCACACCCACTCGGGGAGTCCCATCATTCCTAGGTGGGCCATGCGCTCGACGTGCTTCCAGGGAGAACTCTCCAGGTCGTTCCCTAAGAGGCAGTCGACCGGCTGGGAGGTTCGTACGGCAACCCTTAGTTTACCTATCACCCCTCCCCACTCAAACGGCACCAGGGCTACCTGACACATACTCTCTCTATTATCTGCGGAAATTACCGGGCAAAAGACGTTGGGGAGGATCTGCTCCTCGGGGACTAGGTGCCTGAGGACACCGGTGATACTGGCCCCGGTGTCCCGCAGGGCCTCTATTTGGTGGCCATTGATCTTGACGAGCTGCCCGTATTTCTTCGTGTTGGAGGACAGGAGGCTACCAGGGACCATCTCCCTATCTCCCAGGGATACTAGGGCCATAGCTGCGGGTTCCCACTCCCCGGTTTCCTCAACCTCCTCCCCTAGGGCTACGTTGGCTATCTGTCTCGCAGGGGTTGCCGCAGGGGGGACTCCCTCTCTCATCCCCTGGCAGGCGGGATGTCCTCCAGCCGGAGTGGCGCCTCTAGGCCCGGGTCGCGCTGGGGCCGGGCGGCCATCTTGGTGCATGAAGTGGGCACGCGGGCCCGGGGTGGCCGAAAGGAGAGAGGCCATGGACGAGGATGTCCGGGTCGGGTGCGGGTGTTCTGGTGGGAAGGATCGGCTAGGCCGGGTGCTTGGGGCTGCTGGCACCAGGTTAGGTGGTGCGGGGGCAAGTAGAGCCATGCTACGAGGCCGGGTCCAACATATCCCACTTTGTGAATGTATTTTAAATGCTAATAACACATATTTAACCTTAAATAAACATGTGTATCTATTGGTTAAATTAAGTAATGTAATAAGCGGTAACCGGTTAGTGAAATGGGAAACGAATACTAAAAATTTGGATATTTTGCTCTTTCTGCCACACCTCTCACTCTGCCCACTGACCCAATCCATTGGTTATTCCCATCCTCTGATTCTCCTCCCACAGTTCCCCTACTTTTTTTCCCCCCACTTCGACCACTGCCTGGCACTAACATGCATTAGAGTCAACTGTGGGCTTTTACCACTGGGTCTCTTAGAGAATGACATCTCAGGTCCATACACGGGGGCTAAACACAACACGTTTCTGGGTTCTCCGCACAACATGTTTGCTATTTTACGCCAGACTTCTGCAGCTTGTGTTGAGGAAATTAAACATCCCCTTGTGCTTGTTTAAAAAATAGCTGCCAAGTGGCATTGGCACCATGTTGTGTCCATTCGTAGCTTTTATCCAACAACACTTTGCATGCTGGAATGTTTAACCCCTTACTTAGATGGTCACAGCACAACTCCCAGAATGCAAGGCGCTGTTGGCTTAAAATCCAGGCCTGGCTGGTGGTGTCACACGTGACGATAGAGCCATTTGGAGGCAATGGTGAATCTGTAATTTTGCAGGCGTGTCTATACTCTTAGTGAATTGTAAATAACGCCAGTGTTGACACACTGAGGTCTGAGGCCTCTGTTTGTTATGAAGTAAGGCCCAGTCTGGTGGTTCAGGTCATTCTTTGTGAGGGAAGCTGCTGAACTTGTTATTACCATGCACTTTGAAAGTATTTTCACCTTGATGCAAGAAGAAAGTTGGATTGTTTTACAAAACATGCTTGACTTTTGTATATTGCTGGACTGGTGATTGCTTTATTTTGCAGTTTGAAAGTATTTGCACTTTTTCTTTTGCTTTACCAACTACAGTTTGTATAGATTGTCATTAGGTACTTGCTGATATGGTTTGTTTTTATTCTACATGCAGTGTTATTTAAGGTGTTGCTTGCACTTGTCTGTAATACGTGTACCTTAAATCTTGTATTTAGCATTGTTTACACTACAGAAATGATAAATTAAAACAGACAAACATCTGCATCAATGTTCTGAAGCATCCAAACAGTTTTCTTCCTCAGCCTTGTTTGCCTGCCTGTTTTCCAGTGCTTACTAATAATGACATTATGATTGAAATTGCTTCCTCAGTTCACGTTATTATCATGCACAACCCTTGACAGTCGCCAGTGTGTGGCATGCAGATAATTCACCAGTCTATTTCTCTTGACTTTCGCAGGATACTAAGTTATAGCTTGTGTACTTTTCATGTATATTGTCAGTCGAGTTTTTATGGAATTGCAGGTTTGGGTTGGTCTTTCAAAGTTTCAAGGTATTGTCAATTCTATTTCAGACCCTTCATAGTTGTTCTTTGTTGTTCAGCAATAGACAGTGTACCTGAGACAATAGGATCGCTCCTTGGCATTGTTCTGATTGCTGCCTCAGTTAAATAATCTGCTTTTGACAGTATTGTTACAAATGGCATAGCTTGTATGTTAAGAGTGTTTCCCACTTTCTCATTAGAACTTAGAGAAAGACAATATAGAGGCATTTCATTTAAATGTTGAAGGTTTCAAATCAAAATATGCTAGATTTCTGGGTGGTAGGGCAAAGTGGTAGATAGTGGGCCGCACCGCCGTGGGAGGGGGGCCCCCTCCATGTGCTTTGCAGGGGGGCCCCCTCAAGTTTCGTTACGCCACTGATTGGAACGTGACCCGGCACCACCGCCCAGCTCCGAGCGACCCCTGCTTTCTGTCCGTACACCCCACCCCTGAGAGTCTGGTTATCCAGGCCTCCACGTCCCAAACCGCCTTCCCGTCTGCACCTCCGGACCGGGAATCCAAAAGGATGGAACAGTTTGGCAATAAACTGTTTTCCTCCCTCAGTCTTGGGTTGCGGTCCATTATTACCGCATGCCTTTTGGACCGTTACACCCACTCTCTGTGGGATACGGTGGTGGACGTGCTGCCCCAGTGTCCAGAGGAGACCAGGACACGGCTCGCCCAGGCTCTTGCTGAGGGGCGTGATGCAGCACGGTACTCCATTAGATGTGGACTTGACACCACGGACTCGCTGGGTAGAGCGATTGCAACGACGGTGGCGATTCGTCCTCACGCCTGGCTGAGGTCCACAAACTTTTCAGGGGATGTCCAGAGCACTCTCATGGACATGCCCTTTGATGGCCGTCGCCTTTTTGGCGACAAAGCGGATAGCGCGCTGGAACGCTTTAAAGACTCCTGGGCTACGGCCAATTCCTTGGGCCTGTCGGCCCAGCGCCAGCAACCTTCTGCTTTTCGCTCCTTTCGTGGCCAAGTAAGGGGCACCCCCGCACGTTCGTCCAGCCTCAGGCCGCAGAACTAGCCTCAACGTGGTCACGGATGTGGATTCCGCCGTGGCGGAGCAGGGGGACAGAGAGCCGGTCAGTTCACATCTGCTCCCGCAGCATCTGCCTCAAAGCCTAGTCTGAGCTTTCAGGCCCATTCCATGCTAGTGGGAGGCAGAGTTCGCCATCACCTGCCCCACTGGCATACCATCACTTCGGACAGGTGGGTGCTGCAAATCCTCCAAAGGGGCTACTCCCTCCCCTTCGAGGTGATCCCTCCAGCCATGCCACCGCAGCACCACCGCATGTCGGGGGATCACTTGCAACTTCTGCGGGAGGAAGTTACTGCCCTCTTGGCCAAGGGGGCCATAGAGCGAGTTCCTGGCCCAGAAGTAGGACGGGGTGTTACTCCCATTACTTTCTGGTTCCCAAGAAGGGCAAAGGGGGCCTCCAGAAGGAGAAGTTCAAGATGCTGACTTTAGCTCAGGATTTGGCTGCCCTAGACCCTGGAGACAGGATGGTAGCGTTGGACTTGCAGGGCGCTTATTTCCACATCCCCGTTCTGCCGGCCCACCGGCATTACCTGCAGTTCACGGTAGGCCACGAGCACTTTCAGTTTACTGTGCTCCCCTTCGGCCTCACCAGTGCCCCTCAGGTGTTCACGAAAGTGATGGCGGTGGTCGCAGCTCATCTGCGCAGATTAGGGGTTCCAGTCTTCCCCTATCTCTACGACTGGTTGTTGAAGGCGGGCTCGCCCCGAACAGTCATCTCCCACCTCCAGACTACGGCCGACCTCCTGCATTCGCTGGGGTTCTCCATCAACGTGCCAAAGTCACATCTGAGTCCCTCCCAGAAGCTCCTTTTCATTGGAGCGGTTCTGGACTCAGTTTCGGGTGAAGCCGAGTACCGCACTCACTTCACACGGTCTCTGACTCCACGACGTTTGGTTATCGCACACGAGATCTGATATTTTAACAAAAATATGCTAATCCGGATATAAAGGACCTGATACAGTCAGGACTTTGCTGATACAGAATCCCTCGTGGGATGGAAGTAAAACCACAATCTATAAGCTTTTATCTGAAAGGACAGAGCCTTGAAAAAGTCGCAGGATATTCCCCATTAGCGACGAAACACGTGTCGGCTGCTACTGTCCGAAGAGATGTTTCAGCCTGGAGACACACAGGAATAAAAACAAGAAAACGTACATGTGTCCGAGATAATTTATGCTTACTGTTATGCACTAATTTCTAATCCAAAAGATATTGTTTGACGTGTGCTGGGGATTTGTAAAACTTATTAATAATTTGGGCCATTTTGTTGGAAATTGTATTGTAGGTGGTCACGCAAGTTAAAGGGATTGTTGTATCTGTCCTCTGGTTTTCTTCCAGCAGTGCATCACTGCTCTGGTTCCTGGCTCTTTTTCTGGACCTTTTTAGGTCTCGCCTGGCGTAAGACTGCGCAGACATGCGCAGTCTCGCTGGCGAGATTTAATGTTTTAGGTTAGATTTCTCTAGTGGGCTTTAAGCCCCGCCCCTCCTTTCCATTGGTTGGCGTCACTGTTTATGCTAAATGGTGGCCAGCCATTAGAAAGGAGCGTCTCGTGACGTACACTTTTCGCTTTTAGAGCTGTCCCAGTTGGACTGGCTGCCCCGACTTACTGCTGGCGTAAAAGGTTTTTTTATCTTTATGGGGCCAAACACATGGCCCCATAAAGATAAGAAACCAGCCATGCGAGACAGTCCAACTGGGATGGCTCGCAAGCCAGTCCAACTGGGACGGCTCTGAAAGAGGAAAAACAACGTAATTGCGAGCGCTTGTTCACTTCTCCTCGAAAGTTACCACCCCCTCGTGCCCCGTCTTTGTCACATCTGAAACAAAACAGCCTACAGCGACATTACTTTTAACGGGGAAAAACATAATCCCACCATCGTCACGGTAGCATGGCGCAAACGCAGATCGAGTTGTACTCGAAAACACAAGGCCGACAATCAGCGTGCGAGAGGTAGCATGTAACGCCTTGCCCCGGAAGCTGATCAATTGGCCTACCACCTAAGATGATCGCCTACCAGATAGGACATTTATACGACATGCACGGTCTAGTGTTTCTCAGTCCCTAAAGACAAGTTGCTGTTTGTGGCGCGCATGCGTGCGGTGGATCGGGGGCGCTGACAAGTCGCGCCGTGTTTTAAACTTTTGGATTGTGGTCTCAGCCTCTCTTCCCACTGCCACCATGAATACTGCCCTGTCCCGAGCCAACTCTCTCTTCGCTTTCTCCCTGAGCGTCATGGCCGCCCTCACCTTCGGCTACTTCATCACTACTTCTTTTAAGGAGAGGGTCGTACCGGTGGACATCCACGTATCCCGGGTCATGTTGTGAGTACCATTTCCTGAGCGCATCCTGGAGTAAAGGGGTGCTAGCTATTAAGCCCTTTTCACCTCCTGCAAAAGCATCACCACTCTACCCTTGCTTACATTCGTGACAATCACATTAAACTTCTCACACAAGCTCATTGGCATAAACTGAAAGTATTGACAGCTAACAGAGGCGATCGCTGCCCTGTATTTCTACCGCCTGTCTTTCTTTCGACCTCGTACTGCGGTCTTTAAGATCACTGTGCAGTATATTTCTACAATTGTATAGGTTTTTAGAGAGAGGTGTTAAGTGACTGCGAAAGCCCCTGCCATTAGACCTCCCCCCAACCCTACCAACCGCCTGCCCCCACCTCTTTGCCACAGCCTCACGCCCCTTGGACACCCCTCCAACTCACGCAAATAACAATGCCTTTTATTTTTGTTTTCGTTATTAAAACATAAATACAAAAGCAAAACTAAAATCCATTGTCATTTACAATGCCAATAGCTCAAACTTGCGTCAATGCGAGACCTATTGCATTGCAGATGCTTGCTATTATTCTGTTGGGTAACCTCGATTTGACAGTTTCTCAGATAAATCTTTTGATTGATCCCGGTAGTCCTCTAGGTTAATAGAGTTCCTTCTGATGCGGAGGAATTGGCTGTATGGTAAATTCTCCCTCAAAGATCGTGGCTGGAAGCTGTCGAATTTGAGGAGTGTATTTCTTGATATCGGTTTATAAAAAGTATTTGTTTTGAGGTAGCCATTTTTTGCCTTAATGGTTACATCCAGGAATGTGAGTGTTTCCTTGTCTGCCGTGCTAGTGAAGTTCAAGTATGGGTCATGTCCATTTAGCCATGTTATGAATGTTTCTAGGGTCACCTCTTGGCCTTCCCATATCATCAGAATGTCATAGATGAAACACAGCCAGAATTTGATATGTATTTTGAAGGGGTTGTTGCTTTCCAAAATATTGGATTTCTGAAAGGCATACACATAGATTCCTGCCACACTTGGGGCAAAGGTGCTGCCCATGGATGTCCCGTTGGTTTGAAGGAAAAATTCACCTTCAAACTCGAAGTAGTTTTCTTTAAGGGCCAGGGATGCTCACTACATCACAAATTCCCTTGGGGTGTTGAATTCCCAGGTCGTGTCCTCCAACTTTTTGTTTATCTCTGTTAGGGTTTCATCTTGGGGGAGGCTAGTGTATAGGCTTTATATATCCAGCCCGACCAGTGTGTTGTTTGTTGGGTCAAAGGGGGTGTCCTTAAGAAGATTGAGTAGATGTTTGGTATCTTTAAGGTAAGTAGGTGATTTCTGAACCAGAGGGTTTAGAAAGAAGTCACAGAAGCGTGACAATGGTTCTAACAGGAAGCCTAGGCCTGACACGATCTGCCATCCTGGCAGTGGTCTTTTGTCTTTATGGATTTTGGGCGTGGTGTAAAAGTATGGCACTTTCACCTTTTTCGCGCAAAGAAACTCAGCTTCTTGTTTAGAGATGTAGTTCCGTGATTCTGCCTCTTCCACTAAATTGTGGATCTTCTTTCCCAATGTCTTGGTCGGATCTTCTTTAAGTCTTTTGTAGTTTCTTTTGTCATTAAGTAGGTATTTGCATTCCGCTATGTAGTCGTCTTTGTTTTGTATGATTATACCTCCACCCTTGGCTGCTGGCTTGATGGTAATTGTGTCATTACTTTGTAAGTTTCTTAGTGTGTCCCATTCCTCTTTGTTCAGATTGTGGAAAGCGTCATTTTCTTCTGTGCCCTCTATCTCATTGAGGACCACTTGTTCAAAGGTGATGAGTTCCACTGGCATTGATGTTGGTGGGGGCAAATGGTCGTAATAAATCTTTAACCTGTGTCACTTTCTCCGGACAGCCGATAGGCGTCTGGTTTTTGAAGAATGCTTTTAGTTTAAGTTTCCTGAAAACTCAGCCAGTTCACAGTGAAGTTTAAATTTATCCAGGCATGACGTTGGTACAAAACTAAGCCCTTTATTAAGGACTCTCTCTTCCACGGGGGTCAGGTTTATGGAAGACAGGTTGAATACTAAGTCTTGATTATGACGACTTATTTATGTTCTCTGTCCGCTCGGTCCGGGTTGGGTTTCCTTCGTCTTGCTCCTGGTGTTTGATCCTACTAATCCCTCTTCCTCTCCCCAGTGTACGTATTGTCTGCCTCTTCCTCTTCGGCCTCTCCCTAAAAAAGGTGGCCTTTGGTTTTGTGGGAAGAAGTGTTGTGGGGCAGAATGAAACTGGGGGTTCGAGCCGTAAAATGGGTGTGGAGGTGTTTGGTTGAAGGGAGCTTGAAAAAATGTGCGTCCTTGGTTCAGAAAAGGTTCCCATTGTTCTGGCCATTGACGACCTTTCCCTCTTCCTCATTGTCTAGGGTTGCTTCCTGTGCTTGACCCGCTGCTGGCTGAGGCGTCATCTTCAGAGATGTCCGATGAGGTAGTCCACATCTGAATAGGGGTAGGTCTTCGAGTATGAGAATCTTTTAAGATCCTTTTGAAATTTGGAGATCTTAGATTGTGTTAGGTACTCTTTGTATTAGTTTATCTCCTATTAGTCTCATCCAGTTTTTTCTTGAAAGAGGTGATGGTTGTTTTGAAATTATTTTCTGTAGTTTGAATTTCTATCAGCATGGCGTCTGATAGTCTTTTTACTGTTTTTATGATTAGCACTATCCAATCCCTGGTGCAGTGCCAGGCTATATGTGTCCAATCCTTCCTGAAAGAAGGGTCTTCCAGAAAGATTCTGGGTGCATTGGTTACAAGTAAGCCTTTAGGGGTTGTGTTACTACGTAGGTATTCGGTTAATAGCACTCCATGTAAGATTGTCCGAATTCTATTTCACGATTGTTCTGTTAGTTTTTCCCAGTCAGTAGTTTGTGAAATGATCTGAGAGATATTGAAATCCGCGAGTAGCAGGGGGCCCGAGAGGATCTCATGTATTTCCTCTCAAAATGTTAACCCTGGGTTCTCTGCCAACGTTGCAAGGCAGGGGTTGCAGAGAGTGCTAGGTAACAAAAAGCTCTCACAACTGTGCGCTGTCTAATATGTGAATATCAACAAGAGAGAGAGGAAACCAGATTGAGCTAGTTCACTTCCTCATTTAGACATGCATATTCAAGAAGAACAGGCTCATAGTTAAAGCCTGTGAGTCTGTTCATGGCTGTGGATTGCCTGTGTGGCAATGACCTGGAGCATACCGACTGGAAAAAGGTGGAGCTCAGGTCCCACTTGGAGATCTTAGAGTTGCCTCAGTGGGTGTGACTGACCACACGGTTCATGGCAGCCAAAGAGGGTAGTCAGGAGGGACTGAAGCCTGGAAGAATGGCCCAGTGCCTGCAGAGAAGAAGAAGGGCAAGAGGCAGGGCAAGGGAAACCCACTCCTGAGACTCCGGGAGGAGACTGACCCTGAGTGGGACACCCCGGAACTTACACAGGAGGATGTGGTCGAAATGAGGAACCTGCCTGAGCTGGCGAACTGGCAGTAGGAAGGGGGTCCCACCAGGGAGGAGTTCTGCAAGCACAGGGAATGCCCTACTCTTGTGGGTCTTCAGCAGCAGGCTGAGACCGAGGAAGCTGGTGACTTCTCTGGTAAACACCTGCTATACTGGGAGAATGGTCTCCTGTATAGTGAGCTTAAGGGTCCTGAGCCTGGTGCAACCCATGTGTTGGTGGTCCCCAAATGTTACAGGGCATTCCTACAGGTGCTGGCTCATGATGTACCCCTGGCTGGTCATTTGGGACAGGATGACATCTTTGACAGGCTTGTTACCCACTTTTACTGGCCTCAAATTAGGAAGGCCTCAGATGTGTTCTGCAGGTCCTGTCCTACCTGCCAGGCCAGTGGCAAGCCAAGAGGACGTACCAGGCCCCAGTGCAACCTTTTCTTGTCATTGGCACCCCCTTTGAAAGGATGAGCATCAACATCATTGGGCCTCTGTACCCCAAGAGTACTAAAGGCAACAGATTTGTTCTGGTCTTAGTGGACCATGCCACCCAGTACACGGAGGCTATCCCTCTAAGAACTGTGATTTACCCTGCAGTGGCCAGCACACTGATTGGGATCTTCATGTGTGTGGGTTTCCCCAAGGAGGTGGTATCTGACTGGGGTACCAACTTCATGCAGGGAGCATGAAGGCTGTGTCGGGTATCCTACAAGTTCTCCACTCCTTACCACCCACAAACCAATTGACTTGTTGAAATGTTCAACATGACCTTAAAGGGCATGAATATAGGTCTTTCTGAGCCCTTGGGGCAGAATAGGGTCTTCCTCCTACCATGCTTTTTGTTTGCCTACAGGGAGGTACCGCAGAGGGGGGTTAGCTTCAGTCCCTTTGAACGTCTGTATGGGCACCATGTGAGAGGACCTCTCAGTTTGGTCAAAGAGGGCAGGGAGCAAGCTCCCGGGACAGCAGCCCTAGGATGTGACCACCTACATGCTGACACTTCAAAACCAGACAGCGCTCCTGGAAATTTACACAGGAGAATCTGGAAGCCAGCCAGGAGGACATGAAACAGTGGTATGACCAGAATGCCACTATGGTTGAGTTTCAGCCTAGCCAAAATTTTGGGTGATAAAGCCTGTGGCATCCAGGGCCCTGCAAAACTGCTTGTATGGGCCCTATGAGATGAAGGAGTGCAAGACTGATGTCACTTACTCAGTGGAACTCAAGACCCCAGGAACCCTTTAACGGTCCTTCATGTCAATCCCCTCAAGCCCTACTTTGAGAGGTCTGATATTACCATGCTGCTGGTTACTGATGGTGGGGTGGAAGAGGAGAGTGACCCTTCCCCTTACCTCCTTTCTTCCAAGGAGCAGGATGGGTCAGTGGAGGGTGTCAGCCTCTACCCTACACTGACCCTTGCCCAACAGAGAGACTGCCACCAGTTGCTGAGGCAGTTTACCTCTTTATTCTGGCGCACCTCATGACTAGCTACATGGTGTATCCATGATTTGGATACTGGGCAGAGCATGCCTGTGAAAAACACAATTTACAGGCTATTTGATAAGGTGAGAACCAGTATTAAGGAGGCAGTCTCCAAGATGCTGCTGTTAAGGGATATTGGGGCATATGTATCAAGCAATTTTGCTATCGCAAACACTGCGAATCGCAAAAAAACAGTGTTTGGGAATGCAAAATAGCTTCCTCCTATGTATAACTGAGCATCGCAGTGCAAAATAGGTATTCACAAAAATTGTGAATACTTATTTTGCGTGGACAACAATCTGTGAATTAATATTAAGAATTCGCAAATTCCGACACGCTATTTGTGATAATCGCAAAATGTGAAATAGCAAATTGCGAATTCGCAAACATATGTATAAAATAATCACAAATTGAGAATCTTGTAAATTCCCAATTTTGCACCTGATTATTACCACCAACTCCAAGCAGGTGGTAACCATGTGCAACCTATTTAAACAGGCACACAATGCTACAGGGTTTTCCACAATGGCAGCACTGTATGTGATAGACAGGCGGATGCAGATTCAAGCAGCAGCACAAAGAATGAGGCAACAGGAACGGGTCTTCAGAGTGCGCCTCACTCCGTTCCAGCAGACAGAGGAATAGATGCATGAGAAGTATAGGCTGAACGCAGCTACCATACTGGACTTCCTGATTGCTGAGCTGAAACCTATGCTTGAACACCCAACCCGCAGGACCCAAACCATACCCACCACATGTGCAGGTCCTGTGTTAACTGCATCTACTGGCATCCGGAAGCTTCCAGAAGGTGATAGTGACAGTACGATGGGTCTCCCAGAGCTGCCTGTCATGCTTCTTCCATGCATTCTTGGATGCAATGGTACAGCGGCTGCATCATCACATCACATTACTCGCCACACAACAGGCATTGCAGCAAACCAAACAGGTCTTCTACCAGATTGCCCAATTTCCCCATGTCATTTGCTGCATAGATGGCACCCATGTAGCCCTCTCACCAACCTCTATGAGTAAGTTTTCAGAAATCGCAAATCATTCCATTCTCTCAACATACAGGTCGTCTGCAATGCTAAATATATAATAACTGGTATAGTGCCAAAATACCCTGGCAGTACACAAGATTCCTTCATTTTCAGACATAGTGGGATATACACACGTCTTACTGGGGGCAAATTTGGCGAGGGCTACCTTGAAGGCGAATGCGTGTCAAGCACTCTATCATACAGTTAAGGGCCAAAGTGAAAGGACAGTGACTAACCATGTCTTTCATCCTGTAGGTGACAGTGACTATGCAATCCGCGAGTTCATCCTCACACCGCATCGCAACCCGGCAAATCAGAGAGAGCGAAGATACAATTGCGCACACAAGTCAATGCGCTGTGTAATTGAGCGGACATTTGCTATACCGAAGAGCAGGTTCCGCTGCCTTCATAAAAGTGGAGGAGCATTACAATACAGCCCAGAGACCTGCTGCAAGATTGTGGCTACTTGTGCCATGCTGCACAACATTGCGACTAGAAAAGGCATACCAGTGGAAGTCACAGATACAGAATCAGATGAGGATGAGGTTCCAGGTCCACGTTGCAGACCAGCAGGTGGTGTAGGGGCAGCTGCGGGCCGACAGAGACGTGATGAGATAACACACAACTTTTTCTAGGTGAGTCATGATGACACAATGCAAATAATGACTTTGGCATGGCTGTGTTTTATTGTACCTTAGCTTCAGGTAAATAGCAGTCACACAGCCTACAAACACACTTTATGTGTGGCACATTCAGTTGCACACATCATGTAGACAGTGCATGTGTAATTGGTAAACAAAAGTCCATATGCCATGGGTTACTTCATCCATTAGCATTCTGCGTTGGTGACAGTTCATTTCATGTGCGCACGTCCTGCAGTTGCACGTTCAGGGTGCTGACTGCTCTGCCTTGAGGCATCTGACGGTGTGCCCTGCCTCCCACTACACCGTCTGGGTTCTGCAATTGGTGGGGTGATGCTGCTTCGGCTGGAGAGCTCCTCACTGTCCCCTGAGCCCAGGAGACCTGTGCCACCTATGGTAGCTGTCTGCAGCTAGTCTACTGCATTTGTGACCTGCACCAACTCTCTGGCCACATCCTAGCTGCAGTGTGCCGTTTCGACCTGCATGGTCACTGTGCGGCGTGACAGCATGGAAGTGGCATTTGACAAGTGGTTGGCCGCCTTGCTACATGTGTCCAAACGGATGAACAGACGTTGTTTTCCCCTGCGGCTGGATGCCTGGTCTCTTTTCAGGGTGGCACAGAGTTCTTTTATTGCTCCCATCATTTCCCTGATGCTGTCCACACAGTCCTTATGTCCCTCATCAATTTTCATATTGAGCTCTCTAATGCCCTCCTTCATGTCAGTAAGGTTGTGGTTCACAGATACCAGCTGCCTGTGTATTGACTTCATACTTCTGGCTTGCAGGCGCTGGACCTTCACCATGGTGCCTTCCAGGCCGGAAAAAAATGTAGGATCCTCTCCTGCATCTGCGCTGGGGTGTGCCCTTGGCCTGCGTCTCTTGCAGCTTTCATCCCTACGGTGCACAGGGGGCTGATCATGGACCTGATATTCACTCTGTTCCTGTTTAGCTCTGTCTCATCCTCTATGGATTCTGGTTCTCCCTCCAACAGTGGGAGTGGAGGCACAATCTGACGGTGTTTCCTTGGGACAGGTGTTGGCAGTGTCGTCTGCTCTGTGTCCTCTCCCCTACCTGATCCTCTGTGTGTGCTGCCTCCTAGGCTTCAGTGTTGTCAGCCTGTCTTTCAGGTTCAACTGTAAATGAAAAAGCACTTTTTATTGTGTGTTTTGCTTACCATTGTTCACTGAATAACGTTTTCTGCATTTAGGTTAACTAAGGACTGTCTTGCATTTTTGCCTTTACTAATTTGCTTCAATTGCATATACATTGCTGTGTGTTATTGCTCCACTGTATTGTGTGTGACTACATCTCCCATGATTCAATGCTGGACGGGCTGGAAAATGTGGAATGGAGTTGCATTGTTACTTAGCAGTTGGGGTATTCCTGAGTGTGTGCTTGAGTTGGTAATGTGTCGGGCTGATTTAGCATGCATCTTACCTTGTCTGGTGTTGGGTGTGTTGGAGCTGTCGATGTCAGCCACCCCGTTGATGCTTTCAGGCTGTATGGTGGACTCCACCAACTCCTCAAGGGGCCTGTATTCTGTCTCTGTGGACGTACCCCCGCCAGTCTTCTTCGCCTCCGCAAGCCTGGTTGCAACCTTGTCCTTGGACCTGGAGCACATGTCATGCCAGTGCTTGCGTAGGTCAGCAATGGAGTGCTGGGTTACACCGATGGCATTCACCTTTGCCTTTATGTCCAGCCATATTTTCCTTTTCTGTGATCAGGAACATGAAGGCATTTTTTCCTAAACAGCAGCTCATTGCTATAGACCATCTCTTCAATCAGTACCTCCTGCTCCTTCTCACTTAACTTTAGCTTTTTTTTCCTTCCAGCTTCCTCCATATCCTTCTCCTGTGGATCCATTTGGTTTTGGTGGTGTTGCAGTCCACAGTGGTTTGCTTCTCCTCCCAGACTCTGACACAGCCTCAGGCAATCAGGAACAGCATGAGTAGTCACACTTCCTGAGTGTGATGTCATCAAGCTGCAAATGTATAGCAAATTTGCTAAAATTGCGATTTCTTATTAGCGATTTCGCAAATAAGGAATCACTATTATGGATTTCGCAAATAAATTCTGTGAATTATAAGGAAATGCAAAATTATTGCGCACATTTATTGGAATCGAGTTTTGCGATTCTCAAATTGCGATTCACCAAAAATCGCAATTTCAGAATCGTAAAACTCTTTTTTGATACATATGCCCCATTGATCGCTCTAACAGCCCTTGGTCCAGCCCAGTGGTGTTTGTCCCTAAAGCTGCCCCTCCAGGTATTACATCTGAACTTAGATTCTGTGTGGACTACTGTGGGATCAATGCGGTCACCAAGCCTGGCGCGCATCATAACCCCAGAGCTGATGAGCTCATGGATCAGTTAGAAGCAGCCAAGTTCCTCAGCACGTTTGGTTTGACGTCTGGGTACAAGCAGATTGCCTTGACCAAAGGGGCCAAAGAGAGGTCTGTGTTCTCTACTCCAGAAGGGCACTTCCAGTTTTCAGGTCATGCTCTTTGGGTTGAAGAGCACCCCTGCCATCTTCTAGAGGTTGGTCAAGCAGGTCCTGGCTAGGTTGGAGAACAACTGTGTCGCCTATCTAGATGACATTGCAGTCTTCAGTTCTAGTTTGGGGAACCAGCTGTACCACCTACAGGAAGTGTTTCCGGCTCTACAGAGTGCAGGTCTGACTATCAAGGCAAGTAAGTGCCAGATGCGGTGGGGTTCCGTGGGCTACTCGAGGTTGCAAGGTGCAGCCCCTATAGGCAAAAATGTAAACCATTCTGACGTGGGAAGCCCCTCAGACAACAGACAGAGGTAAGAGCCTTCGTAGGCCTCACTGCATATTACATGAGATTTGTCAGAGGACATGGCATCATTGTTGCCGACTTGAGAGAGCTGACTTCCAGGAAGTAGCCACGTCAGGTGATCTGGACAGAGGCGTGCCAGAAAACTTTTGACAGCCTGAAGCAGGCCATGTGCACATCACTCATTCTCAAGGCCCCTGACTTCTCCCAAGAGTTCATTGTGTAGACAGACGCCTCAGACCATGGTGTAAAGGCTGTGCTCTCACAGCTAAATTATGAGAATCTGGATCAGCATGTAGCATTTTTCAGTAGTAGGATACTTTCCAGGGAATAGAGGTGGAGCGCAATAGAGAAGGAAGTCTTTGCTGTGCTCTGGGCGCTGAAGAAGCTGATACCATACATGTTTCGTACTCACTTCCGGGTTTAGACAGACCACAGGCCTCTCAGATGGTTAATGTAGATGAGGGGTGAGAATCCCAAACTGTTGAGGTGATTTATCTCCCTACAAAGAATGGACTTTAGAGTGGAATTCCTTCCTGGAACAGACCACAACAATGCTGATGGTCTCTCTGTCTTCCGCCTTAGTGAAGAGAACCCCCAAGGTGTTGGGTAGCTCTCCCCATTTTCACCTGGGTGGGACATGTGTAAGACCTATATCCTTGGTGTGTTTTCCCCTGACTTTTTGTCTTCAGACCTCCTGTTTTTGCTGACTTCATTCTTGCAAGCTTAAGAACTATGGGCACTTTACTACTGCTAACCAGTGCTAAAATGCATGTGCTCTCTCCTTAAAACATGGTGACATTGGCTTATCCAAAATTGGTATATTTAAATCACTTATAAGTCTCTAGTAAAGTGCACTACATGTGCTCAGGGCCTGTAAATTAAATGTACTTAGTGGACCTACATCACTGATTGTGCCACCCACTTAAGTAGCCCTTTAAACCAGTCTCAGGCCTGCCATTGTAGAGCCAGTGTGTGCAATTTTAAACTGCCATGTCGATCTGGAAAGGTAACCCTCTCGCCAGGACCAAATTGGTCTTTTTAATACAAATAAGTCACCCCTAAGGTAGTCCCTGGACAGCCCAAGGGCAAGGTGCATTGTTTTTTAAAATGTAGGACATGTACTTTTAGGTTTTTTATGTCCTAGTAGTCAAAAACTCTTAAATTCATTTTTCATTACTGCAAGGCCTATTACTCCCATAGGAACAACATTGGAAATATCTAATTACTTTTTTTAATGTACTTTCCAATTGGGAAAAGATTGGACTACCAGGTTTGGTGTCTCTGGAATCACAATTTAAAATCACAACTTATGATGAAGTCAGATTTTATATTGCAATTCTGAAAATGCGTCCTTCTGGAAGTATTTAAAGAACCCTGGAAATGATGACATACCCACATGAAGTCTCCACATCTTTTATTCTTACATTGTGGAAATTTACTTGACTCACAACTTTTTCAACTTCAAAGGGACATCCATGGCGGCAGTTTTTGCCTTCGAACTTCGCTATACTTTTCATGGACCATATAGAAACATCGATTACTTCCCTTTCACCACCAGATTAGCCACTGGAGATGCTACATAAATTACATACTTATAATTTGACATGGCTGTGAGAACACCCATAAAGATTTTGTCATTTGGCTCAATACTCACTGTAGTGGGTTAAAGTTTTTACTCACCCACAGCAGATCTGAAATTGCCTTTCTGGATCTACTTATCAAGTCATATGGGCACGGACTTTTTACATCTTTGTTTCACAAACCTATGGAGAGGAATATACTCCTTGCCTACACCAGACATCACCCAAGATACCTGAGGGATTCCTTACCATTTTAGCAATTCCTCCTTCTCCGGAGAAACTGCTTCCTCAAACAGGACTTCTTTTCAGAAGCCAAGACCCTATCCACCAAACTACAAGCCAGGGGATAACCACATAGATTGGTCAGATAGTCCATGAAAAGTGCCTGGTACTGAGGTACTCTTGACACCCAAAATCAAGTGAGACATTAACCACATGGTTTCTGTGACTAAATACTCCCCCGTTGCTAATCAGCTAAAGAAATGTAAACTGAAACACTGACCAGTCTTGAATGCTGGTGTACTTCAACCGGGATGGTCCTTATTTGCATTCCGCAAGAATAGGAGTATTAAAGACTACTTGGTCATTGCAGCCTCCCCGTCAGCAACCCAATTCAAACCCTACCAGCAATTTGGGGTGTGAACCCCCACTTAGGACATTGTAAATGTGGTAATTCTAGTGTTTGCCCTTTCACTGTTGAGACCAAGAATTTTGTACACAATAATGTAAACATCATGTTCAATCAATTCTTTAATTGCAATACCATGAATGCTATAGAAGCCTTCACCTGCCCATGTGAACAGAGTTATATAGGGGAAACTATGCAGAAAGCGTGCTTACGGATCAGAGAGCACAGGAACCACATTTGATGCAAAGTCAGCAACACGCCACAGGTGGATCACTTTGAACTCAAGGGTCATACAGAGAATGATCTACGCTGTCAGGTGATCACTTTGGTAAAGCCTCCAACCAAAGGTGCAGAAATGACCTCACTACTCAACAAAAAGGAACTCAAGTGGATACTTCACACCCACAGCTTCCACACTGGCTTGAACAGAGTGGAGGACTGGACTACTCTGTTATAATCTCTCCTGTTCCTTTATTGACTACATCTTGTTTGCAGCTTTTCGTCATTTTCCTTAAATGTTTTTGCAATATATGTCATTTTCTACTTTATAACATGAGCTTCCTTTTCATACTTACAGGCGTGGGTCCAGGACACTGGTTTAATGATGAAATATGTTATGTATTTGTCTTCCCGTTCACACCAAAAACTATTTTGTCACTTTTGCTTACTCAATCGTTACATCTTTTCATTTTACAATCATATTAAGATTTGATGCAAGCTCGCTTCATTTGTGAGGACCCCGCCCAGCAGACCCGGCAGCAAGAAGGCCCCATGGTTCACCGACGAACTCCAGAGCTCCAAGAAGAACTGCCGAGCCCTCGAGAAAGCCTGGAGAAGGGAGCCAACACTGGACAACATGACCACCCTCAAGCTTGCCACCCGGAAGCACCACCAACTGATCCGCGACACCAAGAAAACTGCATTCAAGAACCGGTTGGATAACAACGCACACAACAGCAAGGAACTCTTCAACATCGTGAAAGAGCTCTCCAACCCCAACGCCGGAAACAACGACATCACCCCATCGCAAGAACTCTGCAACTCCCTCGCCTCCTACTTCCACAACAAGATCGCGGACATACACAACAGCTTCAACACCCAACCGACGAACGCCACGTCCAACTCGACCGAACCACCGCCCCCCACCACCACCCTCCGCGCCTGGACCCCGATCTGCACCGAAGAAACCGTCCGCATGATGAACTCCATCCACTCCGGATCTCCGACCGACCCCTGCCCTCACCACGTCTTCAACAAAGCCGACGCCGTCATCGCACCCCACCTGCGGGACATCATCAACACCTCCTTCACCACCGCCACCTTCCCTGAGAGCTGGAAGCACGCCGAACTCAGCGCTCTACTCAAGAAACCAACAGCGGACCCCACCGAACTCAAGAATTGCCGCCCCATCTCGCTGCTCCCGTTCCCAGCCAAAGTCATCGAGAAGACCGTCAACAAGCAACTGGCCGCCTTTCTCGAGACGAACGGATCCCTCGACCCCTCACAGTCTGGCTTCCGAGCCAACCACAGCACCGAGACCGCCCTCATCGCTGCCACCGATGACATCCGAACCCTGATGGACAACGGAGAAACAGCGGCCCTCATCCTACTAGACCTCTCCGCGGCCTTCGACACCGTCTGCCACCGCACCCTAGTGCAGCGCCTCAGCAACGTCGGAATCCAGGAGAAGGCACTGGAATGGATCATCTCCTTCCTCGACGGAAGAACACAGAGAGTCCGTCTACCACCGTACAAGTCAGAGGCCACCAAAGTCATCTGCGGCGTCCCTCAAGGATCCTCGCTGAGCCCAACCCTCTTCAACGTCTATATGAGCCCCCTCGCGGCCATCGCACGCCAACACAACCTCAACATCATCTCCTACGCCGACGATACCCAGCTGATCCTCTCCCTGACCAACGACCCCGCCGCCGCCAGAGCCAACCTTCACGAAGGAATGAAAGAGGTAGCCGAGTGGATGTCGACCAGCCGCCTGAAGCTGAACTCGGACAAGACGGAAGTCCTCATCCTGGGATCCTCGCCCTCCGCCTGGGACGACTCCTGGTGGCCCCCCGCCCTGGGCACCGCACCCAAACCGACAGACCACGCACGCAACCTGGGCTTCATCCTGGACTCCTCCCTCTCCATGACCAAGCAAGTCAACGCCGTCTCCTCGTCATGCTTCAACACCCTGCGCATGCTACGGAAGATCTTCCGGTGGATCCCCACCGAGACCAGGAAGACTGTCACCCAGGCACTCGTCACCAGCCGGCTGGACTACGGCAACGCCCTCTATGCCGGAACCACCGCCAAGCTCCAGAAGAGACTCCAACGGATCCAGAACGCCTCATCCAGACTCATCCTCGACATCCCACGACACAGCCACATCTCCGGACACCTAAGAGACCTGCACTGGCTCCCGGTCAACAAGAGAATCACCTTCCGTCTCCTCACCCACGCACACAAAGCTCTTCATGACCAAGGCCCGAGCTACCTCAACAACCGCATCAACTTCTACGCTCCCAAACGACACCTCCGATCAGCCAGTCACGCCCTCGCCGCCGTCCCCCGCATCCGAAGAACGACAACAGGAGGAAGGTCCTTCTCCTACCAGGCCGCCAAGACCTGGAACTCCCTCCCGACCGACCTGCGCCTGACCCAAGACCACCTCGCCTTCAGAAAGAAGCTCAAGACCTGGCTGTTCGGGTAGTGGCAGCACCCCCCAACACCTTGAGACCCTCCGGGTGAGTAGAGCGCTCTATAAATGCCTATGATTGATTGATTTATTGATTGATTTACCAAACCAGCCCTTTCCCTTGCGAATGATTGAGTTCTTTGTAGTAAGTCAACAAATTCTTTGACTGCCAATGTTGTACTATATGTAAATTAGAAATGTTTAACTTATGCACTTTGAATTGGCTCCAAGGCACCATTTTTATATATCCCTTGGTTTGATTCCTGTGTATGTATGTATGTATTTACATTTATAAAGCGCGCTGTAACACTACGGGCACGAACAGGCACGGGAACAATTGAGCAAGTATTTAGATTAATGCTGATCTATTGGAAGGTCGTGGTTATAGGCAAAGGCAGTCTTTATCTCGCTTTTATTGACTTAAAGACTGCCTTTGACCTTGTGCCTAGGGAGATCCTATGGGAGGTCCTCTATAAAATGGGCCTCCCACGCTATATTCTTTCAATGTTGATGAGGCTCCACGATGGTAATTTTGCCCAAATTAGATGGGGTACACAGGGCGAGAAAACAAACAAAATCCCGGTGAATAGAGGGGTCCGTCAGGGATGTGTTCTTGCTCCCACCCTTTTTTCTCTATATGTCAACGGTGTGGTTGAGCATTTGTTAAAAGACCCTTCAGACGAACCATCCCTGGCGGGCGAGCGTGTTCCAACTCTCCTCTTTGCGGATGACACGCTGTTGTTATCCAAATCCCCAATGGGCCTTCAGAAGCTCCTTAACAACTTTCAGACCTTTTGCTTGGAGCGGGGATTGGTCATTAATACTGACAAAACCAAATATTTGGTGATGAACCCCCCAAAAAAACTCGCCCGACCCCCTGTCCTGAATTCAGTACCCTTAGGTAGGGAGAGGGTATTTGATTACTTAGGAATACGCATCTCGCAAACAATGCAATGGACCTCCCACTTATCCAAAATGCTTCTAAATCATAAGAGGGTCACAGGGGCCCTACTAAAGGAACAGCGTCTCTGCACAATAAGACCGATAGCCCCGATTGTAGACATCTATAAAGCAAGAGGAGTTAGTTCAGCTCTATATGGAGCTGAACTATGGGGTACCCAAAATATAGATGAACTTTCCAAATCGGAAAACAAATTTTGTAGGTCATTGATGTTGCTCCCTCAGGGTACGCCAACTTTACCGTTGATGTTTGATTTAGGCTGTCGTTCTATAGCTGATCTTGCAAAACTCCGGCCATTGCTCTTATGGGCCCGGTTGTGGCAAGTCCCAGAACTCGCCAAATACGCAAAAGGACTGTCCGAAATAATGGCATCATCAGGATGGCACAAAATAAAGTGGTTGAGAGATGTTAAAGCTTTACTTATTGCTCTTGGACTAAGTGAAGCATGGGACAATAGATCATCTCCACCAAAGGCAACTCTAAAGTCTCTATACTGGAATTGGGTTATGTCCCGAACATATGCTGATCAGTCCCTGGGAAAATTAACGGAGGACTTCCTGAAGTTCAAGGACTTACCCATTCGGGAACTGTATCTGGACATTATTGAAAAACCGTTCGATAGAGCACTCTATTTTCAGTTTAGAGTTGGGACTCTCCCACTAAGAGCATTTACAGCACGGTGGAAAATCCCGGCACAGACAACTGCCTTTTGCCCTTTTTGTACAACTTGCACCGAGACCCTAGCGCATTTCTTGTTCCAATGCCCGGAATATGTAAAACCCAGGAAAAAGTGGCTCAAAGCATTGTGTCGGCTTTTAGGCACTACGTCACACATTGAGGCCCTGCGTATCCTAACGTCAGATTCACGCCCACTTTATGTCTGTGGTTTATCTAAATTTTTATCATGGGCCTGGTATTTACGTAGCAAAAGGCTTAAAATTAATGTTTAATTCCTTTTTATTGTTAAATTGCTAATTGCTTTTAACTTGTACAGAATGTATTTATTTCTTTGTTGAAAATTGATGAAATCTAGTGATTCTTGTAAATGTTTTTAAAAAATGGAAAATCTATTTATATTCAGCTTTTATGATATGTTTTTATCGAAATAAAGCCTTTTTGACTTGACTTGACTACGGGCATCATGTGTACATGACCGATTCCAATATGGCCGGATTATTTTTTCCTATCCTTCTCAAATCTGTCCCTTTTCGCTTTCTGCCCCCTCACATTAAACACATGCACACCACATTCCTCAATTATGAGGCTGCCTGTAAAGTGTCAGGGCACTTTTTGGTTGACCGCGGTCTACCATTTCAACACTACATGGTAAGTTATGCATTTATCACACATAACTTAGGGGCAGATATACAGGCCCCTTGCAACAAATTTACGCCGCTGTTGCGTCACTTCTGTGATGTAGCGGCATCGTAAACAATGCGCCAAGTTGCAACATATTTGCTCGGGAGTCGGATTTGGGCTCTTTTGCTGGAATGTACAGCTTATTGGGGGTCGTTCGAATTTAGAAGCCTCACTGCGTCACGAGTTTACTTCTTCTCATACACATGCGAAAATTTGGATTGTACATGAAATCTCATGCTCTGCCCAGCCAATTTCAGGCTGGGACGGAATTATAACCAGTCAGAAGGCGCATTGACGTTTACACTGCTTTGGAAGCCCTGAGGAAGTCGCGGGTTTCTTGTCCCGAGCGACGAAACACGTGTTGGCTGGAGCGTAACAAGAAATGCATTAAATCATTCAAGCTGTTTATGTATTCATACTAATACTCAAGTCTGACTTGTCTTGATGATTATTAATGTGTGCCGGGGCATAACTTAAACATTTTATATGCTGTGTCTATCAGACCTTTCATGAGCAAAGCTTTTCGGCTAAGGACATGATAATCTGGAAAGAAGGGCTCCAACAACCGATCCCAGGAGCCAGTAATGGCAGACAGTCTGAGAATAAGAGAAGAGAGAAGTAAAGAACAAAGAGCTGTGGAGATAGAAGTCAATCTTGTCTTGTTTCTCTGCTGATAGAAATATTATGCGAGAGGCTGCCCATACAAACTGTGCCAGTGGACATTTAAGTATGCAAAGATTTAGTGTGGGCAACAAAATGTGATCTGAGATCCATAATTGTCATGACAGACCACAAAAAATGCCAGGGGACCCAATTGAATGCTTTTTTCGGTGTCCGACAGGATTATCCTGGTGGGCTTCTTAAGTTTCTTCACAAACACCAGAGCTGTTATAGCTAAATTAAGGTAAGAGGGTGTGTCCCATAAAGGAAAAAAGCTATAATGTATGGGATCTACTAATGAAACGATATCAGTGTCAAGACGGTGAAATAATATCGGAGTGTTACTCTTAGATTCAGAACTGATCAGAGATATTGGCTGATCAGAGCCACAATTGAGAGGGTCTTTGGTCTTCTTTAGAAAAACTGTGATGTATTTTTCACCCCAAAAGGAAGACACCAAGCATGAGAATGCTGTGCAATTATATTGAGTAGCACTGAAATAACTAAGAAAAAACTTATAAAATGTGATTGGAATTGAGGATATATTGAGCCTCAATTTGTTGCATATGCAGCAGACTGTCTATTACTCAGAGGAGCTGTGTCTAATTTCTAATATCGTGAGGAAGCACGAGAATTTATGTGGGTTTAGGCATTGGATTTTTTCTATTGGGTGTGAGGTAGTTGAGCATTTTCATATTCATATGGTATTTCTAATATGTTTGCAGGAATGGTTCTTTTTTAAAGTAATTATTGACATGGGTGCACAAATAGAGCCGTCAAGGAAACAACCATGGACACAATACTACAGTGTTGACTATGAAGGTGAAAGTGTACATACATATTTGTGTCTCTTTCTGTTTTGAGGGCTATTTATGTAAATGATTTTGGTTAGAGATACACAATATCACACAATTGTGAAAACTAAGCCGGTAGGTCGCAATTGCCACAGTTTCCTATTGTTCACAAGAATTGAATAAAGACTACGGATGAAGGACCATCTAGACACCTTGCAGATGTTTTCAAGAAATGCTCTGTGAGACAAAGCAACATCATTTAGGGCCTCATGTAGGTAGCTAAATACGGGTCGGTAACGGCCGAAATTCAGTAAATATCCCGTTACCGACCGGTATTTAGCTATTTGTGATGTAGGAGGCATAATTCAGGATTCGGTAAATTACCGAATCGGTAAAATACCGAATCGGTAAATACCGAATCCTGAATGTAGGGAGCACTCTAAAGAGTGCAAATTACTATTAAGAATTCGTTATTTACCACCAAATACAGGTTGGTGATAAATAACGAATACCTTGCAAAACGCAATATTTTGCAGATGTAAGAGTGCCATGTGGCAGACATACATGCCCTTAGGGCATGTATGTGCGCCACATGTGCACACATGCAAGAATCAGGGGTGCAACAGGGTGTCAATGTGACACCCTGCCACCCTTGTATATGCTCCCCCATTACCGAATCGGTATTTACCGAATCGGTAATGGTGACTGGCTTCCCATTGATTCCTATGGGCCTCCAGGCCCATAGGAATCAATGGGAAGGTATGCCCCATTACCGAATCGGTAAATACCGATTCATATTTACCGAATTTTTCCGATTCGTTAAAATTTACCGAATCATTACCTACATCACATTTACCGATTCATAAATACCGAATCGGTAAAATTCGGTATTTATGAATCGGTAAATGTGATGCTACCTACATATGGCCCTATCTGAGAGTTGTTGAAGAAATTCTCTCAGTTGTAAGCACTGAAAAACATATTTCTTATACTTCCATATTCGTTTTGTATCTCTGTAAAAGTCAGTGTTATCCCTTCCCTTAAAAATTCCATTAGGAACTCTGAACCACAGCAGACCCATACATAACTTAAATGAAAAAATGGCAGCATGTTAGGGTTATAGCCAAGTGAAGCACATTGAGGAAAATTTTGAATATTGGACAGATCCTTTGTAGCATGCCAAGTTTTTTGTGATGTACCAAAATGGATTTAAATCCTATGGGGCAGATTTACTACTTCTGGCGCATCTCTGCTGATCAGCAGGGATGTGCCAGAAGAGTTGCGACGCATCTGCCCACCCGTGCGCCACCACTGATGCGCCGCATTTACAATGCGGCGCACCGTGGCGCATGGATGGGCAGATGCGTGTCACATCTCACCCGTGGAAACGCGGCGCATTGCTGGAGTTGCATCGCAAGCGCGACGTAGCTCCAGCAAGGCTCTGGGTGCCCCTATCCCTAACATGCTGAGTCAATCCTTACGCCTGCTTCAAGCAGGCGCAGGGTTTTGACGCAGCATGGCCGTATAAGTGACTGAGTGAAATCTTGTAGATTTCACTCAGCCACTTTTTGGTGGCGTTCCTGCGCCGGAACGCCCCCCCCTGTGCAGGAACGCCCACATGTGGCGCAGGGCTTTACAACGTGACGCATCTCCCTAGATGCGTCACGTTGTAAATAGCCCGCAGTATGGCGCTGGCTTTGCGCCGCGTCACAAAAGTGACGCAAGGGCGGCGCAAATCTGGCGTAAGGGGCTTGTATATTTGCCCCCGTATGTTTACAATTAGCTGTGTCTATCGGACATACGACATAAATTGAAGCTGAAGTCTTTTGATGTTACTATCTCCTGCAAAAAGTAAGCTGATGTTTCTGTGAAGATCAAGGCTTTGTATTCTGAGATTTTATGTTTGCAGATAATTTGTGCCCTAGGGTCATAGTTTTGCCTCCAACTACTCTCTTGTCATTGGCAAAGCTGTTTCAGCTCTCTGGGTTTGGGAGGGGGACAATCTCCTATTACTTACTTGCTTTACTGGGGCCAGCTGACTAAAAGCTGAAGTTAGCTAGGACTGACACTCCAATGTGTCATGGCCAAGGTTATTTGTGACAGTGTGTGGCGAGGATTGCAATTTAATATAAAGCATTTTAGAGTCAATTTTATGCAATGCGATACCAAAGGGGATGATGGACAGAGCGCTTGAGCAAATCAAACACTCACCCCCAGTCAA
Source organism: Triturus cristatus (assembly GCF_964204655.1). Taxonomy (NCBI): domain Eukaryota; kingdom Metazoa; phylum Chordata; class Amphibia; order Caudata; family Salamandridae; genus Triturus; species Triturus cristatus. The sequence goes on from NC_140587.1 coordinate 58,826,385, forward strand.
CTGATCTGGGTGTAATCCATCATCATTCTTTAGCTCACTCCACCACCCCAGTTCAGACATGGCCATATGCAAATCAGTCTGACCCTGTGCCTCATGGGAACACTCCAGCCCGAACTGCCAAGCCATGTCTTTCCTGGACCGGAAACAAGCATCCTGGGACCGGTTTCGGGTTCATAACCCTCATCAGCCAGGCTATCTTGAATCCAGTGGCAAAGTGAGCAAGGGACCCACGTCTGGGCATACCCTGCAAACTTAGGGCGAACAAAGCGATACCAAAGGGGATGATGGACGGAGCGTTTGAGCAAATCAAACACTCACCCCCAGTCAACTGATATGGGGTTAAATCCATCATCATTCTTTAGCTCACTCTACCACCCCAGTTCAGACATGGCCATATGCAAATCAGTCTGACCCTGTGCCTCATGGGAACAGTCCATCCCAAACTGCCAAGCCATGTCTTTCATGGACCGGAAACAAGCATCCTGGGACTGGTTTTGGGTTCATAACCCTCATCAGCCAGGCTATCTTGAATCCATTGGCAAAGTGAGCAAGGGACCCACGTTTGGGCATACCCTGCCAACTTAGGGCGAACAAAGTGATACCAAAGGGGATGATGGACGGAGCGCTTGAGCAAATCAAACACTCACCCCCAGTCAACTGATCTGGGTTTAATCCATCATCATTCTTTAGCTCACTCCACCACCCCAGTTCAGACATGGATTAAACCCAGATCTGTGACTGGGGGTGAATGTTTTGCCAATGTGCAACATTACGTCCATCATCTTGTGTGTTTTGCAATTTTATGCAATGGGCGGTAGGTTTTCGAAAAAGTGGGGCGACGTTTTTTACCTGCCTTAGCCATGAACATTAAATTAAACATGACCACAGCGTGAGCACACCAGGTTAGTGGTAGTGCCTCTGAGGCAGATATTTAAGAGTTAAATTGTCAAGTGTGTGACCAGCAGAATGAGTTGGGGAATTAACCAGCTGATTTATGTCAAGGCTGTTCATTCAATTTAACAGAGGGTCTGTGTCCCTAACTTCTTTGTTCTCCAAATGAAAATTAAAATAGCTGAAAACAGTCATACCTTCTAGTAATTGGCAGAAACTTTGTAGGAATGCTGACCTAGGACCTGGCGGTTGGTAAATTAACAGACCACCAATAATAATAATAATATTAATAATAATAATACAGTCATTTATTGAGCGCGGACAGCTACCTCCTAGGAGGTGTCCCGGCGCTGAAGCGACAAATGACACACGGGAGACAGACAGTGATCGAGAAACGTCCAATTTAAGCCAAGTTAAAAAGCCAGGTTTTGACTGCCTTCCTAAATTGTGTTTCAGAAGATATCTGACGCAAGGAGTTAGGAAGGGAGTTCCACAATTTAGACTCCCCAAACATTAAAGATCTGCCACCCAGCTGAGTTTTCTTCACTCGAGGAGTGCAAAGTAGTTTCTGGGAGCTGTATCTCAGAACCTGCGACTGTGTGTAAACACGAGGGGCCGATTCACAGAATTAACTTAAGACAAAATCCTAAACTTAGTACCATTTTGGTATTCACAAAATGCACTTACTACTTCTGGTATTCACAGAATGAACTTACTACTTTTGCGATTCACAGAATAAACTTACTACTTTTGCTATTCACAGAATGGATTTACGACTACTAACTTTACGTCCGCACTCGGGCCGGAAATTCCGGCCCAGAGGCGGAGCTTCCGGCCCGGAGGCGGGGCTTCCGGCCCAGAGGCGGGACTTCCGGGCCGGAGGCGGAGCTTCCGGCCCGGAGGTGGGGATTCCGGCCAGTGGCGGAGATTTAACCATGGCCAAAATCTCCACCTCTGGGCCGGAAGCTCCGCCTCCGGCCCAGAAGCCTCGCCTCTGGGCCGGAAGCTCCGCCTCCGGGCCGGAAGCTCCGCCTCCGGGCCGGAAGCTCCGCCTCCGGGCCGGAATTTCCGGCCCGAGTGCAGACGTAAAGTTAGTAGTCGTAAATCCATTCTGTGAATAGCAAAAGTAGTAAGTTTATTCTGTGAATCGCAAAAGTAGTAAGTTCATTCTGTGAATACCAGAAGTAGTAAGTGCATTCTGTGAATACCAAAATGGTACTAAGTTTAGGATTTTGTCTTAAGTTTGTTCTGTGAATCGGGCCCCTAGCCTCTGCTTCAGATACGAAGGGCACGATCCATGAAATGCCCGAAATGCAAGGGCCAAGGCCTTGAATTTGATTCTCTTGGCTACCGGAAGCCAATGTAGTTCTCTAATATGCAGAGAGATGTGTTGCCGAAAAGGTACATGTTTGATTAATCTTGCAGCCGCACTTTGGACCATTTGGAGTTTCTTTACAAGGTAGGCCGGTAAGCCGGTATAGAGGCCATTTGCGAAGTCCAAGCGGGTAGTTACTGTGGTATGGATTACAGTCCAGCGGCAGCTCTCCGGCAGCAGATATATACATTTCCGCAGGTTTCTCAAGCTGCTGAAGCAGGCAGCTGTGACCTGCTGAATTTGGGCAGAAAAGGATAGATCATCCTGCCATTTTACACCCAAATTTTTAGCATAGCCCTCTGGTACAGGTGGTGAACCCATTTCCTTAGGCCACCATAGGGCTGCGGTCGGAGGCTGGGATTTGCCAAAAAACATCCCTTCAGTTTTGTCAGCATTCAATTTAAGTTTGTTGTTGTTCATCCAGCCTGCTATGTCTTTTAAACAGCCTTTAAAGCACTTAAAAGAATCTTCGGTCTGATCCTTGAATGCGAAGACCAGCTGGGTGTCCTCGGCGTGGGAAATCGCCTTCACTCCCCAGTTGGCTATCAGGATGAATAGAGGGGCCAGATATATATTAAACAGGGGCGGGCTCAGGGCCGACCCTAGTGGCACCCCGCACCATAGATGCTTGCGGGTGGATTGGTGTGTTTGTAGGGCCACCCTTTGCGTGAGCGAGTGAAGGAAAGACTTCAGCCAGGTCAGGGCGTTGCCATTAACCCCGCTGTCCAGAAGACATTGCGTCAGTATAGAGTGGTCCACAGTATTGAATGCTGCAGAGAGATCTAGGAGCACCAGCATAGCTGATGCCCCTGAATCCAATGGCATTCTGATTGAATCAGCAACCTCTAATAGTGCAGACTCTGTGCTGAACCCCGCTCGGAAACCGGATTGGGTGTTGTGCAGGATATTGTGGCTTTTGATTAAATTGGCCAACTACCGCTGCACAACCTTTTCCAGCATTTTTGCAGGGGCTGGCAACAGAGAGATTGTTCTACAATTGTTCAGTTCCCCTGAATCCATATTGGCATGCTTCCATAAATCATGGAAAGTGCCGGAGGAAAGGGACGCGTTCCAGATTGCAGACAGCACATCACTCGTGGAATTTGCAAACTCTTTCCACAGTTTAGGGGGGGGCATGGATCTTCCGGTGAGCCAGACTTGCAGCCCTGGATCACAGCCAATGCTTCCTTCTGAGAGATAGGGGCGAAGTTAGAGAGGAGAGGCAAGGGTGTTTTCCTGACTGCCACGTCGGATTTAACTGTAGTAGTTGTAGCTGAGAAGGAATTGTAGACCTTGCTGATTTTATCATTGAAAAAAATGTAGATTCCCTCACACAGTGCCAGTGACGGCTGGGCATCGATGACCAGCTCGCGGGGTTTGAGGAAGGAGTTGACCACCTTAAAAATAGCCTTACCCGATTTATCGGAAGTGTCAATACACTTGGCAATGTGATCTCTTCTTGCCTCCTTCGTGAGTTCATGCATAACCTTCAAGGATTTCTTGTATGTCATTTTAGCAGAGGTATTATAATCCATCCTCCATTGTCTTTCCAAGCGCTTGCACTTGCTACTAGTTGCCTAAGCGACTCAGAAAACCATAAATCCTTATAGATTTAGTAACTCTAGCTGGTGCCGTAGATTAAACTGCGGCGGCAATCCAATTATGTAGAGCCAGAGTGTCTACGTTAGGGTCAAGAGATAGAGGCGCATGGCTGGCTACCAGAATTTTGGCTTAAGCATTCAGTTGTCAGCTTATTCCAGTTTCTCTTTAGAAAGTATCTTGCACTCTCAGGCAAATCGGGTTTAGTCAGACTGAAAGAGAAAGGAATGAGAAAATGGTCTGACCAAACCACCTGGCTAGATACTTCAGTTCTCATAGACGAGATATTAGAAAATATCAGGTCAAGGGTGTATCCTGCTTTATGGGTGGGGAATTTCACAAGTTGGTGCAAATTTGCGCGTTCCAGCAGGGAGACCATCTGCATTGCTAGGACACAAGTGGGATAATTTACATGCAAATTAAAATCCCCTAATACAATGAAATTGGAGGATAAGAGGGATTTCTGTGCAATAAAATTACATAATTCCAGGTGAATATTGGGTGGGCAGTCAGGAGGCCAATATACCAACAGTCCTGGAAAAGAGGTTGTGGCGCCAATTTGAATGCAAAACTTAAGGCCCTCAACCATGCCCATATTCAAGACCTCCAACTCATTTCCAGCCAATAACTGCCACAGGTCCTCTGCATGTTTAGATAAGGATCTGCAGTTTATGAGGCAAGCTCTAATCTGATTGGACGGCTCACTCTGCTCCTTTTTGCCTTCCTTTAGGCCTGTGACTCCTAGCGCCCAGTTGCAATCTGTGCACGAGCTGAGAGGAGTAGCTGTCATCAGGTCACTGCCATGAGGCTTGGGATAGGTAATAACGTTAAGGGCCATGAGGTCTACTCTAGACCATTGGGTTACCTTGTTTTTCTGAAAACAGGCAGCATGGCTATCGCTGGCCGCGATCCGTCCGCGGACGGGCGCAGACGGGCTTGCCTTTGGCGCGCCGGCGGTGAGCCCGCTGCGCGGCCGTGCTGCCATGCTGTTTAAATAAGCCCCCGGTAGCAGAAGTGAGGAAAAAGAGGGCGGAGCCACGTCCCTCCACTTGATCAGCACAAGCTGCGGTGGACCGGGTACCGGCGAGGGAATATGTGCAAATAAGCAGTGAGTAGCAAGTTAAAAGAGTACTCTGCGGTTCTTAACCACATCCATGCTCAGGATGGCTCCCGGCCGTCATGAGTCACGGTAGTCGTGTGCTCATGACGGCCGGGAGCCGTCCGACCGTTGCCGCTCCGCCCACGCGCGGCTAATTCCCCATCTGTGTGGTTGAATTAATTAGTGGGCGGAGTTCAAACAGCTCCCGGCCTACATGAGCACACGCCCACCGTGATTTATGACGGCCGGGAGCCGTCCTGGGCACCTGAGCGCCACGCCCAACCCCGCCCCCCCTCGCATCGCGGCAGAATTTACCGCGCCTGGAAGGGGTTAAAACATTTAAAAACACATAGTAATACAAAACACTAAAAGAGCAGTGGTGACCTTGCCGAAATAGCGCGCTGTCACCTGTCGCCACCTGTGTCACCAAACGAGGTGTTGTTATTAAAAACAAACTTAAAACCTAAAGCCTCAAAATCAGTGAAGAGAGGGGCTACAGAGAAACTAACAATCAAATGGGTTTGATACACAATGACTAGACCACACCCTTTCTTTCCGATATGGTCCAATCTAAAAATCGAGAAACCCTCGGGGACAGCTGATACTAGGTCAGGGCCAGAACTATCATCGCTCCAGGTTTCAGTGACAAAAGCGAGGCCTACATTGTGGGCTTGAAGGAACTCGAAAAAATCCCACATATTTTTGATAAATGATCTGGCGTTAATTAAGGTGCTGTGAAACACTTGATAGGTAGACATATCTGTATTAGAGGTGTGTTTAGTGCTGATGACTGAGCTAACTTTAAAGTCAGAAAACTTTAGAGAGCAACCTGCACAATTCAACTTGCCTACTGTCTTTGAGGGGACAAACAAGAGACACCAGCCACTCCCATCTTGAGGACGCAGTTTCAATCGCTCTTCCCTTGTATCCAGAGGTATCAGACTGAATTCTAGTAGGAAACCGGCAGTGTGGCTGGCACTGTTCTCAGTTCGAGTGCGGATGGCCACACCTTAGGCAAACCTTCAGGGCGCCAGTGGCGTGACCGCTGCACGGACATGTAGTTTGGCTTCTGTTGAAACCCAACATCCAGGGAGGGTAGGGGGTGTGTCCAAAGTGCTCATCAGTGCGTGACAACCATGAGGGCTAAATAAATCCAAACAAGAGGTAGCAGTGAGAGCAGCAGCAGCAGGGCGTTCAAGAAACCGCCCGCAATACCGCAACCACAATACCGCAACCACAAAGTTGTGAAGTCGCCTTTGTGTCTGTGTCGGGGTGTTAGGGTGTCAGCGGGAGAGCTGAAGAGCAGAGTGGGGGGATGCGTCTAGGAGGGAACTGAGCCCTGCAGTTCTGGGACAGTGCAGACAGCAAGTAAGGTGCCTAGCCTAGCCCCCCTTTACCAGAGGCGACCGGACTTCAGTTGCTGTTGTTGGACTGTTGTTGGACCGTGCCCTGGATTGAGCCCTGCAGACAGTGAGTAGGCGGGTGAGACGACCGGATTTCAGTGCAGGTGCTGGTGCTGAGCAGCAGAGCGGGGGTGCACACCAAATAGCGCCAAACAGCGGACTCAGCCCCGGACCGAGCCCTGCAGACAGGGAAAAAGGTGAGGTGACCAGGGAGGGAGGCATCTGGAGCCGGCATACCCTGTAATACACTGCACAAGGTGGGCTCAAGAGCGTGAGCGCAATAAGAGCTTAATCATAACGGCAGGAGCCGTGAAGGGGCTGCCCGGCGGGGGGGTTACGCAGTGGAGCAGTTCGAGGCAGGAGTTGCATATTAGAAGGCTTGTCTAACTCAGACCGAACCACAGACCAGAGAGTTGCCTGTGCCTTGCGATCCTGACAGCACAGTTGTAATATAAATTGGAAGTCTCTAAAACTGTGATAAACTGGGACTGTGATCTTTGGGTCCTGCTGGGCTGTGAGAGTGCTATCTCTGGGAGAGTTACAGGAGACCCAGAGCTGCACGAGCACCGTCACTGGAAAGCGAGTTTTGTGAACTTCCATATAATATTCCTTGGCTTGTACTGCCTATATTGTGGCATGTATTGTGGCGCATAAGAGAACACGCATACATTGGCAGAACAAGTACTAAGACGTTTTCTTGCAAAAAGAAGTAAATAAGGCTGACACTGGAAATGCGCTCAGGTAAAGAAAGCACCTTGGGTACCCCGAAAAGACGTGCCCAAAAAACTCAAGCGCCAAAAGTGTTAAAAAAAGCTAAAGCACAAATTAAGGGGGCAAATCCAATTTTAATTTCACCAATAGCTAGGATGTTTGAAAAATCCACAAAAATTCCACTGAAATTTGATTTTATGAGAGATCCAACAGCGGCACTCATGTCAATGCAATTAGAAGCAGAATCAAAAAGTTTACAGACCCCAATAAAACCAACGGACAAGTTGAAAGAAAATATAGATATAGTTGATGTAAATTGGGAATGGGACCAGGCTAACGATAAGCAAATTAAAGATATAGAAGGACAAATAAAAGAGCAAATAGAGCAAACTATGGACCCTTTACATCCATTACATCAATCATTGCCGCCAGATACAGGAAATAGAGAGATGGACAAAAATAGGATGGAAATACCAATGAAGGAATTAACACAAATCGATAAGGCCAAGAACATACTCACTGCAGGAGCTCAGTTACCACTAGAAGTTAGGGTTGACATAAGGAAAAAAAATGATGATCTAACCAGTGAGTAAACATTATACAGCAAATCATCATATCAAGAGGACAGTGAAAAGAATAAAACTGTACTTATATCCGGAAATCAACATAAAAAACTACCGGTATAACTAATTCCATATATGGGACAACTGTGCAAATAAACGCTGGTGGAGAAAATAATGTGGAACGGAGTTATGAAAACCAAGATTTGGACTCTATAAATCAATCAAAAACACCAGTTAATAAAGAAAAAATCCTAAGAAGCAATGACCAACCTGTATTCAAAAATGAATATTCTGCTAATAATAATAGTATGGCTAAGCCAATAAATGTGTCAGCAAATAAAGAAAGTGGACACGATAACATCAATATTTCAATTTGTGCTAAGGAAATATATAGAGACAAAAACAACAGAAATATAGACAAACAAGATCTGGAATCCATATGGGATATATTCTATCAAACATCAGTATTAACTCTGGAAGCTCTAACAGTACAGTCAAATAAAATGGATACTCAAATTGATATACTTGGAGTTATGGCAAATGCAGTCACCGGGATTGACCATAAATTGGCCGAATTAAACAATCTAATAATTGAAGCTCAAAGGGAAGAAGCCTCAAATTATCTTGACTGTACATGTGCTCCCATAATTAATAAATTGGTAACTATTCCAGATGTTGTGAATACAATATTAGAGGATGTTAACCCCTTCAGCGCTGCGCGGATTCCCCCGCGGTGCTGAAGGGTTCGAGCGCGGGCGGGGCCATGACGGAACGGTTCCGTCATGAGCACAGCTCAACCGATGCTCATGACGGAACCGTTCCGTCATGGGCATGGAAGGGGTTAAAGATATCGTCCGCAGGAAAAATGAAATGAGGAGTGGTGTCATTCAGACAAAAGGGTATCTGCCTTTGCAGAAGAAGACAAACCGGAGCAACCGGGTGAAAAAACAAATACTGAGGTTGTGATTAAAGTAAGCACGGCAGCAATTCAGAGTACAAAACAAGATATAAATGAGACAAAAGGAATTGGAATACTGTCTGATTCTTCAAATCAGCTGAACAATGAAGGAGAAGATGACGAAGATTCTTTAGCCTTCGAAATAACAAAAAAGACAAAGAAAAAAACTACGTAAAGGGAGGAATAAGGCGAAAAAGGAAAGTGCAGCAAAAATAGACATTAAATTGGATACATCTTTAAACAAGGAAAGTGAACCAACAATAGACATTACATTGAATACATCTTCTAATACAGTAAAAGAAGGAGGAAAACTAAGGAAAAAATCAATAGGAAACCAAGACAGCAATGTAACTGGGAGGAAAGCTGCAAAAGCATTGGGAAAAAATGAAAAATATTATGATATTTTTACAAAGTCTGGGAACCACCCTGGCGAACAAAACTATGTCCCGGAAAATATAATTACACTATCGGATAGTACTAACCAATTGCCTTGTGCTCCTGAATTTAAGGTAAGGGAGCACAAGAAAAAGAAAATCTACACAGACACAATGGAAATGGTTGTGTAATAAAAGAGGTCACTTCTTGTGATATCCAAAGCGAACCAGCAAAGAATACGAGTTATGAGGCCCTTAAATATTCTTGAACCTAAAACTGTGGTACGTATTCAGAATGAGGAGAAAAACTATATGGGTCCATTGATCCAGAAGACAATTTATCAAGATCAAAATACCGCACCAAGCTTAGGTCGGAACACGAACCAACAAAAAGATAATCGAGATAGTAACAAATCGTGGGTTGATAAAACTACGAATAATTCTTTGAAAGTAAAAGAATTGGTAGAGGATACGAGGTATAAAAAAAACATTGGACAACCTAGTGATTGTAAAAAGTGGCCATAACAAGCAAATCACATATGAGGGACACCGAAGCATTGAGGGAAAAAAAAGTGAAGCAGGGTTGCCAAAAAAGTCCACTCAAATTATTTTTACACCATTATATGACTCACGGGGCAATCATGATATTTTGAATAGAGGAAATATCCTTCGGCTGTTGAAGTCAATAACAACATTAGAAAAAGTGACAACTGAAGATATTAAATGTGTAGGTTTTTTATCAAATCCTGAAGGTAGATTTCCTCTAACATTGGTAACAGTGGCCACTGTCTCAATAGCAGATTTAATCATGCAAGAGCAAGGAATCTTTTAAAATTAGTGGATATTAATCAGCCAACCAACTCCAAAGGTTTATCCAACACCCTTTTTAAAAGAAGAAAACCCGACAAAAAGGGCAAAGCCAGAAAAAGACGATTTAGTCTTTTCTATATTAAAAAATCCCCTTGGAAAAACATGTCATGAAGATGAAAGGTCCTCTAAAGAAGCAAAAGTAGAAAACATAAATGGAATAAATGAAAATGGATAGTGACAGCTTTACATGGTAACAAAGAAGATTGACAGAACACATCACAGGCAGTATTAGAAGAACAGAATATGGACAGTTTTATAATAAGGATGTGCTCATGGAATATAAATGGGATATGTAAAAAACTAAAACATGCCCAAATAGACGCATTATCAAATTCCAGTCATATTATACTAATGCAGGAAACATGGGCAAAGGACCCATTTATGTTACAACGATATAAAGGATACTTTGAACCTGCAATCAAAAAACACAAATTTGGTCGTCCATGTTGGGGGCTAGCAATATTCATACTGATTGATTTGAAAGTTAATCATAAGAATCTAGTTACGAATAATTTGAATCTCCTTGCAGTAAAGTTGCGATATATATCTGGCAAAGGTAAGATTTCAAAAACCCTTATTTTAGTTAACATATATATTCCCCCAAAACAGACCTGTAGGAAAGATATGTGTGCTGCTCTTAATAGTTTTCTACTGGAGCACAGTTTGGAAGAGCCTTTGGCAGATTATATTGTAACAGGTGATTTTAATATGAACTTGTTAATATCTTTCTTACAGGACGACTTTATTCAGTCCCAAAACCATCAATGGGAAATACCTGAACAAACAACGGAACCTAGAATAAATATTAAAATGGATTGGGGAGAAACTTTTTGATGGATATGGAAGCATTGGGACTAAGAATATTGAATGGTAGATTTCAAATGGACATACCACCAGCTTGGACATTTCACTCACAAAATTGTAATTCACGAATTGATTATACAATGGTATCATTATATACCTTCAACAAAGTGATTTCCTACCATCTGAATAAAGTGCCTGATAGCGACCATAGCCAACAAATAATGAATATAAAACTGTCCTGTCCAAAATCTCAAAAGTATTTGACAACACAAGGTCAAGCATGTACCATCAATTATAGGAAACTTATATGGAAATCAAATAATGTGGATGATATAAAGGAAAAAACAAAAAAATCTAGTTAAAGAGTGTTTTACATCTATAACCACGAGGACTGTAATTGAGCAATGGGAAAAAGTTTACATGGAAAATAGTGAAGTCTAATGAAATCACTTATGTGTACATACAAAACAAGCGACCGAGACTGAAACAACCAATATCAACCTCCTGTATACGGTGAGAAAATTAGACGAACCCGTAACAGACTTAGGAAACAGCTAACGAAGTCTCCTTGTAATGAAGATGTACTGGTAAAATTAAAAAATACTAACTATAACCTGAGGAAATTAATTTCAAATGAAAAAAACAAATCTATACAAGATTTGTGGATAAAAATCTTTCACGCGAGCATTCAAACGAACTCAAGGGAGTTTTGGAGATTGATTAATGGTCTAGCTAGACCTAATAAATCTGCGGTAGGATCTGCCCTAACTGAAGACGAATGGACTACATTTCTTATAAAACATCTGAACCCAGAGACTACAGTTAATATTCAAGATAACACACAGAAAAAGATTAGACCTAGAATGTGATCATGAAATTTATATAACTAAATCACAAGTTACCAAGCTGATAAAGAAACAAAAAAAAAGGGGCACCCGGTTCCAACGGTATCCCATTTGCATTCTACAAAGAAGAACCAGATTTTTGGTCCGCATATTTAACTGATGTTTTTAATTAAGTGATTTAGAGTGGATTAATTCAGAAATCTTGGAGAGGGTCATATCTCCTATTTTTAAGAAAGGAAACTGGCAATCGCTGGAGAACTACCGTTTAATTACCCTTCAAGATACTGATGCAAAACTGTTTCCTGGGATTCTATTAATAAGTCTAACAGATTGGGTAAAAGAAAAGCAGGTACTGCTCCCGAATCAAACAGGTTTTATCAAAGGACTTGGAACCGCTACAAATAGATCAATATTATCTGTATTAATGGATAAGGCAATTTTAGCTAAACAAAAATTATAATTGTGTTTTGTGGATTTCAAATCGGCGTTCGATTGTGTTGATAGACAACTTTTGTGGACAAAACTTAAAAAACAAGGGATTCCTGACACATTGCTAAATATGATTAAGCTTTTGCACTCTGATACTTGGATCAGGGTGAGGATTGGTGACGGACGGACACTAACAAAAGAAATCCCTACGTCTAGTAGATTAAAACAAGGGTTTGGCCCCCCTGCTTTTTAATTTTATTTTTAGCTGATCCCTCTACGGTTTGAATGAAGTTAATGCACATCCTCCAAAGTTAGCAGACAAACAAATATCTAACTTGTTGTATGCAGACGATGTTATACTCTTAAGTCAAACCAAAGTTGGATTTCAACGACTAATCGATTGTATCTCAAAGTATGCAAAGGAAAATGGTATGGTAATAAATGAAGCGAAGACCAAAGTAATGGTTATTAAAAAAAACACACAACTTAAATATAATTACAAATGGTTTTTGGAAGACAATGAATTAGAACAAGTTGTTTCCTATAAATATCTTGGTGTTATTTTTAATGACAATGGAAATTTCCTACCACAAAAAAATGATATCACAAGGAAAGCAAATACTCTGGTTGCGGCATTTAGGACAATACAGAAATCTATATGTGATTTGTCTTATCGCCCCTTTTTAAAAGTAATCGCTGCAAAACTATTGCCAACTCTAACATACGGTAGCGAGGCAATAAATGGGAAGGATGCAGAGATCAATAATAGTGCGGTTGCAAAAACGTATAAAATTTTATTTTCCCTGCCAAAGAATGCCTCACAAGCGCAGGTGAGGCTGGAATTTGGGTTAAATAACCAGCTATATGCAAGGAAAGGGCAAGCGCTTAAATTGTGGAATAGAATAAAAAATGATCAAGATAACGAAATGTCTCGGCTTTTGTGGCAAGAAGTAGAAGATAACAGGAAATTACATGTTTGGTCCTATCTAAATACAGCGATAGAAGAATTTGGTGTAACACCGATTTGGAACAATACAGTCGCACAGGAAAGCTTCAAAAAAACAATCAATATACTTACTAACCATCTTTCCTTGATAAAGGATAAAGATATACTTGTAAAAAGAAAGCATGTATGGCCAATTATAAATGGATTCAAGGGAAAAAAGGTTCAAGAATATCTTGAAACATCGTGGTCAAAGAAAAACAAACATATCTTTATCAATGCTCGATTTGGTTGTCTGCCAGGATAATGTCACTTACCCCCATGGAAGAAAACAGAAGAGGATAATCTATGCAGGTTATGTAAATCCAGACAAGAGAACATTATACACTTATTGTGTCTTTTACTGGAATTAGAATACGAAAGAAAAACCATTCTTAAGAGATTATTCAACAACCGTGGAGTAAGGACATGTAGGCAAGCCTGATAGCATGTTTAAATTCTGAAGATGTATTAATGAATTCTGCATTTGTAAAATTTGTATGTGCTGTTGGAAAAAAGTTGGAGGTTTTTATCTGAATTTACTAATGGATTGTGTTAATACATATTATATGCATTCAATTTTTGGATATAAAACTTTATATGATTAATTGTTTTATACTATTTAAATTTTGGTGATATTTTAGCAAGATTTTAATTAAGCAAACAAAATAAATAAACTTGAAACTAACAAGGGTCCCACAACCCCTTCTGTGCAGGTACAAGCTCCCTTGTACTGCACAGATACTGGTAACTAAAGCAAAGTTAAAATAAGAAGTTTACCCACAAACTCTATTGGCCTCTCTCCTATAGGTTCACAATTTACTACATACAATCCACTCTTTCTTTCGTGCTTCATTTTCAATATTGGATGCAAATTTAAAAAACCTAAATTCTTTCTCAGCCTTAATCTGCTCTCTGATTCTCTTCTCAACCTTACTATCTCGCACTATTCACTCTACTTTCAATATATTAATTTAAAAAGATTGTTCTTCTTTACTCAAAGCACATACAAACTCTTGTTTAATCTGTTTTATTGTTATGATGAGCTTGTACAACTGTATTCAGATATTTACCATATGTTATCAAGATTCCTAAGACAAATGTTTAAATCCAACAGGTATGGCAATAGAAACTGCAGCTTATTAAATATAGTAACAAACACAATCTGTAAGAAACAGGAAGCTGTAAATCTGTTGCATCATCACTAGCAGAATAAGGGAGAAAAGTACACACCGTGTAATTATTAACCCCTATAATATCGACCTATTCACCCAACATTTTCATATAAGTATTATTACTTAGCAAACTAACTAAACTTTCCCTATGTACCATTTTTTATCAACTCTGTTATGTTCCTTAGTTAGTTCAACTTCTGTGGGTTCATATCCTACTGGAGACATAAGGTACAATAGTAAACCAAACAAGACTATTAGTAGAATTATTAATGTGATCATGCTACCAATTTTACAGCAACTGCTATATGCCATTTCTACTGAGATCAAAAACAACAATTAAAACATAATCACGATTAAAAAAATAGCCTTCAATAAACTTTTTTATTCCAAAACAATATTAAATTGTTTCTTTTTTTAAGCATTAATCAAAAATCAAATTTTATTTTTCTCAATTCATTACCTCAATTCTTCTTCATCTAGATATTTCTACTAGGTTCAGGACTTTTAAATTAAAATTTAAAGATTCCGATATTCAGATTTGCAACAGCATGCATTTTGTCCCTTAGGACTTCATCAGGGTTGTGCGTTCCAAAACTCTTAGGGGGATATTCTCAAGGACCTATCGCCGAGTTAGCGGCACTTTATCGCAGCCAAAGTGGTGATAAAGGTATGGCACCATTCACAAGCTGGTGCTAATAGCCGATAACACCAGTTTCCCTGCGATAGCCGGCGCAAAAATTATTGTCACGAATGATACCGCCAACTAACGCTAATGATATGCAGAGTAGGCGTTCCCTGCCCCTCCCCGGACCACCACAGAGGCAGCACAGACTAAAAAAGCGGACCTTCAGAAAACGCACCAGCCTCACAGACTTAACACCAGAGGATGTCATTGCCCACTACAGGCAAAAAAGGACAACCATCCTACGCATCCTGATCATCATTGCCCACAGGCTGACTGTTCCAACACAGCGGACAACCAACATCCCTCCGCAGACAAAGCTGCAGGCTGTGCTGCACATGTTGGCCTCTGGAACCTTCAAACCAACAACTGCCAGAGTCGGAGGAGTCTCACAGCCAGCCCTATCCAAGTTCCATACACCTGTTTTGGATGCCATCATCAGCTTGGCACCCCAGTACCTTCCCTTCCCACACATTGCGCAGGAACAGCTGGAAACTAAGCAAGGCTTCTATGCCATAGCTGCCTTCCCGCACGTGTTGGGGGCAATCGAATGCACACATGTACTCCTCGTGCCCCCTGCCGCCACTGCACACAATTACCGCAACAGGAAGCACTCAAATCCCATCAAGTGCAGGCAATAGTGGACCACCGTGGACTCTTTACCAATGTTGTCACCAACTACCCAGTGTGCATGATTCCTTCATCTTCCGACAGTCCATCATCAACCAGAGCTTTTAGGATGGCACCTATGGGAATGCATTGCTCGTTGGTAAGTACCAAATGAACACACCACACACCTCAACTCCACAATCATTCAACTCACAACTCTGGGAATGCACACGTTACAAACTCACACACAACACGCCAAACAACAGGCCCACCTACCAGACACGACAGCACGACTTACTGTGGTGACCTGGGCCAGCCATGTACACGAGCCATAAATGGCATGGCACCTCAGCCACACAATAGCGGAATGTGTGGAGAGGTGGGAACCAGGCATGTGCGAAGGATGCAAGTGACACACTAATGAGAATGTACACAATGGCAAGTGTGGCGTGGATGTGCTGGACAGACTGCAGTATGCAGACCAAAGACATGCCCATGTCGACATATACTGCTGGTGTTTGGAGTGTAGTGCACAGTGGACGCAACCATGTTACCCCAGGCAGTGGGGAAGAGCGTGGAAAGTAGCTCATTACGCCCCCCCCTGAAAGCGTGAGCTGAGTGGGCCGGCCCAGCGTACGCCAGGCCAGCGTAGGGGTGTGAATAAAAAGCCCATAGCTCTGGGCGTGGTTCTCTTCCGGAATGGCCAACGTGTCTGTCAGGGCGGTGCTTGCCAGCACACCATGAGGCCGACGCCGTGAGCGGCGGTGCCTGCGACCATGTGCGCCTGCTACACCCCAGGCCGCAGGTCCCCAGAGCCATCTTGGTCTCCCCTGCACAACCAGGCCACACCGTTGACCTTCCAACACCAGCGTGTGTCAAAGAGGGCCCACCACGTGCCTGTGCAAGCTCCAAGCCCGAGGCCCGCGACCTTGGCAGCCTCCTCAGACCATCGCTCTCCTCCCCGAGACAGGCCCGCAGCACTCCTTTCACATTGACGTACTCCACCGGCCTACACACCGGTCAAGTAGGTCACACATTTGGAACGGAGTCTTGATTATACAATGGCCGAGTACACATATTAATGCAGAGTTTAAGTCACTACACTCCCTTTGATGTGGTGACACCAACTCTGTGCATAGCATTCTATCCACACGTGTCTGTGGGCCCTTGCTGACTACCCCTTCGGCCTACACTGCAGTCCAGCAGGCCTCACACCAATCCAATTCAGTCTGTGCCAGGCAGGACACAACATCGTCGCAGGCTGCACACCCGCTCAGCTCTGGTGCTTCTGCCTCCGTCAACCACAAGTCATCTCCACATGCCATTTTAACGTTGTGTGTTAGAGTTCCAGGAGGAGCTTGCTGAACAGCGGTTGGCCTGCGCTGACCGCTGCCTCCGGCCTACACAGCAGTCAAGTAGGTCACACATTTGGAACTGAGTCTTGATTATGTAATGGCAGAGAACACACTTTTTGGCAGAGTTTATAACGCTGTACTCCCTTCGATGTGGTGCCACCAACTCTGTGCATAGCATTCGAACGACACCTGTCTGTGGTCCCTTGCTGACTACTACCCTCGGCCTACACTGCGGTAGGTCACAGATTTAGAACTGAGTCTTGATTTCTGTATGGCAGAGTTCATATCATTGTACGCAAGGAGAGGAGTAAGAGGAAGACGTGGTTCAGTCCTGAGGAAAAAAGAATCCTCGTTACGGAGGTGATCGAACACTACCAACGACTGCTCTGGTGCCACTAACTCTGTGCATCGCAAGCCAACGACACGTGGCTGCGAGCCCATGTGGGCCGCTGCCTCTGGCCTACACTGTGGTCGAGTAGGTCACACATTTGGAACAGAGTCTTGATTTCTTCATGGCAGAGTTGATATCATTGCACAGGCCTCATCGCAGACTGCATCCCCTTTCAGCCCTGGTGCCACTGACTCTGTGCCCCGAAAATCATCGACACTCTCTGGTTGAACTTTGGTGGCATCTGAGTATATGGCCTGGGGTTATCTTCATCATCATGTAGCTGATACTGACTTGGTGGTAAAAAGGAGTCTGTAGCATTCTAGACACCTTCCACTGTCCCCCGTAACACTCTGCGACATTCACCTTTGACATCGACAAGGACCCACTCAGCTCTCATGGCCCTATCTCAGTGCACTGCAAATCACCGTCCCGTGGCGGTGTGCCTGTGCCGGGTGTGGTGCATCCGGGGCCACTAACTCTGTGCAGCTCAAGTCATGGACCCTGTCTGACTGACTATTGGATGGCCTCTGAGTCGATGGCCTGAGGGTCATCAACGCCATGTGTCTGTGGCCCTGCGCCGAACGCTGCCTCCAGGCTCAACTGCGGTCCACCAGGGCTCACACATCAAATCGAGCCCTGACCTGCCCGGACGACGCACCACCACAGGATGCACACGCCACCACCGCCAAGACCACCTCCAACCATCAACTGCCAGAGTCGAAAGAGTCTTACAGCCAGCCTATCAGAGTTGATCACACATGTCTTGGATGCCATCATCAGCTTGGTATCCTGCTTAGCTCTTCAGGTGCCACCAACTCAGTGCACCACAACTCATGGACCCTTTCCAATAGATATTTTTGCTGTGGACAGCTCACGCAACAATGTCACCTCAGGCAGTGGGGAAGAGCTGGCACGATGATGTGGAAGAGGAGGCAGGTGTGCAGAGGTGTGAAGGCACAGACAATAGGAGAGCAGGAGGCAACAAGCAGAAGGCAGCAATGCAGACTGGCGGTAGTAGTCCAACTACACACCAGGAGAAATGATTGAGGTACGTGCTGTGGACTGCGTATGCAACTATGTCACCTCAGGCAGTGTGGAAGACCTGGGACTATGATGGGGAAGATGCGGCAGGTGTAACACACCCTACTGCAGCTGCAGCAGGAATATCCCCAAGGGACACAATCTTGGACAATTTCTTTACATGAGCACGATCAGCTCTGGTGCCCCTACCTGCCCAATCATGGCCTTCTTGTATGTGGACGATATTCTGCATTTTCACGGTCCTCCTGCTCCAGAATCTAGTGCAGAAAGTGTGAAGCCCTTCCCCATAGTAGGACCACAGCCAGAGCATGCCTGCACGGACTTTCAATGAAATGGATCTAGGGTAGACTGTCAATCACGTGGCACTGTGGTACAACTAAATTTTTATCTCCTGCTTATGATAAAACAAGACACACTTCACAAAACTGACTCATAAAAATTCAAAACATTAATTTGGGGCTAATGAAACCCAGGCTTAATTAAGGGATATTATGGGTGCACATCACTTCTGGGGGCCATAAACAAAATTGTATGCAAACCAATTGTCACAGCTGTCCTATTGTTTCCCCCAAATCATCCCACAAGCCTTTCTGGGTTGCTCTCATTTAGCATTTCCTCAACTGCCAAGAATCCAGTATACCACTTTATAGACGTGTATCATGATTGCACCTACCCACTAACCCAATCGTACTCTGCATGTGCACGACCTGGGTACAATTCCATAGACTCCTTCGACTACACCCCTATATACACACATCCGCCTCTATTTGGGGTTATACTGCCTTTAAAACCGATAAACAGCCCTTGCTGAATGGGTGATAGGCAGGCAAAGGCATAAAGAAGGTTGACCAATTATGGGAGGTGTGGCGCAG
This sequence comes from Triturus cristatus, assembly GCF_964204655.1. NCBI lineage: Eukaryota > Metazoa > Chordata > Amphibia > Caudata > Salamandridae > Triturus > Triturus cristatus. Next base: position 58,845,413 of record NC_140587.1, read on the forward strand.
CGGCCAGTGCGGCTGATTCGAGTGCAAGGCTCACGGTTTGATCCCCGGTGCCAGTGGCAACTCAGCTCAGCATCATGTGACTCTGGGTAATAGCTCACTTTATCTCCCTAATGGCCCCCAGCACCTGGATAACCTTAGGGGTGATAAGTTTATGCTTTACAAATGTGGAATTATTATTTTATTAACCAATGGTATTTTTAAAGGGTTTCAATATGTGTGCAATGACATCAACTTACCCACATACTATGCTTGGCATTAGTGACAGGGTACACAGGGCAGGTCTCCTTACTGACGGCGTGTGGTGGAGGTGCGGTGCATGTTGCTGTGGCATAGTACACATCGCATGGCATTGCCCCTCGCTAGACTCCTACTAGATGACAGCGTGGCAGGAAGTAGCTAAGGTCTTCCCAGCACAAGTTATACCCAAGATGTTGCTAAAGCTGCTGCAAAACATGACAGACATTCAGACACAGAATACACAACAGCCAATGGTTAGTAGGGTTCACCAGGATTGTGTTTAAGGAGCACATCATCTACAAAACTGTTGACATACTACCAGAATATGCTTCTACCTGGGGGACGTTCATTCGAGGGCTAAACACCAGCTGAGCTTATGGTAGGCTGCGTGGCCACCGCCATTATTTTTTATCTGTGCTTATCTACTGCATAGAGTCTAGCCACAGCCATTTCCGGTGTGTAATTCCTGAGAAGGCACACTACGACTGCGCACCACTTGAAACAATGTCCTGTGCCTTCAGTGATAAAGTTGCCCATAGCCAGGGGCAGCATTGGATTGGGAAGGCGGGCAGCCGGGCATTGGCCGATGGGCCGGTGCCTAAGGGTCACCAGTGGGCCAGTTTTTGTCAAAGGCCCACAGAGACTTATTGTCTTCCCCACCAGGCCACTGTACGGGGGCGGGGCAGCATCATGAGTAGGGAGGCTCTGAGGGGGTTGCTTTCAGCAGCGTTGCTAGGCCAATATTGTTCTGTCACCCAGAAGCAATGTCCACTCCCCTACTGTGGGCCATCATCACCTCAGCTCCCCTGCTTTTGTTCACCCCTTCCCTGCCAGGCCATCACCCTGAGGCTATTGACTGGGCTGGGGAGAGTAAGTGAATGGCCCTGCTGAGGGTCTGTTGTTGGCACCTCGGCTACAGTGTCTTTTAGGCCTTGGAGGTGGTGGGGGGTGTATGTTTGCATAAACCTCGCTGTGAAGCCTTTCCCAGAGCGGAAAATTGAACTACTGTAATGTTAGGGTCAGAGCTGCTGAATGTGGAACTATGGAGATAGGTTTGAGTCCAAGTCTCACTGCAACATCCTGTGATTCTGGGCAAATGACTTAATTGCGCAAAGGCCTACAATAAAAATGAATTTGATCTTCTGTAATGTAACTGGTGCTCATATAATTGAGCCCTTTCGCCGAGTTTACACTATATAAAACTACAATAAAAAAACATAACCTTCTGTTTGCGCATTTTTTAAGAATCTGCAAAGGCTGGAACTTAATAATGAGAGAGGATTCTTCATTCAATAATAAAAAAAGTCTTTATTCCTGGCATATGGCCATGTCTGAACTGGGGTGGTGTGGAGAGCAAAATAACGATGGATTAAACCCAGATCTGTGACTGGGGGTGAATGTTTTGCCAATGTGAAACATTCCGTCCATCATCTTGTGTGTTTTGCTGTTCGCCCTATGTGGGAAGGGTATGCCCAGACGTGGGTCCCGTGCTCACTACGCCACTGGAGTCAAGCTATCCTGGCTGAAGAGGGGTGAAACCCCGAAACCGGTCCTAGGATGCTTGATTCCGGTCCAGGGAAGGCATGCTTGGCAGTTCGGGCTGGACTGTTGCCATGAGGCACAGGGTCAAGACTGATTTGCATATGGCCATGTCTCAACTGGGGTGGCGTTGTGAGCAAAATAACGATGGATTAAACCCAGATCTGTGACAGGGGGTGAATGTTTTGCCAATGTGCAACATTCTGTCCATCATCTTGTGTGTTTTGCTGTTCGCCCTATGTGGGAAGGCTATGCCCAGACGTGGTTCCCGTGCTTACTATGCCACTGGAGTCAAGCTATCCTGGCTGAAGAGGGGTGAAACCCCGAAACCGGTCCTAGGATGCTTGATTCCGGTCCAGGGAAGACATGGCTTGGCAGTTCAGGCTGGACTGTTTCCATTAGGCACAGGGTCAAGACTGATTTGCATATGGCCATGTCTGAACTGGTGTGGCGTTGTGAGCAAAATAACGATGGATTAAACCCAGATCTGTGACTGGGGGTGAATGTTTTGCCAATGTGCAACATTCCGTCCATCATCTTGTGTGTTTTGCTGTATGTGAGGAGCACCCTGTCTGCAATTGAGCAAAGCCCTGTCTACACGTGAGCAAAGACCTGTCTGCACGTAAGGAGAGCCCTGTCTGCATGTGAGGAGAGTCCTGTCCGCATGTGACGAGAGTTATGTCTGCACGTGAGCGGAGCACTGTCTGCAGTGAGCAGAGCCCTGTCTGCACGTGACGAAAGCCCTGTCTGCACGCGATGAGAGCCCTGTCTACACACAAGCAGAGCCCTCTCTGCACAGGAGCAGAGCCCTGTCTGTAGTGAGCAGAGCCCTGTCTAGTGAGCAGAGCCCTGTCTGTAAGTGAGGAGCTCCCTGTCTGCACGTGAGTGGAGCCCTGTCTACACACGAGCAGAGCCCTCTCTGCACAGGAGCAGAGCCCTGTCTGTAGGGAGCAGAGCCCTGTCTGCATGTGAGGAGCTCCCTGTCTGCACGTGAGTGGAGCCCTGACTACACACGAGCAGAGCCCTCTCTGCACAGGAGCAGAGCCCTGTCTGTAGGGAGCAGAGCCCTGTCTGCAGTGAGCAGAGCCCTGTCTGCAGTGAGCAGAGCCCTGTCTGTAGTGAGCAAAGCCCTGTCTGCATGTGTGGAGCTCCCTGTCTACACGTGAGTGGAGCCCTGACTACACACGAGCAGAGCCCTCTCTGCACAGGAGCAGAGCCCTGTCTGTAGGGAGCAGAGCCCTGTCTGCAGTGAGCAGAGCCCTGTCTGCAGTGAGCAGAGCCCTGTCTGTAGTGAGCAAAGCCCTGTCTGCATGTGAGGAGCTCCCTGTCTGCACGTGAGTGGAGCCCTGACTACACACGAGCAGAGCCCTCTCTGCACAGGAGCAGAGCCCTGTCTGTAGGGAGCAGAGCCCTGTCTGCATGTGAGCAGAGCCCTGTCTGTAGTGAGCAAAGCCCTGTCTGCATATGAGGAGCTCCCTGTCTGCATGTGAGTGGAGCCCTGACTACACACGAGCAGAGCCCTCTCTGCACAGGAGCAGAGCCCTGTCTGTAGGGAGCAGAGCCCTGTCTTCAGTGAGCAGAGCCCTGTCTGTAGTGAGCAAAGCCCTGTCTGTAGTGAGCAAAGCCCTGTCTGGTTGTGAGGAGCTCCCTGTCTGCACGTGAGTGGAGCCCTGACTACACACGAGCAGAGCCCTCTCTGCACAGGAGCAGAGCCCTGTCTGTAGGGAGCAGAGCCCTCTCTGCATGTGAGCAGAGCCCTGTCTGTAGTGAGCAAAGCCCTGTCTGCATGTGAGGAGCTCCCTGTCTGCACGTAAGTGGAGCCCTGACTACACACGAGCAGAGCCCTCTCTGCACAGGAGCAGAGCCCTGTCTGTAGGGAGCAGAGCCCTGTCTTCAGTGAGCAGAGCCCTGTCTGTAGTGAGCAAAGCCCTGTCTGTAGTGAGCAAAGCCCTGTCTGGATGTGAGGAGCTCCCTGTCTGCACGTGAGTGGAGCCCTGACTACACACGAGCAGAGCCCTCTCTGCACAGGAGCAGAGCCCTGTCTGTAGGGAGCAGAGCCCTCTCTGCATGTGAGCAGAGCCCTGTCTGTAGTGAGCAAAGCCCTGTCTGCATGTGAGGAGCTCCCTGTCTGCACGTAAGTGGAGCCCTGACTACACACGAGCAGAGCCCTCTTTGCACAGGAGCAGAGCCCTTTCTGTAGGGAGCAGAGCCCTCTCTGCATGTGAGCAGAGCCCTGTCTGTAGTGAGCAAAGCCCTGTCTGCATGTGAGGAGCTCCCTGTCTGCACGTGAGTGGAGCCCTGACTACACACGAGCAGAGCCCTCTCTGCACAGGAGCAGAGCCCTGTCTGTAGGGATCAGAGCCCTGTCTGCAGTGAGCAGAGCCCTGTCTGTAGTGAGCAAAGCCCTGTCTGCATGTGAGGAGCTCCCTGTCTGCACGTGAGTGGAGCCCTGACTACACACGAGCAGAGCCCTCTCTGCACAGGAGCAGAGCCCTGTCTGTAGGGAGCAGAACCCTGTCTGCAGTGAGCAGAGCCCTGTCAGTAGTGAGCAAAGCCCTGTCTGCATGTGAGGAGCTCCCTGTCTGCACGTGAGTGGAGCCCTGACTACACACGAGCAGAGCCCTCTCTGCACAGGAGCAGAGCCCTGTCTGTAGGGATCAGAGCCCTGTCTAAAGTGAGCAGAGCCCTGTCTGTAGTGAGCAAAGCCCTGTCTGCATGTGAGGAGCTCCCTGTCTGCACGTGAGTGGAGCCCTGACTACACACGAGCAGAGCCCTCTCTGCACAGGAGCAGAGCCCTGTCTGTAGGGATCAGAGCCCTGTCTGCAGTGAGCAGAGCCCTGTCTGTAGTGAGCAAAGCCCTGTCTGCATGTGAGGAGCTCCCTGTCTGCACGTGAGTGGAGCCCTGACTACACACGAGCAGAGCCCTCTCTGCACAGGAGCAGAGCCCTGTCTGTAGGGATCAGAGCCCTGTCTGCAGTGAGCAGAGCCCTGTCTGCAGTGAGCAGAGCCCTGTCTGCAGTGAGCAGAGCCCTGTCTGTAGTGAGCAAAGCCCTGTCTGCATGTGAGGAGCTCCCTGTCTGCACGTGAGTGGAGCCCTGACTACACACGAGCAGAGCCCTCTCTGCACAGGAGCAGAGCCCTGTCTGTAGGGAGCAGAGCCCTGTCTGCAGTGAGCAGAGCCCTGTCTGCAGTGAGCAGAGCCCTGTCTGTAGTGAGCAAAGCCCTGTCTGCATGTGAGGAGCTCCCTGTCTGCACGTGAGTGGAGCCCTGACTACACACGAGCAGAGCCCTCTCTGCACAGGAGCAGAGCCCTGTCTGTCGGGATCAGAGCCCTGTCTGCAGTGAGCAGAGCCCTGTATGCAGTGAGCAGAGCCCTGTCTGTAGTGAGCAAAGCCCTGTCTGCATGTGAGGAGCTCCCTGTCTGCACGTGAGTGGAGCCCTGACTACACACGAGCAGAGCCCTCTCTGCACAGGAGCAGAGCCCTGTCTGTAGGGATCAGAGCCCTGTCTGCAGTGAGCAGAGCCCTGTCTGCAGTGAGCAGAGCCCTGTCTGCAGTGAGCAGAGCCCTGTCTGTAGTGAGCAAAGCCCTGTCTGCATGTGAGGAGCTCCCTGTCTGCACGTGAGTGGAGCCCTGACTACACACGAGCGGAGCCCTCTCTGCACAGGAGCAGAGCCCTGTCTGTAGGGATCAGAGCCCTGTCTGCAGTGAGCAGAGCCCTGTCTGTAGTGAGCAAAGCCCTGTCTGCATGTGAGGAGCTCCCTGTCTGCACGTGAGTGGAGCCCTGACTACACACGAGCAGAGCCCTCTCTGCACAGGAGCAGCGCCCTGTCTGTAGGGAGCAGAGCCCTGTCTGCAGTGAGCAGAGCCCTGTCTGCAGTGAGCAGAGCCCTGTCTGCAGTGAGCAGAGCCCTGTCTGTAGTGAGCAAAGCCCTGTCTGCATGTGAGGAGCTCCCTGTCTGCACGTGAGTGGAGCCCTGACTACACACGAGCAGAGCCCTCTCTGCACAGGAGCAGCGCCCTGTCTGTAGGGAGCAGAGCCCTGTCTGCAGTGAGCAGAGCCCTGTCTGTAGTGAGCAAAGCCCTGTCTGCATGTGAGGAGCTCCCTGTCTGTGGTGAGCAGAGCCCTGTCTGCAGTGAGCAGAGCCCTGTCTGCAGTGAGCAGAGCCCTGTCTGTAGTGAGCAAAGCCCTGTCTGCATGTGAGGAGCTCCCTGTCTGCACGTGAGTGGAGCCCTGACTACACACGAGCAGAGCCCTCTCTGCACAGGAGCAGCGCCCTGTCTGTAGGGATCAGAGCCCTGTCTGCAGTGAGCAGAGCCCTGTCTGTAGGGATCAGAGCCCTGTCTGCAGTGAGCAGAGCCCTGTCTGTAGTGAGCAAAGCCCTGTCTGCATGTGAGGAGCTCCCTGTCTGCACGTGAGTGGAGCCCTGACTACACATGAGCAGAGCCCTCTCTGCACAGGAGCAGAGCCCTGTCTGTAGGGATCAGAGCCCTGTCTGCATGTGAGGAGCTCCCTGTCTGCACGTGAGGAGAGTCCTGTCTGCACGTGACAAGAGCCCTGTCTGCACGTGAGCGGAGCACTGTCTGTTCACGAGCAGAGTCCCTCGCTTGCATGACCCAATTACTGTTGATGAGACAGTTGGAGGGTTTCCTTCAGGGCAACAGCTTATTTTTCGCAGTCCCTGGAGTCAGGGTTTTTGTTGTTTTTCTGTCTTCCCACCCACAGCTGTTTTGTGTTTTTCTGTTTGGTCTTCAACATTTGGTATTTCCTGAAGATAAAAGGAAGTGACCATTGGCACATAACTATGTAGGAAGCCCAGGGGCCTAGCTTGGTCAGTAAGAATTCCCAACAAAGTGGGTTAAAATGCAGGCAAAATCAATCAAAACAAAGGGAAAAAAGCAGGAAGAAAGGAGAGAAAGCAGTGAAAATGAGGGAAAAGCCAGGAGGCCAAAGCAAGAGGTTGCATCAGCGCAGGGAGAGCTGGGCCTGGAGAGCTGGGCCTTGAAAGCAGGGTCTGGAGAGCTGGGCCTAGAGGGGCCTGGAGAGCTGGGTCCGGAGAGCTGGGTCTGGAGAGCAGGGTCTGGAGAGCTGGGCCTGGAGAGCTGGGCCTTGAGAGCAGGGTCTGGAGAGCTGGGTCTAGAGGGGCCTGTAGAGCTGGGCCTGGATAGCTGGGCCTTGAGAGCAGGGTCTGGAGAGCTGGGCCTACAGGGGCCTGGAGACCTGATAGGCCTGGAGAGCTGGGCTTGGATAGCTGGGCCTTGAGAGCAGGGTCTGGAGAGCTGGGCCTACAGGGGCCTGGAGACCTGATGGGCCTGGAGAGCTGGGCCTGAATAGCTGGGCCTTGAGAGCAGGGTCTGGAGAGCTGGGCCTAGAGGGGCCTGGAGAGCTGGGTCCAGAGAGCTGGGCCTTGAGAGCAGGGTCTGGAGAGCAGGGCCTAGGGAGCTGATGGGCCTGGAGAGCTGGGCATTGAGAGCAGGGTCTGGAGAGCTGGGCCTAGAGGGGCCTGGAGAGCTTTGCCTTGAGAGAAGGGTCTGAAGAGCTGGGTCTAGAGGGGCCTGGAGAGCTGGGCCTGGAGAGCTGGGCCTTGAGAGCAGGGTCTGGAGAGCTGGGCCTAGAGGGGCCTGGAGAGCTGGGTCCGGAGAGCTGGGCCTGGAGAGCTGGGCCTTGAGAGCAGGGTCTGAAGAGCTGGGTCTAGAGGGGCCTGGAGAGCTGGGCCTGGAGAGCAGGGTCTGGAGAGCTGGGCCTAGAGGGGCCTGGAGAGCTGGGTCCGGAGAGCTGGGCCTGGAGAGCTGGGCCTTGAGAGCAGGGTCTGAAGAGCTGGGTCTAGAGGGGCCCGGAGAGCTGGGCCTTGAGAGCAGGGTCTGGAGAGCTGGGCCTAGAGGGGCCTGGAGAGCTGGGTCCGGAGAACTGGGCCTGGAGAGCTTTGCCTTGAGAGCAGGGTCTGAAGAGCTGGGTCTAGAGGGGCCTGGAGAGCTGGGCCTTGAGAGCAGGGTCTGGAGAGCTGGGCCTAGAGGGGCCTGGAGAGCTGGGCCTGGAGAGCTGGGCCTGGAGAGCTGGGCCTTGAGAGCAGGGTCTGGAGAGCTGGGCCTAGAGGGGCCTGGAGAGCTGGGTCCGGAGAGCTGGGCCTGGAGAGCTGGGCCTTGAGAGCAGGGTCTGGCAAGCTGGGCCTAGAGGGGCCTGGACAGCTGGGTCAGGAGAGCTGGGCCTGGATAGGCTTAGGGCCGACAGACCCATATTTTTAATGTTTACAGCCCCCTGGAGAAGGCGAAGAGAGCAGGGGATGGAGGGTGGTAACAGGTGCTCTAGAGGGCAACATCGAGCACCTGGAGTTTACCTTCAGTATTTGTGACGTCATCTTACCCCGGTAAGTGAAGTTTTTAATGTCAGCCTCGTGCCAGAATATAAAGGAAGGACGAGAACGGGACATGGTTTTGGCACCACGGATCATGACTGCGCTGGAATGAGGCTCCGCATCTCCACAGCCGGTGTCATGTAAATGCAGCCTCCTTTCATCCATGAAATGCTATGCCATACAGGAGTTCAGAAGCAGTGGGCGGTGAAGGGGGTGTTTCCGGCTCCCTGGAGCCAACGTGATACTGTTTCAGGAGCCTTGTCACTTTCACTGGCTGCTGATGACGTCTCTACACTGTTGCTTCAGATAATTACAACTCGAACTGTAAATACAGCTAAGAGGACATTACTCTGTCAGCTGCTGACAAACACCTCACTTCGAAGAGCAGACAAACCGAAGGTCACACTTCTGTCTGCTTATCAGACTCGAGCTCCTGAGAGGCAGGCATTGTTTTCTGTCAACATTCATTGGGAGTCCTCAGGGTGACAGAAACTGCGTTATTCCACTGATCAGAAGGGAGGCTTTTCACACAGAGTGACCAGACTAAGGAGGCGTTTAATGTCAACAAACTCCTCTCGTGTGGGTGTTTCATGTACTAACATTTTATTAATCTCTTTCTTAAATAAACATTGCAATTAACCAGCCTTTTTTCTACATACTAGAACTTTTATTGTGACAGATGTTTTGAGGTGACTGAAGATCAGATAAAATTATCTATTTTCTTAGCTGCTCTTTTTCTAGCTATACTATGCTATGTTATGTGCAATTGTAAAGCGCGCTATCACTCGCGAGGCCAGCCTGGCGCTGATCATGTGGGTGCCTCGCCCCACCAATGGTGGTCTGCTTAAATGAAACGTCAGGTCTTTAGCTTCTTGCAGAATTCAAGAAGAGAGGAGGAGCTCAGATGTATCACATTGTCCTTTTATACCATCTGTATACCCCAACATGGGGGTATATTCACAAGAACGTGTGATAACTACCACAAGAGTAGCCTAACGCAACTTCCAACATCGCAGCTCATCGCAGGAAAATAACCCTGTGGCAACGTGGAATTCACAACAAGGCGGTACCATGCGATAGTCTGCCAAAACTGCGGACAATGTCCGCAATACAACCACCTCGATGGAGATTTTTACACACAAACCACAACACCAAAAAGCCACCTGCGATGGGCCAAAGCGCGATGAGGAAATCAGCGATAAGCAGCGCCAGGTCTGCAACACACTCCCGGCCGGCGGGAAAAATCTTTATAAAAGTAGAAAAAAACACCCAAACACAAACTGACCAACAACCAAGCACCATGGTGGCAGCCAGAGCAGGCGCAGAGGACGAGCACAACCACACAAGCACCCCGGACAACCAGCCCGGGACCTCGGGGACAGGGAAGGGCAAGGACAAGAAGAAGAGGAAGACGAAGTTCAGTCCACAGGCGAACAGGATCATAGTCACGGAGTCGATGGAACACCATCAACAACTGTTTGTCACCTCCAACGTGTAATTGGGCACCAAAACTTGAATATGGCGGGACATCATGGACAAGGTGAATGCCGTCGGAGAGCACAAGAGGACAATGGACGAGGTCATGAGGTGATGGAATGACATCAAGCGGAAGACCAAGTAGAAACTCTCTGCCAACCAGAAGGCAGCAACGCTGACTGGAGGTGGGGGCCCAGTGCCACAGCTCGAGCTGGATGACATGGAGGAGCTGGTGTCCACAGTCATCAGTGTGGAGAATGTGGCCGGAGTCGGGGGACCGGACACTGCTCAACAGGACACAACTCAACCGCAACAGGGTGAGTGACCACCAGGTACTGAGGGGACGGGTGGAGATGGCCATGATGGCACACATGCACAATCAAGCACAGCACAGTGCACACCCTCAATGACTGGGTCATTGTCCAGATCCACGGACTGTCACAATGTACAATGCCATGCTGTCTGAATGTCAACATGGCCATGCGACTACATACATGTGAACACATTGCAAGACACCATCACATTGACACAGTCAACACCCCCTGCAGAGCAGTCCCAGCCACTCTTCACTGATGACGAGGAGGACAACACCAGCATCGACACCCAAGCCCTCATAGACATCATTGACATTATCCATGACTCACCTCCAGGATCAGGGCTGACCAGCTGCATCAAGGAGACCCCACCCACCACCCAAACTACACAGCAGGAGGCACCCATGGCCCTGCCAGTCTCCCAAGACCCCCAGGAACAACACATGGCCTTCCAACGCCGTGTGCTGGAGGCCCATAGGGAGACGCCTGAGCAGGTGCGGGTGGGGTTCGACCTCATGGCTACCAAACTGGACACCATCCATGGGTGTCTAGGCCCGCACCATGGCCTCCAACGAGCCCTGACTGACATTGCTGGAGTCCTGACGCGGAGAGAAGAACACCTGTCCGCTCAGAGGGGCTCCAGCGATAGCAGCCGTGAGCTGGCATACATGCGGAGGCTCATGGAGGACATGGTGCGAAATGTAGCTGCGATCTACCATGCCTTGCAGACCATCATCATGGCATTGCTGCCACAAGGCGTGGCGCTGATGAATGCTGCTGACCTCACACCTTCCACATCTCTGCCCTCTGGTGTGTCAGTGCCCCACGGTGCGGCAGGCGTATTCACTCTGGCACCTGATGTGTCACTGCCAAACAGTGCAGCCGACAACCCTCCTCCGGCCCCTGAGGTGTCAGTGGCACACAGTGCCCCAGCCGGTACTGCAACACCCACAGGTGGGGCAGTGCACACATCCGGGGACGAGGACGTGGATGGGTTTGTGTTCAGGAGGCTGTAGCATTCATTTCCGCCACCTGGCCTGTTCATAAGGTTATTTCTGCTGAGCCTTCATCAGTCCTTTCAGAGGACAGTCTGAGGCAAGGGGAACTGAGGTCCCAGAATTGCCTTTGCCATTTGTAGCGACTAAGGCTCATATTCTCAGAGATACTACATACTGGTACCTCAGTGTTGGAACCCTTGATGCCTTGTAATGAGACATTGTTAGAATCTGTCAGTTTCATATGGGTAAACCAGCTTCTGCACAAGGCGTCGACTGTGAGCTTTGCTCTTCATCATAAAGTTGCCTCAGATAAGCAAACATGTTTGCCTCGTCATCCATCAACTGGGAGTCTAAGGATCCAGGCTCATAGACTTAGAGGTTTTTGACGCTGGCTCGTCTTCCTGCTCATGTGACACACATTTCTGTGGATTGAGTTAATGGGAAGGAAGTTGTTTTTCTCCTTGACCGTGGATCTTCATTCCTGCAATGCCACATGCCTATTAGTGTGTTACTCGCAAGCTCTTTCAGCAATGGCACGGTTGGTGCTTCCTCATTTGCCGGAACCATGTGAAGGGCCACTTTGCTGAAGTAGTTCAGGCTGGTTTCGGAACTGCTAGACAGTTTCTTAGATCTGGTCTTGACACTGTAGATACAGTGGCCAAGCCACTGGACAATTCTGAACTCCTTTGGGAGGCATGCTAAGTTGAATTTGTTGGTCCTTCATGGAGATGTTCAGGCAAATGCTCTGGAGATGACCTTTATTGGTTCCCATCACTTGGGTGAACAGAACTCTCTGGAGTTAGATGACATTGCCCAGAGGCACACCTATACCCGATCATGGGGTTTGGAATCTGCTACAAGTGTGTCCTATAGGTGTAATGATAAGCTCAAGAACTTTACAGGGCTGAGTCCTTACCAGCATCACCAGTGCCCCCACGCTGGTCATCAGTTGCATGTACCTGCCTGCGACTATGGGTGGTGCTGCGCCTTTTGAGGGCACCAAGACTTAAAGCAGCAGTTTTCACGCTTATCCTGTCAGGCCATTTTAAATGCCGCCTTGTGAAGGGTACATGTCTGAGAGGAGGATGGCCCCTTTTTAGACACTGTGACAGTTCTGTCTGCTGGGACTTAGTCACCTTCTTGTCCATCTCTTGGTGCCACACAGTTCCTAGGCAGACGGCTGTAGCCACAAGTCTTTAATCGTAAAGTAAGCCCCTTTTCTTTAGGAGCGTCTCAAATGGTTCCTAAGAGCGGTTGTGTCCTATTTATGGGCATGGTTGATCTGGTACATTTGTACTTGATTTTCCAGTTTCACCAGCTGAGGGTTGGCACTTGCGTTCTGTTCTAAGATCAGACTGGTCCACGGTGGCTGCATTGAAGCTTCATGGCGTTGAGCAGTTGTTGCTAGCTGACAAATACCCATGTCCATGGTTTGGATTGCAAAGGCACGCTGGTGGGACCACAGTGCTTCCTGAGGCATTATATTTTATCTAGGAGCTGGGAGAGTTAGGGCTCTGGACTATCTCCTGTCAGCATAGGATGTATGCCTCATGTGTTGAGTGAGTGTGACAGAGTATTTCAGTTTTTGTGTTAGCTTTCCTTGCGCTAAGATGAATTGGCGCTTTAGGGTGCCGCCTTCTTTTCGGAGATGGCATGTTTTGAGCAGGATGAAGTAACCCCTACTGCCTGATACTTGAAGGTTTGGAAAGGAGAGTGATTGGAAGGAGCCACTGGGAACTTTACCTGGGCTGTGACCGATGCCAGAGTACAGACTTTTCCTTCATCCTGCAGGCGTTTGGCATATCAGTCTCTGTTTATATCTGCAGCAGCACCCTTTGGTGGTTGTCTTTTCAACAACACTGTTGATTGGTTTTCTTTTGGTTTTGAAATGACTGGGAGTTCTCCATCCGAGCAGCCCTTTGCTTCTGTCTACACATCATCTTATGTTGAAGGTGTTCATCTGAACAGGACAGGAGCTCTCGTTAAGGCAAGAGTCACTGTATGGGATAACAAATGCACAGTTCTACCACCTGGTATTAGTCTCACACTCCAGTCACCTAGGATTACCCCTTATTTGGAGGGTTGTTTTTTTCCATTGAGGTTTTGTTTTTGTTTTTTGCAACTGGGTAGGGGTAGACACTCCGTAGGGTGTTTTACGAGGCTCTTTGAATATGGGTCGACATCTTGCTACTGACTAAATGCAAGAGGGGCGAGTGTTGGAACAGATCGTGCCCTTTGAAATGCCTAAGTGCGGTATGTTCCCATATTCTCAAGTTTGCTGAGTGTCTTTACATCTGTCAAGAGTTGTGTTTACTGTTAGGGCCTTGCAGTGGGCTGCATGACTCTACTGTTGTAGTGTCCTCAATTCGAACCAACTTGAGTGGCCTTGTTAGTCTTTTTTTCTGGGCTACGGGTTTGGTCGGGGTTCTACCAGTCTATCTTCAGCCTCAGGCATTAATGCTACTATGTTGGCATCTTAATGTTACTTCCTTATGTTCGCCTCCCATCTCTGGACAGTGGAGATATGCTGCTGGTCTCTACCTGCTGTTGCTAACCTTAGCAATGTTTCAGTTCTCATGTAGTTTTGAGTTGCTGACTACGCCAGTAGCTAGCAGGTATTGTTGACCACTCTGAGGTCATTTTTACTACTGCTTCATTTACATCAAAATGTCCATTGTGGCGTTGTTTGTAGGTTTATTTATGGAGTGGACACCTCAGTATCTTTTCTTAAACTTTTTGGGGATACCTGGTTACTTATCTTCGGTGTGTATGCTCCTTCTGCATACTTCATAGACCTGCAGATTCCTCGCAACCTACATATCTTCCCACTCTGAGGAATATTGTGTTTTTAATAAGGTTCTAAATTGGTTTTGTCCACTGCATTTCTTTCAGTTTCGTTAATCTCATCCCTGACTCTAAAGGAATGGGCATAAAGGACAGGAACTGACGTCAGATCACCAGGGTGGCGCCTACATGATGTCATATCAAGGAGGCACCAGAGTTGAGTGGGTGCCTTGGCACAACCTATTGGCACGGGAGAGCTATTCCAACTTTTCGGGAACCAATCTAGCGCCTCGCAAGATTCGTCAGGTGCTGAATCTGCAAGTAAAAGCATTGTTACCGACAGTAAGTGATTTATTCTGGTGCAGGGAAAGGAGGTGGAGATGGCATAGAAATGCAGTCAGACTAGGATCCTGTTCACAGGGCTAACGGATACAAACCATCACTTATCCCCATCCTAACGTGGGCTGCACACTCGTATTCCCAAAAGATACGTGGGTATTTGTGAAAAGAAAGCTCGTGCAACGGAGAGGTGGTGTTCACTTTTTGGCACGTTACATCATTTCGGAAACCACTATTTTTGGTACACCATGTAACCAACATTAAAGCAATGCTTACAAGCGCCACATGTTGCTGAGGCAGAGGTGGTGGGCTTGTGTCTTTTTATTAATGTAGTGCTTTTTGAAATGTTGCCTTCACTAAGCGCTGTAAATTACATAGCTGCAATTAAATAAATTGTTACTCAGTTTATCAATTTAAGAAGGATAAAAGGCTGCGTTCCTCTCTAACGTGATTTAAACGTGTGACCCCCGGCTTCAGAAAATGCCAACTGCGGAGACCAAACTCTATGCGCCACTTTGCCAACACACCCACAAACCCCCCAGAAAGGAGCCTACAAATTGAGCTTGCTGCTAGGTGGTGGTGGGTCAATGATGGGGCTTAGTACCTCGTAAAGATCTTCCCCCATCATGATATTGACTGGGTTTTAGGGGCTTATTTACAAGCCCTTGGCACCGCTGGTACGTCACTTTTCCCTATTTTAAAAGTGACGCACCTGCGGCGGAAGGAGGTTGTGTATGAGCCCCTAAGTGTTTTCTTGAGCATATAATGTAAAAAATGCGCCAATCCACCGTGCGGGTTAGTCATGGCCATGGTGCGATAAATAAGTAACGAGGAAACACTGAAATGGTGACCTATTCTTAGGACACCCCCCCGCCGCACGACCACCAGCTGTAGCGTGTGCTCCCCGCCTGTCGCTGCCCTCAGCCTCGCTGAGCCTGCCTGCTGACCACGCCCCCCGCCGTCGCTCGGTGTGGGCTCCTGCGTTAACTGTGTATTTTAGTATTTTTCTGTTTTCTTGTTGCCTCATTTAGGCATTTTGCCCCTTTTTCTGTGTCTGTGTGCCCCCCTGTGCTGTTTCTCCCCGTAGTTGCCCCTGTGTCCACCCGCCCCGCTCCCCGCCGCCATGAGAACGGACATGCCCCCTTTTCCTTCTGTGCCCTCCCCGCTCCCGCCTCCCAGCTGCTCCTCCCTCCCTCGCACTTGGCCATAAATGGCGACCGTGCGGCACAGGTGAGTGTGACCTATTCTTAAGACACCCCCGCGCCGCACGGCCACCAGCTGTAGCGTGTGCTCCCCGCCTGCCGCTGCCCTCAGCCTCGCTGAGCCTGCCTGCTGACCACGCCCCCCGCCGTCGCTCGGTGTGGGCTCCTGCGTTAACTGTGTATTTTAGTATTTTTCTGTTTTCTTGTTGCCTCATTTAGGCATTTTGCCCCTTTTTCTGTGTCTGTGTGCCCCCCTGTGCTGTTTCTCCCCGTAGTTGCCCCTGTGTCCACCCGCCCCGCTCCCCGCCGCCATGAGAACGGACATGCCCCCTTTTCCTTCTGTGCCCTCCCCGCTCCCGCCTCCCAGCTGCTCCTCCCTCCCTCGCACTTGGCCATAAATGGCGACCGTGCGGCACAGGTGAGTGTGACCTATTCTTAAGACACCCCCGCGCCGCACGGCCACCAGCTGTAGCGTGTGCTCCCCGCCTGCCGCTGCCCTCAGCCTCGCTGAGCCTGCCTGCTGACCACGCCCCCCGCCGTCGCTCGGTGTGGGCTCCTGCGTTAACTGTTTATTTTAGTATTTTTCTGTTTTCTTGTTGCCTCATTTAGGCATTTTGCCCCTTTTTCTGTGTCTGTGTGCCCCCCTGTGCTGTTTCTCCCCGTAGTTGCCCCTGTGCCCACCCGCCCTGCTTCCCGCTTCCCGCCGCCGTGAGAACGGACACGCCCCCTTTTCCTTCTGTGCCCTCCCCGCTCCCGCCTCCCAGCTGCTCCTCCCTCCCTCGCACTTGGCCATAAATGGCGACCGTGCGGCACAGGTGAGTGTGACCTATTCTTAGGACACCCCCCCGCCGCACGACCACCAGCTGTAGCGTGTGGTCCCCGCCTGCCGCTGCCCTCAGCCTCGCTGAGCCTGCCTGCTGACCACGCCCCCCGCCGTCGCTCGGTGTGGGCTCCTGCGTTAACTGTGTATTTTAGTATTTTTCTGTTTTCTTGTTGCCTCATTTAGGCATTTTGCCCCTTTTTCTGTGTCTGTGTGCCCCCCTGTGCTGTTTCTCCCCGTAGTTGCCCCTGTGTCCACCCGCCCCGCTCCCCGCCGCCATGAGAACGGACATGCCCCCTTTTCCTTCTGTGCCCTCCCCGCTCCCGCCTCCCAGCTGCTCCTCCCTCCCTCGCACTTGGCCATAAATGGCGACCGTGCGGCACAGGTGAGTGTGACCTATTCTTAGGACACCCCCGCGCCGCACGGCCACCAGCTGTAGCGTGTGCTCCCCGCCTGCCGCTGCCCTCAGCCTCGCTGAGCCTGCCTGCTGACCACGCCCCCCGCCGGCGCTCGGTGTGGGCTCCTGCGTTAACTGTGTATTTTAGTATTTTTCTGTTTTCTTGTTGCCTCATTTAGGCATTTTGCCCCTTTTTCTGTGTCTGTGTGCCCCCCTGTGCTGTTTCTCCCCGTAGTTGCCCCTGTGTCCACCCGCCCCGCTCCCCGCCGCCATGAGAACGGACATGCCCCCTTTTCCTTCTGTGCCCTCCCCGCTCCCGCCTCCCAGCTGCTCCTCCCTCCCTCGCACTTGGCCATAAATGGCGACCGTGCGGCACAGGTGAGTGTGACCTATTCTTAAGACACCCCCGCGCCGCACGGCCACCAGCTGTAGCGTGTGCTCCCCGCCTGCCGCTGCCCTCAGCCTCGCTGAGCCTGCCTGCTGACCACGCCCCCCGCCGTCGCTCGGTGTGGGCTCCTGCGTTAACTGTTTATTTTAGTATTTTTCTGTTTTCTTGTTGCCTCATTTAGGCATTTTGCCCCTTTTTCTGTGTCTGTGTGCCCCCCTGTGCTGTTTCTCCCCGTAGTTGCCCCTGTGCCCACCCGCCCTGCTCCCCGCTTCCCGCCGCCGTGAGAACGGACACGCCCCCTTTTCCTTCTGTGCCCTCCCCGCTCCCGCCTCCCAGCTGCTCCTCCCTCCCTCGCACTTGGCCATAAATGGCGACCTATTCTTAGGACACCCCCGCGCCGCACGACCACCAGCTGTAGCGTGTGCTCCCCGCCTGCCGCTGCCCTCAGCCTCGCTGAGCCTGCCTGCTGACCACGCCCCCCGCCGTCGCTCGGTGTGGGCTCCTGCGTTAACTGTGTATTTTAGTATTTTTCTGTTTTCTTGTTGCCTCATTTAGGCATTTTGCCCCTTTTTCTGTGTCTGTGTGCCCCCCTGTGCTGTTTCTCCCCGTAGTTGCCCCTGTGTCCACCCGCCCCGCTCCCCGCCGCCATGAGAACGGACACGCCCCCTTTTCCTTCTGTGCCCTCCCCGTTCCCGCCTCCCAGCTGCTCCTCCCTCCCTCGCACTTGGCAATAAATGGCGACCGTGCGGCACAGGTGAGTGTGACCTATTCTTAGGACACCCCCGTGCCGCACGGCCACCAGCTGTAGCGTGTGCTCCCCGCCTGCCGCTGCCCTCAGCCTCGCTGAGCCTGCCTGCTGACCACGCCCCCCGCCGTCGCTCGGTGTGGGCTCCTGCGTTAACTGTGTATTTTAGTATTTTTCTGTTTTCTTGTTGCCTCATTTAGGCATTTTGCCCCTTTTTCTGTGTCTGTGTGCCCCCCTGTGCTGTTTCTCCCCGTAGTTGCCCCTGTGCCCACCCGCCCTGCTTCCCGCTTCCCGCCGCCGTGAGAACGGACACGCCCCCTTTTCCTTCTGTGCCCTCCCCGCTCCCGCCTCCCAGCTGCTCCTCCCTCCCTCGCACTTGGCCATAAATGGCGACCGTGCGGCACAGGTGAGTGTGACCTATTCTTAGGACACCCCCCCGCCGCACGACCACCAGCTGTAGCGTGTGGTCCCCGCCTGCCGCTGCCCTCAGCCTCGCTGAGCCTGCCTGCTGACCACGCCCCCCGCCGTCGCTCGGTGTGGGCTCCTGCGTTAACTGTGTATTTTAGTATTTTTCTGTTTTCTTGTTGCCTCATTTAGGCATTTTGCCCCTTTTTCTGTGTCTGTGTGCCCCCCTGTGCTGTTTCTCCCCGTAGTTGCCCCTGTGTCCACCCGCCCCGCTCCCCGCCGCCATGAGAACGGACATGCCCCCTTTTCCTTCTGTGCCCTCCCCGCTCCCGCCTCCCAGCTGCTCCTCCCTCCCTCGCACTTGGCCATAAATGGCGACCGTGCGGCACAGGTGAGTGTGACCTATTCTTAGGACACCCCCGCGCCGCACGGCCACCAGCTGTAGCGTGTGCTCCCCGCCTGCCGCTGCCCTCAGCCTCGCTGAGCCTGCCTGCTGACCACGCCCCCCCGCCGTCGCTCGGTGTGGGCTCCTGCGTTAACTGTGTATTTTAGTATTTTTCTGTTTTCTTGTTGCCTCATTTAGGCATTTTGCCCCTTTTTCTGTGTCTGTGTGCCCCCCTGTGCTGTTTCTCCCCGTAGTTGCCCCTGTGCCCACCCGCCCTGCTTCCCGCTTCCCGCCGCCGTGAGAACGGACACGCCCCCTTTTCCTTCTGTGCCCTCCCCGCTCCCGCCTCCCAGCTGCTCCTCCCTCCCTCGCACTTGGCCATAAATGGCGACCGTGCGGCACAGGTGAGTGTGACCTATTCTTAGGACACCCCCCCGCCGCACGACCACCAGCTGTAGCGTGTGCTCCCCGCCTGCCGCTGCCCTCAGCCTCGCTGAGCCTGCCTGCTGACCACGCCCCCCGCCGTCGCTCGGTGTGGGCTCCTGCGTTAACTGTGTATTTTAGTATTTTTCTGTTTTCTTGTTGCCTCATTTAGGCATTTTGCCCCTTTTTCTGTGTCTGTGTGCCCCTCTGTGGTGTTTCTCCCCGTAGTTGCCCCTGTGCCCACCCGCCCCGCTCCCCGCTTCCCGCTGCCGTGAGAACGGACACGCCCCCTTTTCCTTCTGTGCCCTCCCCGCTCCCGCCTCCCAGCTGCTCCTCCCTCCCTCGCACTTCGCCGCGTTGACGCGCAGCGGGCGCGTCGATTGTGCGCCGAAGGTGCGCCAAAGGTAAGCCTGTCTGCGCCCGTCCGCGCCTGGCCAGCGCCCGGACCCCTGGCCCCGGCAGACACCAGCCCACCCGCCGGACCTACGCCGCCACCGAACTCTACGCACTCAACGTCGGTCGAATCCCCGGATGCTACCGAGCCACCCCGAGACGCACCCACGGACCCTTCAGCTGCCACTCCTGCAAGTACTCCTGCATCCGGTCCTGCACTGCACCCGCACCCACCAAGCCGAGCACCAGCAGCAACCACCTGAAGTGCATCCTGCTCAACACCCGCTCCGTCCACAGACACGCCGTAGAGCTCTGGAACCTGCTCGACACAACATCACCAGACGTCGCCTTCCTCACGGAAACATGGATGAACGCCTCCTCAGCACCCGACATCGCCATCGCAATCCCGGACGGATACAAGATCACCCGGAGGGACCGCGGCAACCAGACCGGAGGAGGCATCGCCATCATCCACAGGAACACCATCCGCATCACGACCAACACCGACGACACCCCCACTCTCGCAACCGCCGAACACCTGCACTTCCAGATCCACACCGACCCCAAGACCACCCTCAGAGGCACCCTCATCTACAGACCCCCGGGACCACGTACACAATTCAGCGAAGACATCGCCGACTTCATCAGCCCGCACGCCCTCCCCTCCGCTGACTACATCCTCCTCGGGGACCTCAACTTCCACCTGGAGAACAACAACGACCGCAACACCACCACCCTGCTGGACAACCTCGCCAACCTCGGTCTCAAGCAGCTGGTGACCACCCCCACCCACTACGCCGGACACACACTCGACCCCGTCTTCTCATCCAGCAAGGACATCGCCTTCAGCCACGCCACCGGACTCCACTGGACGGACCACAGCTGCGTCCACTTCAGCTTCAAAAAGAACACGATCCACCACCACCAGCAACAGGTTGCACGCAGAAGCTGGAACAGGATCACAGCCGACCAGCTCGCCGCATCCCTGAGCCAGGACCCCCCCGCCAGCTCAGCGAACCCAGCCAAGCCGCCAGCAACCTCACGAAGTGGATCAGCAACTGCGCAGACAACCTCGCCCCCCTGAGGACCGCGCCTAGTAGACCCGGCAGTAAGAAAGCACCATGGTTCACTGACGAACTCAAGAGCTCCAAGAAGAACTGCCGAGCCCTCGAAAGAGCCTGGCGCAGAGACCCAACACCTGACAACATGACCACCCTCAAGCTCGCCACTCGAAAACACCACCAACTGATCCACACCACCAAGAAAACCGCATTCAAGGAACGACTGGACAACAACGCACACAACAGCAAGGAACTCTTCAACATCGTCAAAGAGCTCTCCAACCCCAACGCCGGAAACAACGACATCACCCTATCACAAGACCTCTGCAACTCCCTCGCCTCCTACTTCCACAACAAGATCGCAGATATACACAACAGCTTCATCACACAGCCAACGCACCCCACGACCGCACCTGCACCCCCCGCCACCACCCTCCGTGCCTGGACCCCGATCAACATCGAAGAAACCCGTTGCACGATGAACTCCATCCACTCCGGTTCTCCAACCGACCCCTGCCCGCACCACGTCTTCAACAAGGCCGACGCTACCATCACACCCCACCTGCAGGACTTCATCAACACCTCCTTCGACACCGCCACCTTCCTGGAGAGTTAGAAGCACGCCGAACTCAGCGCTCTACTGAAGAAACCTTCAGCGGACCCCACCAAACTCAAAAACGTTTCCGGCCAAAGTCATCGAGAAGACCGTCAACAAGCAGCTGGCCGCCTTCCTCGAGACGAACGGATCCCTCGACCACTCGCAGTCTGGCTTCCGGGCCAACCACAGCACCGAGACCGCCCTCATCGCCGCCACTGATGACATCAGAACCCTGCTCGACAACGGGGAAACAGCGGCCCTCATCCTCTTGGACCTCTCCGCAGCATTCGACACTGTCTGCCACCGCACCCTAGTGCAGCGCCTCTGCAACGTCGGAATCCAGGAGAAGGCACTAGAATGGATCATCTCCTTCCTCGCCGGAAGAACACAGAGAGTCCGCCTCCCCCCGTTCAGATCAGAAGCCACCGAAGTCATCTGCGGCGTTCCTCAAGGCTCCTCGCTCAGCCCCACCCTCTTCAATGTCTACATGAGCCCCATCGCACGCCAACACAACCTCAACATCATCTCTTACGCCAACGACACCCAGCTGATCCTCTCCCTCACCAACGACCCCGCCACCGCCAGAGCCAACCTACACGAAGGGATGAAAGACGTAGCCAAGTGGATGATGAACAGCCGCCTGAAGCTGAACTCGGACAAGACGGAGGTCCTCATCCTGGGCTCCTCGCCCTCCGCCTGGGACGACTCCTGGTGGCCCCCTGCCCTGGGCAGCGCACCCAAACCGACTGACCACGCACGCAACCTGGGCTTCATCCTGGACTCCTCCCTCTCCATGACCAGACAAGTCAACGCCGTCTCCTCGTCGTGCTTCAACATCCTGCGCATGCTACGTAAGATCTTCCGGTGGATCCCCACCGAGACCAGAAAGACGGTTACCCAGGCCCTCGTCACCAGCCGACTGGACTACGGCAACTCCCTCTACGCCGGAACCACTGCCAAACTCCAGAAGAGACTCCAGCGGATCCAGAACACCTCAGCAAGACTCATCCTCGACATCCCCCGACACAGCCACATCTCCGGACACCTGAGAGACCTGCACTGGCTCCCGGTCAACAAGAGAATCACCTTCTCCTACCTGGCCGCCAAGACTTGGAACTCCCTCCCGACCCACCTCCGCCTGACCCAAGACCACCTCGCCTTCAGGAAGCAACTCAAGACCTGGCTGTTCGAGCAGTAGCGGACCCCCCTCCCCAAGCGCCTTGAGACCCTCCGGGTGAGTAGTGCGCTATATAAATGCCTGATTGATTGATTGATTGATTGAAATAGTCAAATTTGAGATTTCCTCTCGGTGATGGTGAAGAGAGAGCTTTTACGTCGGCCCCCGCTTTTTAGGTCTCATCTACGCAGCGTGCAAGCGCCACATTGGAGAGACCTCTTGGAATCACCCCAGGCTTTTGTGGAAACTCGTGCATGTTTTGCAGTTTCCAATGCGCACTCGTGCATGTACGGTGTGAGAAGTTGACCTGGCATATGCTGGTCACTAGTTAAAGTGGCCACCTTGCACCAGTCCAATTGGTAGATAGGTTTAAGACAACCTTTTAAAGAAAGCTATCCTAGTGGTAGCTGTGGAGAGCAGCCTTCAGGCTAAGTCTTTAGAGGGATGTAAAGCAGCTTGTTTTACCTTATAATCTCTTGAATTACTAAATGAAAAGACACCACACAGGTATATATATAAAATATATATGTATTTATTACTAGACACACTCTACTAATCTCTTTATGAGATTAGAAGTCAGGAACATATGCACAAATCAACGTTTCACAATAAATTAAGCATTTATATGGCTGGGGCCCTAGGGGCGTACCAGACCATATACTAAAAAAGAGACTTAGGAATATCGACTTGCGAGGGGACAAGGCCTAGGGCCTTCAGAAGCACTGGGGCCTCACTAATCCACCCAAAGCAGGTAAGTAAAGGACCCACGGGAGACGCATGCAGTGTGAGAACACAGCCGCGGATCCCAGTAGAGTTCAATGGAGCAAGTCGCGGTTGGAATTTTAAAGTTTTAGGATACTTCGGGAGAGTCTACAGGCAAGTCACTTACAGGGTAAGTAGTTCTAGAGCCAACACACACAGGACCACCGTAGTGCTGGAGTTACCTCACCCAGGGAAGCTGGGTGCATAGGTGTCTTTTAGTGTCGGGTCGCAGCGTCGTTTTCAATGGGAGCCAAAGAAGACTTGCTGCTTGTGAAGACAGAAGAAGTGTCCGATGGAATCCAAGGCTGGATTCAGAAGAAGGAAGACCTGAAAGCAGAGGAGATAGTGTTCAAAGTCACTTGGCAGTGACCTGGGGCAAGGAAGCTGGATGCCCACAGTCGTCGGGTGATTTCAGGTGATCACGAGTGTCTTGACTCTTCAGCCACGAGGTCCAGGAGGCGTCGACGACAACCAGGAGCTGGATTCGGTGTGTCCCACGAAGTCTGCAGCTTACTGCGGTGTCGGTCACCAGATTGGAGCCAGTAAGCCTTGGTAACAGCAAGTCTCGTGGAAAGTGTAAGAAGTCAGCGGTGCAGACCAGCAACGTCTGAGGGACTCACCCAGCGAGGGTAAGTCAGGGCAGGCCTGGAGCAACCAGGGGAGCCCTTTGGTTTTGTAGAAAAGTCTTCTGGGGACCCACAAGCCAACCAGCAAGGGATCGCGAAGACGCCTCAGGAGTATTCACTCAACAAGAGCCCACGGTCACTCGGGACAAGGTAGGCCTCTGATCTTCGGTGGAAATCCTGCTGGAGGCTTGGACCACACGTAGTCCAATGCACAAGTTCGTAGAATGTCGTGAAGGGGTTGCACTCGAAACTAGTGCCCGGTACCCAAGGATTGCGGTTCCTCGTCACTCGTGGGGTCCACTTGCCTCAGCTTCGCTGGGGACTCACGATGGCCTTGGAGAAGTCAGGAAATCCACTTCCTGGGCTGCAGGGACTTCGGACTCCGGCGGGAGCGAGAAAGTTTGCAACCGTTGATTCAAAGTTTTGGTGCCTGCCAAGCATGGAAGTCACTCCTTAACTCCAAGGGAGATTCTTCAGTCTTCCAGAGGTAGTGGAACGTCGAACGTCTAGGATTCTTCTTCAGAGCGTCGTCCAGGGATATCTAGTTTGCAATGGCAACGGTTCCCTAACTTATACTACAAGGAAGGGAGGGACTAGCTCTATGACCCCTCCTATGGGAGGCTCAGGGGAGTGGGTGGCTACACCCACTTCCCTTTGTCCAGTTTCGCACCAGAGCAGGGGCAGGTAGCCCCTGAACCGGTTTGAGCTGGCATATGCACAGAGGAGCCTACTGCTCCCCCAGTGCAGGACTTCAAAGCACTCTAGGAGTGCACCCACCAAGCCCCAATACACTAAACCCTGTCTGGGAGGTAGTTACACCTCCCTATGACAGGATGCCTATTGTTGGGCCTCCTCCACTGCGAGTTTCGGTCAGCAGCAGGAGGGCAGCCCAGTGTCTGTGCAGGTGGCATCCATTTTGTGATGACAGGGCTCTTCAGGATTCTACCGTGTTTCCACAGTAGGTACATGTCTATCCCTCTAGAAGGGTGGGATCATACTCCCACACCAGTTACTGGTGTGGGGGTATGATTCCAAAGCGTTTGACACCAAACACGACATGTTTTGATGCAGCCATTCCAAAGTTTGCATTAACCGCGAGGTTATAATGCACTTAAGAGTATATGGTTTAACCGCATCCACAAACAGCCACAGAGAATGGACTCTGAGAGCTGCAGAGGGGCCCTGATCAGGCAGAGGCACCCCCTCACATGGAAACCAAGCACCCTGCCCTCAGGATTGATAGGGCCTGCCTTAGGGGTGACTGATAGGTTTATATATATGTGCAGGTAGAGATATAGGGTGCCTATATCTCAGTGAGGAGTGCTAACACTACCTCGCCCAGACTGCAGTAGCAGGCCTGTGGTGTCAGATTTAGTCTGTTTCCCAGGGGTGGCATAATACATGCTTCAGCCCCTGGTAGGCCTGTGAAGTACCTATGCCCTTGGTACCAAAGGTACCATATACTAGGGGCTCATAAGGTACCACAGTATCCAATCACTAGTGCATCTAATATGCACTCCAAGTTGTTTAGAGAGAACAGAGAGGCTGGGGCCCTGATTAGCAGGGTCCCAGCCAGACTATCGCCAGAAACCAGTGTAAACATCAGAAAAAAAGTGGGGGCATCATAAGGTGCAGATCCTACTCTCCTACATACGGTGTTTACCTTGCGGGAGCGAGCAGCGGCGCCATCTGTTTGCAATTATCGCTATCGCTCCCGCAAGGTAAACGCTGTACATGGACTGAGCCCGCAGCATCGTCCCCAGGGAGATGCTTCGCGATATCTCCTCTCCCCCTCACACGCATGCGCTCATATAACACGGAGACTTATTTACCCACTTTTAAACAGCGGGTATTTTTTGTAACTTCTATATACGTATATATACTCCAGCTTTCATGAGCCCTACTGCTCGTGCTGCCGCAGCTCCACTTTGCACTTTTACTCCTCTGCACAATATACTTTGAATTTTGAAGACCCGTCCAGCTGCAGTCTCTTTATTCCCTGAGCATTCTTTTGTTTATTTATTCATTTTCATTTGCAAAGAAAACTTCACAAGATTTTTTTTGTGGTTCGCGTCTTTGTGCCAAAATGGATTTTCAACGGATCTTCAGTGATTTCGGCCCCTCATGCAGCCAGGGGTCTCTTTCGAACCCAGTCTGGAGGGGCTGTGTCCCCTGGTCACCAACCTGACCCTCAACCTCAACAAGCTGGGCGGTCTGGGCAGGTAAGGACTGCGCCTTTGCCACCTTTGCAACATCCCCACTTTTTCTGCTCTCTACTGTGCTTTTGCACTGTCCTGTCTTCACCACTCCCCGCCCTGCCCCCCCTCCGACTACTGCACTGACGCTACACCAATCAGCCAAACTCTGTACCGCTTTTTGAGTTTGTTGATAACTAGGCCTGGTTCTTGGCCCTGCGGATTTTTTAGGTCTCGCCTGGCGAACGCAGCGCGAAGCGCTGCTATCGCCAGCGAGATCTATTGTTGCTGACTTGCCTCGGAAGGGGGACAGGAGATGGGCACGCGCAGGCTCTCGGCGGATTTGAGTTGGTGTACGCGCTTACAGCCACGCAGCGTGCACATCTCCTGTCCCCCTTCCCTCGCAAGCCAGCAAGCAGTTTCACTTTCGTCCTCACCAGCCTCATGTAATTTTTTTTTTAAATGCGCTCCAAGCGCGTCGCGCTTTAAATGTACAACATGCAACACCAGCCTCATGTAATTTTTTTTTTAAATGCGCTCCAAGCACGTCGCGCTTTAAATGTACAACATGCAATTTTTTTTTTTTTTTAAATGCACACGTGCGCTCCAAGCGCGGCGCGCTTTAAACGTACAGCATGCCCCACTTACCAGCTCGTGTTGCATAAGCTAAGGCTGTATCGGGGTGTGCAGCTCCGGGAAGAGAAGTACCTGACTGAGGAGAACAGGTCAGTGCTGTCTCTCGAGGCTCCGAGTAGCAAACACTAATGGGATTCCTCGAGCACTTTGCCAGTGCCCTTAAGAGCTGTGGTGACGTCACGTGCACTACCTCCAGGGGAAGGATACCGGTATCCCTGGATGTGTGCGGGCGCGCGCTCCGCGAAGGCCGGATCCGTTCAGTGCGTGCACAGAGGGCCGCGCGCGCCCCCGGTGCTTGTTCTTTTCCCACGGAAGGGCTCTCCTTGGTGCAGGGCAGGCTCCGCCCCCACAGCCCATTCCTCCTCCCCCGATGAGGAGCAGCGACGACCAGAGAAACTTGCAATGATGAGCAGGGAATGTGCAGGCTGCTGCGGGTGCAGGAGCGGGCTGAACTTTCCTGGCTCCGGGTGGCACTTCACGGCTGGGGACGTCTAGGGGCAGCCGGAGCCTCGACCCGCAGAACAGACCCTACCCGCGGGCACCGCAGCTGCTCTACTCCAAGATCTGGCACCACCCAGGCTGTTCTCCTACCCCTTGAGCCTCCCTCCCTTCCTGGGATCTCCCTCCTTGGGGTCACCCACCTGGAAGCCCCAGGGCTCTCCCCGGCGGCACTGAGGCTGCTCTGGAGAGAGCCGCGGTGTACTGCGGATTGCGCTGCTCGGGCTCCCCGCGTCTGCTGCCCGAGTTGTCTGCTGGAGGATGGCGGTGAAGGGAGCATGTTCGGGCACCGGGATGCTGCTGGTGACGGCCAACGTGGGCACGCTATTCGATGATGTGAGTACTCCGATTCTCACCTTGTTTTTACCCCGCACGAGACCTTGAGCTGAACGGTGCTGTGCCATGACAACTACCGCTCCATTGTGCTGTGCTTACCCCGACGAGTCCGGGGTCAGGTCAGCAGGGTGAGAGCGACAGCTGCACTCGGGCCCTCTCACGCTGGGGGTGGGGGCGGGGGTGACATAGGGTGTGCATGTGGAGGAAGAGAGACAGTAAAAAGAAACTGCAGTTCATATATAGAGGTGTCCGTGTACAGGGAATAAATACACTGCATGTTGAAAGTGTATACCTAGGCTGAGTGTAAATTCAAACAAGCATTTGCAATGCATTAGGTCTCGCATTTACGCGAGTTTGAGCTATTGACATTGCAAATAACAATGCCTATTGGCATTGTCATTTACAATGCCAATAGCTTTAACTCGTGTAACTGCGAGACCTATTGCATTGCAAATGCTTGTTTTTAAGTTTGCATCGGTGCTGGCATGTATTCTTTGTGTAGCTCCTGATGGTGGTTGCGGAGTCCATGGCCCACTAGGGAATCTGCTGTTTGTGTGTGTAAAACAGGCCTTGAACGCTCGCCCTGCAGCTCCTACTATAACTTGCGTAGAAGTCCCCTCCTCATTAGATTTGTGTCTTCATTGTGCCCCCTACATTAGATTTGCTCAGAGAGGCTAATTCTGTCCACAACATTTTATTGCTAGAATATGTGCATGTTCAGTTATTTGTCCATCACACAATTCATTCATCAGCTTTGCTGTTGGGTGTGTGCTATGAACACCTAGCCACTGCCACTAATCCTTTAGTAACTCTCCTGAATGTGACCATTGGTGTGTACGTTATGACAAAGTTGTGTTTTTTATTTACACAGTTGTAGAATATCCACCGGTTGTGTTTTTACAATAGGGGCCTATGCTACGAGAGAAGTCCTGCCTCTGCCCGTATCCTGAGGGGTGGCAGGCTCCTTCTGCACCCCCTCTTTTCTCTTAAGGGTAAAGGCCCAGGAGTAGTGCATTCACACACATTGTGAATCTGTGTTTTGTTTTTACACTAGTGATCTTTAGTAGGAGGGCATCGCAGCCTCTGCCTGTGAGCTGTGGTCCTTTCCCAGCTGCGGTGGGATGGCAGGCTCCTTCTGCACCCCCTCTTTTCTCTTAAGGGTTAAGGTTCAGGGGTAGTGGATTCACACACATTGTGGACCTGTGTTTTTTTTTACACTAGTGATCTTTGCTAGATAGGAAATGCACCTCGTGCCAGTGCGTGTTATAATCATTGCCAAGCTGCAGTGCGATGACAGGCACCCTCTCCTCTCTGTTAAGGCTTATGGCTGGGCAGTATTCCATCCACACACCTTGTGACTGTGTTTTGTTTTACACTAGTGATCTTTGGTACGAGAGAAGTCCACCCTCTGTCTGTGTTCTGTGGTCATTTCCCAGCTGCGGTGAGATGGTGGCTTCCTCTGCTGAAGCCCCTCTTCTCCCAATGGTTAGGGAGTGTTGCAGTCACGTGTTGTGACGCTGTCCTTTGTTTTACACTAGTGATCTTTCTGTGCCCGGTTCATTTCTCCCCTGGTGCCCCGCTGGCGGCCTGTGCAGCGCTGATCCATCGGGGGACGCCGCATCCCTTCTTATCTTCTGAGGATTATGGCCCTGCATAATCACTGTGGGGCTGAGTGACAATCTTGGAATCACCCGGGCTTAGCCAATTGGTCTTGCCTTTGGGACCTTATAAGTATTTAATTATGCAGCACAATGCATCAACTTTTGCTTGGCTAAACACTTATAATGTCCCAAAGGTGAGACCTATTGGCTATGCCAATGCTTGTTACTTTAGATTTTCTACTGGTCACCCTGAGGCTGGCCCTGGTCTCCTAAAGTGTCAGGAGCAATGTTGACCTTTGGTGAAACACACAGAAGAAAACATGTGAGCGTTCTAAAAACAAAGTGATGGATTTCACTGCTTTCTTGTAGCCCATTCCACTGTGCTCTCTCTCTCTCTTTCTTTCTTGTTACAGAGCCTCTTCCTTCGACTTTTGGCTTTCCTAGACCTTCGGACTCATTGGCTCTCTATTGTGCTAATGTAGTTACAGTCGTGATCACTAAATGGAATCTCTGGTGAAGAGCTGGAGAGCGAACTCCCAACAGCGACTGAACCTGCATGTTCAATCTTTGGATACCTGTTTACTGCTCGTGTTTTGTGGAGGTGGAGCTGTGTGTTCCTGATGTCCTGGCGTCTTTGGAATCTTTCAGCCCTCAGTGAATGCGGTAATTTATTTTTAGGCCGAGCCTAGACAGCACCTGCGCTTTCTGCAAGACATGTTGTATTGTATTCTATGTGTATTAAAAAATTAACTGCTTTCAATTGGCTGTGCCATTCAAAAATGTACCTTTTGTATTGGTGCTGGGTTGTAAAAGTCCCTCCCTTCCCTTCTTCTGGCGATTTCACTTTAGTGAGTATTTTGTTTGCCCAACACACTGTGTAGCGTGTGATGGCCCCTGTTTACAGAGATGTGCATCTGTCAGCAATTATCCTTATCGTAACTGCAGTCTGACTGCCATTCTGATTTAAAGAAGCTCTATGGCTGGGTTTCTGTTTCAGCGTGCATCTGTTAGCAATTTTCCTTATCTTAAATGCAGTTTCACTTCAATTCCAACCTAAAAAAGCCCTGTGCCTTTGTTAATGTTTTAACGTGCATCTGTTATGAATTATCCTGATGGTAACTGCAGTATGACTTTTATTCCAACAGTCAAACTAAAAAATGATATTAAAAAACACGGAGCATTTTATTTTACTAATATTAAACATTGCGTGTTATTAATTAAATAATATGGTAGAGCGTTTTTAGTTTCCTTTTCTGTTGAAGTTGTTGGGGTTTGTTTTCCGTTTTGCCGGCGGACATGGGAGTCATGTAAGGTGTGGCTGGAAGTAAATCGCAGTGCATATGCACTTTTTAGAGCTAACGATGGTGAGCACCGGCAGGACCCGGGCCAATTAAAGCTGGTGTTATTAAAAAATACATTGGAGCATTTTTAGCTTCTTTTTCTGTTGACGTTTTCGGGGTTTGTTTTCCGTTTTGCCAGCCAACATGGGCAGAGATGCTGGAGTCATGTAAGGTGTGGCTGGAAGTAAATCACAGTGCATACGCACTTGTTTCGGCACCAGCTTTTTAGAGCTAATGATGGTGAGCACCAGCAGAACCCGGGCCAATTAAAGCTGTTGTTATTAAAAAATGTTAGAGCATTTTTAGTTTCTTTTTCTGTTGACATTGTCGGGGTTCGTTTTCCATTTTGCCAGCGGACATGGGCAGAGATGCTGGAGTCATGTAAGGTGGGGCTGAAGTAAATCGCAGTGCATATGCACTTGTTTCGGCACCAGTTTTTTTAGAGCTAACGATGGTGAGCACCGGCAGGATCCAGGACTAAAGCTGGTGTTATTGAAAATTAGTTGGAGCATTTTTAGTTTCTTTTTCGGTTGACGTTGTCGGGGTTTGTTTTACGTTTTGCCAGCGGACATGGGCAAAGATGCTGGAGTCAAGTATGGTGTGGCTGACTCTCACTGACTCACTCTCTCTCTCACTGACTCACTCACTCACTCACTCACTCACTCACTCACTCTCCCTCTCACTGACTGACTGACTCTCTCACTGACTGACTCTCTCACACTCTCTCTCTCTCACTGACTGACGGACTGACTATCTCACTGACTATCTCACTCTCTCACTGATTGACTAACTGACTCCCTCACTGACTGACTATCACTCTCACTGTCTGACTCTCTCTCACTGACTGACTCTCCCTCTCTGTCACTGACTGGTTCTCTTACTCTGTCTCACTGACTGACTAACTCTCTCACTGACCGACTGACTCTCTCTCTCACTGACCGACTGACTCTCTCTCTCACTGACCGACTGACTCTCTCTCTCACTGACTGACTCTCTCAATCTCTCTCTCACAGACTGACTCTCTCACTCTCTCACTGACGGACTGTCTCACTGACTCTCTGACTGACTCTCTCACTGACTGAAACTCTCTCTCACTGACTAACTCTGTGACTCTCTCTCTCACCGACTAACTCTGTCTCACTTACTAACTGACTGACTCTCTCACGGACTGACTGACTCGCACTCTCTCACTGACTGACTGACTGACTCACTG
Organism: Triturus cristatus; assembly: GCF_964204655.1. Classification (NCBI taxonomy): domain Eukaryota; kingdom Metazoa; phylum Chordata; class Amphibia; order Caudata; family Salamandridae; genus Triturus; species Triturus cristatus. Next base: position 58,876,653 of record NC_140587.1, read on the forward strand.
TCTCCCTCACTGACTGACTCTCTCACTGACTGTCTGACTCTCTCACTCTATCTCTCACTGACTGGCTGTCTCTCTCATTCTCTCTCACTGACTGACTCTCTCACTGCCTGACTGACTGGCTCTCTCACTCTATCTCTCACCGACTGGCTGCCTCTCTCATTCTCTCTCACTGACTGACTCTCTCAATCTCTCTCTCACTGACTGACTGACTCTCTCACTGACTGACTGACCCTCTCAATCTCTCTCTCACTGACAGACTGACTCTCAATGACTCTCTGACTGACTCGCTCACTCTCTCCCTCACTGACTGACTCTCTCTCTCATTGACTGACTCTTTCACTCTCTCTCACTGACTGTCTCACTGCATGACTCTCTCACTGACTGACTATCACTCTCACTGTCTCACTCTCTCTCACTGACTCACTCTCTCTCACTGACTATCTCTCTCTCTCACTGACTGACTGTCTCTCTCTCACTGACTAACTCTGACTGACTCTCACTCTGTCTCACTTACTGACTGACTCTCTCACTGACTGACTTGCACTCTCTCACTGACTGACTCTCTCTGACTGACTCACTCTCACTGACTCTCTTTCTCTCTCACTGACTGACTCTCTCGCTGACTGACTCTCTCTCACTGACTGACCCTCTCAATCTCTCTCACCCTCACTGACTGACTCTCAATGACTGACTGACTCTCACTCTCTCCCTCACTGACAGACTCTCTCACTGACTGAGTCACTCTCCCTCTTATTGAATGACTGACTCTTTCACTCTCTCACTGACTGTCTCACTGCATGACTCTCACTGACTGATTGTCTCACTCTCTCTCTCACTATCTCACTCTCTCTCACTGATTGACTGTCTCTCTCCCACTGACTGACTCTGACTCTCTCTCTCACTGATTCACTATCTCACTCTCTCTCACTGACTGACTGCATGACTCTCTCACTGACTGACTGTCTCACTCTTTCTCTCTGACACTATCTCTCTCTAACTGACCTGCTCTCTCTCTCGCTGACTCTCACTCTGTCTCACTGACTCTCACTGACTGACTCTCTCAATCTGTCTCTCACTGACTGACTCTCTGATTGACTGACTCTCTTGTTGTAGGGATTCTGCGTATGCACAGAACTATGCGCAGGAAACCAGAACCTTAGAGAATTGTGGTGTACCAGAAACTCCCCTCAGAACTAAGAACCCCTTATCCGACTAGCTTAGTGTCACATTCGTTATCCGAGATTTAGCTCGGCGGTCCCAATGTATAGACAACCCAGAACAAGCGACTTAGTTATTCTCAGGAATGGTGGGAACCCGAAATACCCGTTTGCACATATATATCAGTCCACAACAGAATAACTAAGACACAGTAAAGTTTAAAGAATTTATTCATAAACCTCGAGTCCTGTTATACAATACTTTGGCTAACATAAGTAGACAAATGGTTAAGATCATTACCATCAACATTGTTACAATACCATAGAATATAAAAGGAGCGATCATATTATAATGACAGTGGAAAATAACCACCCTCCTTTCTCTAGTAACTAATAAAATATTATTAGACTATTAGAAGGTCTCATAGGCTTGCATAGGGGACCCCATACCGTATAGATCAGCTCAGGTGTATCACATCACAGGATCAGCTCAGTGTTCTCTGCAACAGCTCTTCTATCGAATGCCCTAACAATATGCTGCGCTGTGTTATTAAAGCCCTCGACTTTCTGGTATTTGCAGCTGCGTGCATGTTGTGACTAAACAGTGGTACGATCACCCTGAACATAATCAGCCGGCACCGTCTAGTGTCCTAGAACAGTTCTTTACTCGATGTACAGACCAAGGGCACTAGCAACTGTTAAGGATGTATAAATAACATTCACTTGAGACAAGAGCGAGTCTGCATTTCTCAAAGTAATAACATGTAACAACAGTGTCGGGTGCAAAGGCAGCAAAAGCAACAAGATGGTTTTCCAACAGCTAACGTGATTAAGCTAACTTAGCACTGTAAATAGGGAGTGGCCTAAAACCACGTGACATCCCCCTTTGATCGAACCACGGTATAACCAGGGGCGAATATTTTTACAGAACGCAGAGTTCAAGATCAATGATGCAGACTAAAGAGCTTGAAATGAGAGTTCAGAAAAATGAGAGGAAGAGAAAAAAAATCGAAGAAGAGAAAAAATGTAAAAACACAATCCATCGTCCATAGAAGCCAACGATCGTTTGTGAAAAGATGGCAAAAAAAAAAAACTTTATTCGACTCGCCATCAGGCAGTCAATGTAGGAAAGTATAAGCAGCATATGCAGCTGCGGCTTCCAGTAGAAAATCATTTGAGTCATCCGCAAAATTGTCGGTCATCCAGTTCAGCAAAGAAAAAGAACACACGTGTTCCACAGGGAAATGAGCATCGAGCACTCCACGTGGACAAGAAGCAGGCATTTCGATGTAACTTCGTGTCAGGAAGTCAACTGCTGCTTTCTCTATATCCCATAATCCAAGGACTCCTTGCGCCGCACCCAAGGCCATAAACCCGACTCCAGAACAGTCAAACTCATGAACCACTAAGGGATACATCAGTCGATCAAAATCCAGGTCAGGTGACACCAAGTTTGACAGACACATATCCAGAGCCCATTGGAACGGACATTCGAGACAGTGAAAGACAGGCTGTACACAAGTGAAAAACGGGAATCGGAAGGATAATCCATAAGCGACACTTAAGGTAGCCAGTGGCAAAGTCCCATAAGCTTCCCACATCCGGCTACGCAGATGGAACATGCTGAATCCGTGGTCGAGTAGCGCAAGTTGTGCAGCCATAGCGTAGTGCGCAGACCAACAGGAGTATGCCAGCAATTAATGCGAGTATCAGAGGAAACCCTCCGAAGACCCCAGAAAAAATAGAATGAAAAATAGCTGGTATTAAACCAAAGATAGACTGGAAAGACGTCACAAGGCCAGAGCCTACAATTTTAAAAAAATGGACCAGACCAGTCGTAGAAGAAGCATTGAAGATAGTGTGTATTAGTGTGCCAAAATGTAGGGGGAGGTCAGTATTCAAAAGCGCTTGAACTTCCGTGCGAGTGTTCGCAACTTGAAGGAGAAATGTTTCTCGTGATGAAGTCAATGCAACCTCCTTTTGAGGCAAAAGAGCCCTTATTCTGCTCATCCTATTGAACTCTGCTTTCAAGGTTGGAATCGTCGGCCAGATGGATATATCCAGTCGGCCTTGCGGAGGTGGGAAAAGCACGTTATTACAGCAAATTACTCTTCGTGAAACTGAAACAATATAGGGAATTCCAGCTAACATCCCACAGCAAGCCTCACTATTTAAAAGCAGATAACTACCATTAGCAAGCAGCGTAAATGATGGCGTTATAACAGGCACAGGAATGCCCTTCAACACGCAAGCTAAATTAGGGGCATTCATATTACACGATCCATGCAATTGGATATGTCTACACACTACGGAATGATCAGGAGCAGACGTACACTCCTCACCCTTCAAATAAACTTCTTTGCCGTCTCACTCACATCGATATGTAAATGGGAGAGACCAGACTTCATGCAAGAATGCAGAACCCAGTCTTTCATATCTGCCTAAGGCATAATGTTTCATGCACGAACTAAACTTATACATAGAAATTGGTAGAGTTACCATCCCATGTACGAGCCACACTGCATAATCCGACTCAGCAACAGAAAAAGGCAAAGGTTCTAATTTTTCTATATGCAGTAGTGAATATGTAGCATCTTTCATGGACATGAATTGTTGCTTTGCTGACAGATTAAATGGGCGGAATAAAGACGAAATATTCATGTAATCCCATGGTACTTTCCCCGCCTTTAACGTCTGCAAAGTCCAAGCAAATTGCATAACCGATCGTAATTGATTTTGACCATGATATAAAACAGACACATCGTCTTGGACAATATCTACAACGGATGAAACAATGTTATCTAATGTATATATTCTTGAAGATAAGGTATTAATACTATTATCTATTACTGCCAATACTTTTTCCATATTGGCTTGGTCAATAGCACGGAGTCTGGAGGCAGCCTCAATCTGGGACAACTTCCATACCTCGTTGTAAACAGCATACACCCATCTTTTGGATCTTCCCAATGCGGGACCCTTAACAAAATCATTCAAATCAATTTTGTCATGTAAACGTGACAAGTGAATTTTAACAGAATCTAATGTGGAATGTTGCAACCATGTCTGGCACAATTTACCTACCGAGTAGGTAGTGACAGTATGTGAGAACAGAAAACGTGGGTCTACTCTATCCTGTATGTACCCGTGAATTAACCCCAAAAATCTACGTTGACAGGTATCCGAACTTTTCTGCCATATTAACCAACCTGCAGAGTCTAATGCACTAATATTGAAGGTGGAATTGGAAATTAAAGACTGCAACATAGTAAGGGACAGATCTGTGTGATTCTCCCAACCAGGATAAGCTCTCAGATCCGGGATCGAGGGGGAATTTAATTTTTTAGAGATAGCCAATCCAAAACAGGTTGTCTGAAAAATAGTAGAATTTAAAAATAACATGTGGTTTGGGATTAGGCAGGCACGATGTAAAGCTTCTGTACCTTGTACTTGCCAAGATTTAGTTCCCCAAACCGATTTGAGATCAATAGTATGTTTCCAAACGTCATACCCTCCAATTGCCAAATCGTCCATAAAGGACTTAGAAAACAATAATTTAGTGTGGGTCAAACGCACCTTTGAAACAGGTTCGTCTTTAAGCCTAAAATAAAAAGAAGCATTATTGGATACACTGAAATCTGAAAAATATGAAAACTTTCCGACCAATGTTTTTGAACTACCAATCTTCGGGGCAGGGCAATGTTCCCACTGCGTAAAGTTGACTAAACTACGAAATGTGTTTGCCCTATGAAGAAAATGTGTGCCATAATGTTGATAACAAAACTGTTCTGCATAGTTTTCATTATTCAAATACAAATCCTCGGCATCAAATGCGGCATAGTATTTTAAATCAGAAAACAGTGTCTCTATAGTTTTAACATCCCAATCATCAGATCGAATGTCTTGCTTCACCACATCACCCATAGAAACACGATATACAGATGGCACATTAATTACTTCCGTGGGCCCATGAATTTGAAATTTAACTGCATCCCATGCTATTCCATCACGGACAGGCCAGGCGGTGATATTTACAAAGGTCTGGTCCCTCTTCATGATGTGCGACGATGAATGTGGGGCCAAAGTTCCATTAATTAATCTAATTGTAGAACGTTCATTCAGGTAGTGTCCATTTATCAACCTAAAAAACACTACCACAAAACCAATGGACATGAACAAAAAAATGCAAATGAGCACCAGCCAAATGTAAATCCAGGGGGGAACCAAAAATTGTCTCTTGAACCAGGCAAAAAATTTAGAAAATTTGGAAGGGGCAGTGGAAGTCAATGATTCAGTTCCAAAGGAAGAAGTAGACTGGACAATGTCAGTTGAATGCAAAAGGGGCAATGGGACATCAGCAGGATAAGAATATTCAGCATCATCAGGTAAAGCACCATCTGCAGTTGAAACAGCAGAATCAGAAAGTACTTGCATTTCAATGGCAACCTCAGGCACGATGTTAGAAGGTGGAACCACAACAGAACTGCGCATCATCGAAGGGCAAGAAACTGAAGGTGTCAGACTATGGAGTATCGGCCATCCTGTGTAGCTTGACATTGTCAACTGAAATGTACCTGTTGTCTCTGTGACCAGGAAGTGGAGGCAAAACAATTGTGCGGGTACCCTCAACTCCAAGCACCGGCACTGGTGCACGGTAAGAGGGTCCAAACTCCTTCTTCTTCTCCACCTTTTCACGGACCAGATCACCAACTCTGGGTAGCCATCCGACTACCGGAATCTGAAGTCCAGCCTCGGTCGCAGAAGATACGTGCTCTTTTGCTAGAGTGTCTCTTGTTTCTTGAAGATTCTGTAAGACAGTACAGTGGTCATCTAAGTCAAAAGGCGCGGCTGCCGCCGCCATGTCGAGACCCTCAAGGTCAGGGACAAACATTCGAACTCCGAAGAGCATCATGTACGGGGTCCTCCCACCCAGAGACCTTCTAGGGAGATTATTAAGTGCACGTTGGACGTCATACAAATGGGCTAGCCAGTTTTTGCCAGTACCTAACACCCTGGCTGTCAATGATTGCTTTAGGTCACGGTTCATTCGTTCCACAACACTATTGCCCTCAGGCCGATATGGAGACGAAAATTTGACTTGGACCCCCAAACTTCTCATAGCTTCTTTGTAAGCCTTAGAGGCGAACGCAGGGCCCTGATCAGAGTGAAGGGTGCCACATGCAAAACTCCCTATAAAGACACGCAATGCTTTGATGACAGTCCTGGCATCAGCACTCCTGTGTGGCCACACCCAAAGAATACGTGTGCACGAATCTACTGCAACCAAGATATACTTGTACGCAGTGTCCGAGGAAAAAGGACCGCAGTGATCTAAATAAACACACGCTAGTGGTTGATTAGAAATGTGCAGCTGCGTTTGTGGTGGACGCGCCACCGTTGATGGCTTAATTTGCTGGCAAATTCCACAATTGAGGACATAAGTCCGTGTATGTTTGTACAAACCGTACCACCAATAACGCTGTTGCAACAGTGACACAGTTGCGGACACTCCGGCGTGCGCTGACGCAACACCCTCGTGCGCAGCTTGTACCAATGCAGGTCTGCAGTCCGAATTGGGAATAACCCTATCCCCAACTTCATTAATCCTTACTAACGGGACGTTATCAGGACTTAAGTGATAATGGTATCGAGAAGGGAAACCTCTAGGGAAGTTTTCCCCAGTCTCTGAAGCAGCAATGGCTAACCTGGTCAGTATCATAGAAATAGGACTATTTGTTGGACGATATGTATCTTCAACGTAGGCGCCATTTTGAACTATCCAAGTTTTAAAATAGAGAGAACTAATGTATTGGTCTCAACTAGATATTATGTAAATCAAAATTATCATAAGGAACTAATTATGTATATTCTGTAGCCTCAACCGATATTCAGGTTGATAATATTACCTAAAATGAAAACTATGCTTCACTACTTGGTAGAGTTTAGACAGAAGCATACTAAACAAATAATTTAGATGGACCCAGATTAACTGTCTAAAACAATTCTGCTACTTGAAAATACAGTTATGATACGACCATAAGTCATTTGATGGAAAAGAATCAGTTATCCATTGTTCTTAATGGCTTGGTCCCAGGGTATCTCCTGATTGAGACCTGATGTTGCTGTACCCAGAATAAAAATCCAAAAGACTAATCTCAATTTTCTTATCTTCTCTGTGGTTACACCTGATTTTGAATGAATTTTCTCCAGGATATACCAATGCATCTCATCTGGTGTATGTCCTAGATTTACATAATGTTGTACCATGGGTGCTGACAATTTCTGTGTTCTGATCGCAGATCTATGTTCTATTAGCCTCGTGTTTAAAGTTCTTCCTGTTTCTCCCACATATCCCAATTTACAGAGACATATAATTAAGTAGATGACATCTGTCGATTTACAGTTGTTAAGCGTGTTAGGAGAAATACATTGACCATTGAAAGTGAATGTTGATGCTTCAATGGCAGTATCACAGGATTTACACAAAGTGCATTTGAAATTACCTACCACTGCTTTAGAACCTTCCAGGCTTGTCTGCAAAAAAGTATTAGTGTTTTTTATCCTAGAATGGACTACATGATCTTTTAAGCTCTTGTTGCGTCTGTACGCAAATAAAGGTTTAGATATAGAACCTCTCTCACCGGACTTATCCACATTCAAGATTTGCCAACTTGAACAAATCGCTTGGCGAATTCTAGCATTAAGCATGGAATGCCGTGTTACAAAAACCAAAGACGGATCTTTTTTATTTTTGGTATTGGTTAATAGATGTTGTCTATCATAATAGCGAGCTCTTTTGAAGGAATCCCGCACAATTTTATTGGGATAACCTCTGGCTAAAAATGTATTCTTCATCACGGTAGATTTCTCATCAAAGTCTTTGATGCTTGTACAGTTACGCCTGAGGCGTAAAAATTCACCAAACGGCATGCTATTTTTTTTGGCTCATGGGATGAAAACTATCATAATGAAGCAGCGTATTTCTGGCGGTAGGTTTAGTAAATAGTTCAACTATCAGAACGCCCATGCGATGCTTAATAAGGATGTCCAGGTATTCCACTTGATCTGTGCTTATGTTGTGAGTGAAACGTATATTTTCCTCACATAGATTTATCCATTCGATAAATTCAAGCAGTTTTTCATGCGTATCCGACCAAATGAGTTAGACGTCATCTATGAATCGTGACCAATTGGTCACAGATTCATAAAATAGTGCCATCTCATTAAAGATAAATTTCTTTTCAAAAAAGGTCATGTAGATGTTTGCTACAGTGGGGGCACAAGATGCCCCCATACTGACGCCTTGATTTTTTTTATATAACTGCTGATTCAATTCAAATACATTATCTTCCAGTACTATTTTTAAGCATTCCAAAATAAAGATGGACGGACATTTGATATTATAGGTTTTAATAAACCAATGGACCGCTACTATAGCTCCTTCGATAGGGATGTTGCTATAGAGAGCCTCTATATCCATAGTGACCTTATATTGGGTATCGACACAAAAAGGTGTATTCTCTAGTAAATTAATAATGTGTTGTGTGTCCTGTACAAAAGCCGGAGTTCTTGAAATATGTCTGTATAATAGTGCATCTACATATTTTGCTAATGGTTCCGTAGCTGATCCAATAGTGGTCACTATTGGTCTCAGCGGGGGATCCATGGCATTTTTATGTACTTTAGGTATCCCATAGATACTAGCCATCTTTGGTTTCTCTATATTAAGGAATGTCCATTCCTTATTGCAAATGTCTCTATCTTTCAATGCTTTGTTGGTTATTCTGCGTATTTTAGTTGTAATTTGAGATGTGGGGTCTCTGGTAATAGGGCAATAGAATCGTGTATCTCCCAACATTTCATTCATTTTTGAAATGTAAGTTGATGTATCATAAACGACAATGCCTCCTCCTTTGTCACAAGCCTTCACCGTTATATTAGATGTTTGTTTTAGAGATTGTAATGCTCTATACTCATCCTTACTCAGATTAAAGGGAGTTCTTTGCACGTGTTTAGTCATATTCATGATTTTATTGTAGACTACTTTTTCAAACACTGCCACTTCAGATGGAAGTTGGTCTATTGTAGGTGTAAATAGTGATTGAGGAGCAAGGCCAGATAAATTGACAGTACCCCGTTGTTGATCTTTACCGGCAAAAAATATCCTCAATCTGATCTTTCTATAAAAAGCCATTAGATCCCTAAATAGCTCACATTTATTGAGACCTGAGTGCGGCGCAAAGGTCAATCCCTTAGACAGCAGTGAGATAGTAGAGTCAGTTAAAGATGTACTGCTGAGGTTGAAAACGGGTAATGTTTCTACTCCCTCCAATATTGTGCGTTGCGGGGAACTAGATATTGATTGAAATCCATCACTGGATTGCCCTGGAAGCGAGGTTGGAATTGAGGGTTTGGCTGAAAGCGCGGTTGATATTGGGGTCTCCAATTGTTGCGCCTGGTGAAACGCCTCCCTAAAAAAGAAGATTGTGTACCTCGTGGTCTGCCAGAATTGTAACCGTTACCTCTAAACTCATAATTACCAGACTGTTCGTCAATATCTGAGTCTGAGGTATCTGAAAAAGTGGTGACTTTCCGACCTGAAACAGGTGGTCTATTCATGGCTGGTTCATATTGTGTGACCTCAGCTTGATTATAGTAATGTTCCGAGAGGTATGGATAAGTACCTTCTTTGCTAAAAAATCTCACATCCTCTCTTAGTTTCTCTACTTTACGTTTAGTGAGATAATCTGTGTAAGAGTGAAGGTCTTTTTCTATTTCTTCCAGTTTCTTTTTCGCTACTTCTACAACACAAGAGGCTTTGATCTGGTTTTCTAAATCCAAAATTTCAGCAGTTAACTGCTCTATGACCTCTTTTGCAGTTTCCCCAATTAACATCATGTAATCGCGGGAACAACGATTGGAGATAATTGCCCAACGTTCAAGAAATTGTTTGATTTGTACAAACAAACCTGGTATGTTTCTAACTCTTAAACCCTGGGGATAACTCCTGCTTTTAAATACTCTAACATGTATTGGCCATGTAACTCAATACGTTTAATCTTTTTTCTAAGTGCTAAGAGGGCTATGGCATCCTCATTTTTGTCAAAGATTTGAGAAACTTGATGTCCAAAATTGGTTGAGCTACCAACCATATTTGCAAATTGCTCATCCGTAAACCCAAAAGTTTGGAGGTTAGCCATGATCTGTGGTAGAGACAGAAAGATATATGAAAAAAGAAGTTCTTGTAAACTTAAATCCAATCACCAATGGGTTGCCCAATTAAAGCATAGAAACCTTCTAACTACAATCTTCAGCAAATGATTATGATCACATATAACAAACTATATTGAAAAAATTATATTAAAGAAAAACCCCTCACAGACAGGCTGCGAGATAATATATTTGATAAAGTAACGGGGCCCCTGCTAAACTGATAAAAAGCCCAGGCAGGGAATATACTTATTGAAAAAAAGAGGAAACACCGGGCACAGTGTGTATAACATGCAGATCAAATGTCAACTCCAAATTCAACAATGATGCTAATAACTATACAGTGTAAATACATACATTTATAAAAAAAAAGAACTGGAGAGAGCTAAATGTGAATTTCTTTAATTTATTTTTGTATTTTTTTTGTAATATACAAATAATTTTTTTCTTATTTTAAATAGGTCAATATGTAAATGAACATGTCTAATAATGACAATAAATAAATAGTCATAATAATAGTATACACATATGATGTCTTCCTAAAGGTTCATGATATAGCTGTATACAAATGCTAATAACATCAAATAAAGTACATTGATAAATACAATTGCATGGCTCTCAGTAGTTCATTCTCTAGATTAGATCATAATGATGAATACTGAACAATTAAAAGAACAATTTGTACATGTCCAAACAATGTTCTTTCTCAACAGGCGGTTTGTAGACACAACGCGTTTCGGCTAAGCCTTCATCAGGAACCCGCTCAAGGTTGTATACTATATGCAAGAAATAGTTTAAAAATAAAAAAAAACAAAGTTAAAATAAGGAGTCAACATATCTATTTAGAAATCTACAAATTTTACCATCAACATACAAATGATTAATACAAAAGATCCAGTTTAAGGTTTCCATACTCATACAGGGCAACCACTTGTATATCAAGATATACTTAAAAGAATCCAATTAAATTTTTAAATTATGACACGGCTACAAGAGCCACAACTGTCTCTAAATTACATCTTATTTTGCAATAAAGCATAATTGAACATGATTCAACTCTTAGTCTCATGGCCTACCTCTTAGATATCTCGCTGTTAATGTTGTCAGATAGATACGGGTACAATAAATCTCAGTCAAAGTTCCGATTTAACTATATTAGATTGAGATAAGAACATAAGAGAAATTACCTGTTAATGACTTATTGGTATCAGAAAATCATAACAAACAGCCATGTAGATAGATAAAATCTATATACCTGCTGAAGGTCTGATATCTGTATACTAGCCAGGACCAATTCCAATTAGTAGTAAATAATTCTCTCTGTATGTTTATAAAAATACTATTCAGGGATACAGCCAACTGTTTAAAAAGGGGGGGAATAGACCATGGATATACAAGTAAATAATAATCCATGCTGAATTAATAAGCATTTAATGTGACTAGTGATGCCTGCTTTCTATTCAAGAATGTTTTAACTCTGTATCCGATAAAAATTTATACTCACGTCCCCCCCCCCAAAAAAAACTAACTTTCAGCGGTTTTTGTAACTACTCGAATATTAACGTGTCATGCTTGATTCCTATTTGTTCCATGAATCGAAACATCGATAGTCCTGAAAAAAGGGGGTATAAAGGGTACATATGTAATCAAGGAATGGATGATTGATCTGAGGATTTGCTACATGATTCTTATTAAACCAAAGTATACTAACCATGATGTTGGATAGCGATTAATAAATAAGATTCGAACAATGGCTGCAAAATGATATTCCTGAATTTCGTGTCCCATAGGGTGTGTACACTGCAAATAGAAAACAAAAGGTGGACCGATAGCAATGATCTCACCATAATATCGTCATTCTTACTAGGTTCCAGGAGCTTCTACATGTCTGTCTATGGGACAAAAAGGCGGAACGGCAAAGATATAGTAGCACTATGTTCCAGCCTGCTCCTGACTACTGGTGCGTGTGTGTTCAATGGCCACTCCGCAGTAGCAGGGGCCTTTGGCAGCCATGTTATTAGGCGAGAGCACCTGCATCTCAGCACTGTTTGGCAGTGGTAAGGTGCCCAGAGGACTAGGTCCAACAAAAAGATGGTGGCAAAAATAAGGCGACAAGGGCAAAAAAACGGGGTAAGACCACCCTAGGGCTGACAGGTCTAACAATAGGGCTCTATGAAAATACACCAGATTTGATTATGTTATGATCAATATGCTTTTTAGGGAATTAGTTATATCTGCACCTGGCCATAGGCACTGTTAGTAAAGGTACAGGGGTGCTGCATCACCCACAAAATAACCATATTGGAGTTGAGGAGGTGAATGAGCAATAATGTGGTCTTGAAGTTTTGCTTTTATCTTGTCACATTTGTTGTGCTTTCAAAGACAGAGGTCAAATGTCAGGCTGTGTCTTTTGTAAAATCCCTTGTAATTCTTTTAACATTGGGATTGGTGTTTACTTTTCTTTGTCTGACTGAAAAGTAAGAGGAGTTTTGAAGTGAACTATGTGGCAACCTTACTCGCCTACAGGAAGTGTAGGATTTCATTTTTATTGCAACACACAACAACATGTAAATACATTTAAATGAACTGAATAAATATTTTAAAGATATTTCAAAAGTCACCAGTTAGACAAACAGACATGAAGCACATTTTTTGTAATACTAAATTGTGGTGGAAACAAAGATTTTAGCAGGATCAAAACAAATCAAGAGGCTCTCTTTGCTGATGCGCGAATGGTATATATTTGATAAATATTTGCTGTAACCTGATTTCACATGTACGTGCAATCTATAGTTTTATTAGTAACACTGTATATCTGTGCATATTTCGTGGCATTCAAATACAAAATATGCTATCTGCCATACCATGCTTCACTAATATATGTATCAGTGTGCTCCAAAAAGCACTACCAGCTACATACCACCCCTTACTACTCTCCTGCTGAATGGACATGGCTTATTTGGGACACCTGTTCCTTGTGTGATGCTTGGATTTTTCACAATCCCTATGACTTCAGTGATTTCACATTGATGACGGCACCCCCACTCTGAAAATTGGTCCGTGCCACTGGTCCTGCCAGTTTCTGCCACTGGGACTGCCAGTTTCCAGTGAAAATCCTCTGCAACGTGCAATATCGCAGGACATCATGTTCAGGCAAATGGCTTCCTAGTACAGATGTAGGGTCTTGTGAGGGAGCATCCGGACACCCGCACAGCTGCATCTTCAATGTAGGCGCAATCTCCGAAGTCTGTTATTGTACATCTGGGAAGAGAGAAACAAAATCCATTCAGACAATGTGAGGCAGGAACAAGAATCTTTGTAGCTACTGAGAGATGTGGGAATGAGAACAGAAAAACTACTTGCAGACAATCTTTTTGCAAAATATGTGTAATATTTGTGAAAATTACACAATATTATGCGCACTTTACTTTACTTATATGTGAGGAAATAAGTTGCGTACAAATGTCACATAAGATACTGACAGGCGAGTGGCAGGACTGTTCACATTTTCTGCTCAAACTGGTCCCCCCAGGCGAAAACTGTAAAATTGCATGCTTGAGTAATGGCAACATATTCCTGCAATTTTCCTGAGATTTGTGCCGAGGACTATAGGACTGAGGGGTACATTTACTAAGATTTAGCAGCATGTTTGATGGTCTCAAAATATTTTGATACTAATTTACTTTCCAGCACAAAACTTGTTTTGCACTGAAAAATCACTTGAAAGTAGAGTAAAGGTGCCCACATTCCTGCTTTGTGTTACCTATCTCTAATGTGGATTTCCATGGGAGGCGCATGCATAGCTGCCAAGGTTTCAGATTGCTGTGTGTGACATTTTCATAACTTCAGTGTAATTATGAGTGACATTTCAATGACGAGTGACACTTTCTCGCGAGCAAAATCAAGCAATGAAGACGAGGGAAACATAAATAACGTGGGACCCAGCCGAAACAGGATGTGTGATGCCCCAACCGAGGCAGAAAAACATCATGGACCTCCCTGGACATCTGTGTTGTTGGGCAGGCCAGAAGAATCCAGCTTTCCAGCCTTCAGCATCTCGGACTGCCCCCCTGGCTCCACCCTTGTAATTAATGACGCTGCTTACAGCATCACTCTATCAAGAGTTTCTCTGCCACATGGGTCACGGCTCTAAAAGGATGTGTGAGGTCCCAACAACACACTCCTTTGGTGCCTACTTTCACTGGGCGTGCATGCCGGCAAAAAATCAAAACATAGATTGCCAGCTTGTGTGATGGGCCCCCGCCTCCTTGTCGGCAAACTCCCTCTGAAATCACGTAAGTGAACCGGGCCAGCAGTGCACGAGGACGGACCTTTGTCAGACAGGCCCCAACAACAACAGGAAGAGGCGTCAGTTACAGTCAAACACGTCATGCCGGTCGATCGGATCCATCAACCAATGTCACTCTAGGGCATAGGTCTTCAATATGTTGGGCCGACCCCCAGGGGGCCCTGGAGTCCTGGGAAGAGGGTCACGTATTTCCAGGCCTAACGTCTGCCTGGAATACAAAACGTGCTCTTCCTTTTGGAAAAAGTCAACCGCGATCGTTAGAATGCTTTCAGCTGAATTTAATTGAGTGTCATGTGCTGTAAAATGAAGAGGCCCGGCACAGGTAAAACAATCCTTTAAATAAGCCTTCATGCCAGGGTGCCTGCTTGCCTGAATGAAATGCAAATGTGCGCTGCGAGTTAATCTGCAAATGTAAAGGGTGGTTCTGGCTTTAATTGCTCGAGTCACTTCAAGCATTGTGATGGCAAAGATGTGGTTTTTTTGTGTGGTGGTTAGCAAATGGGCTGTGAAGTGTCTGCTTTTAATGATAACTGTATTTAGACAGCGCTTAGTACCCCTGAGGAGGTGTTGAAGGGACAGTTATGGAAAAAAGCATTACTTTTTAAAACAAATCTGCATTTTGGAAGCTCAGTTTTATCCTAAAACTCTGCACATTTTGTAGCAGTCTAACTTATATTGTATGTAATGCAATTATAAAATAATAACTTACACATTCACAGTGCTTTCTATCACAGGCTGTGACCTCATAGCACTAAAAATACTCAAGTCACTATTTTCCACTGCACCAATCAATCAATCAAATACGTTTATTGTTCAGTTAATTAAAACCACAACAATAGCAACATTAAAACAAATTTATATATAAAAAAAAAACGGGGTATATCCCTTTTTATGTTCTCTAAAGATAAAACTATTTCTTATATTTACACTTCTTGTATAATGTAAACAAAACATTTGATAAAATTACCTAATTAAAACAATATCTATTACATCAAACAACCATTTTACCAGGCCGCCGGCCTTGTTTTGAATGATCCTTTTACTAGATTCTGAGGCTAATCAAGGGTCAACTAGGCTGCATAGGAGCATTTTAATAAATCAGTTGCTCTAAAGTAAGTGATTCACTTAGCATAATCTCCAATGTCACATCTTATAACTATTTAACCTTGCCACTAGTCTTTATTTGATATTTCCTCATGTTTAATTCGGAGTTTGATTAAACAACAGTTAAGCTGTGAATCTTCCGGATCTTGGCATTTTACTATTGCAGCTTTGCAAGAGCGTGCGCCTCTTGTATTGAGTGGCCCCCCTAACAATTTCCGGCGATCCTCGCCTAACGCTGGGCAAATACAGACTAAGGGGCATATGCATCAACCAAACTAATACCGATTCCTTAATAGCGAAAAATAAGGAATCGCCATTAAGGAATCGGTAATTGGCATGCATCAACAGATTCGGTTAAATTTAGCGATTCCTTAAAAATCGCTAAATTTACCGATTCCTTAATAGCGGGGCACGCAAACGGCCCCACTAGCAAATAGCGAGTTCGGTAATACCGATTTGGCTAATAGCGAGTTCGGTAATACCGAATTAGCAATTACCGAATCGGTAATAGCGAAATCGCAAATTGCCGCGTCGCTCCGGGAACAGGCTGATGACATCACCAACCAGGAAATACTGCTGCCCCACCCACATAGCCTCGAGAGAGGAGCAGACAGGAGCTGGAAAGAAGGACAGGCTGTGCACAGTGAGGCCACACAGATTCTGCCATTCACATCACACATCCATCATGTCGCAGGAAGTGCCATCCAGCGCTGAATCTGCACACAAGCGCAAGAAGAAGTTTTCGGACAGGGAGCTGGAGTACCTCATCGAGGGAGTGTCCAGCAAACACGACCGCCTCTTTGGCAAGCTGTCCCTCAAGGTGCCTGAGACCGAGAAGCGGCGCATCTGGCAGCGCATCCGTGAGAGGGTCAATGCGGTTGGCGTCACTAGCCGCAGCATCGACGACCTTAAAAAACGGTGGTATGACCTGCGGAAGCGCGCAAAAGAGAGGATTGCTGAGAGGCTCCGGGAGGCAAGAAGGACTGGAGGCGGAACAAGCACTGCACCATCCAACACAGCCCTGGAGGACCTTGTGGAAGGGACGAAAGAGCGGGAAGCCGTCGTGGGGGTGATCCAGATGGACACGTCCGGCGCAGCCACAAGTGCCCAAGGTAAGATGCATGCCTGTGCCACACCCAGCATAGCGTAAATCCACACCCATGCCCCCAGCCCAATCTCACTGTGTCTGCAGCTCTGGCACAGACAGTTCCACACATGACACTACTGCATCTTGGGAGTTGTAGTCTAGTCAGCCCAGAGTGCAGGTACAGGCGTAACTCCTCACACAACACATATTTTGTACATGGCTGTAGACTGTTCATTTGTTGGACCACAGAGGGACATTGATGGGTACAACACTATGTAGGTGTAATCATCCCACTAATCATGCACTGTTTCACACACAGATGCATCACCTGGGGACTCTGACGACAGCGACCAGCTGATCATATCTGAGACACCCGTGGAGTCAGACCAGGAGACTGCGCAGGATGCGCACGCACCGCCAACACCTGCCACCCCACCAGCACCACCTCCACCAGCGCCACAATCAACGGCACCAGCACCAGTGCCACAAACCAAGGCACCTGCGCCACAAGCCAAGGCACCACCACCTGCGCCACAAGCAACGGCACCAGCAAGCCAGCCTGCAGCTAGTACAGCCACAATACCGCAGAGGCACAGGCACCAAGTTGCGCCCTTGCAGGAGATGGCAACCCCCCCCGCAATTGGCACCCACGCAGCGCACATCCACACCACCTGCTGCACCACATGGAGGCTCAAGACACGCACGGCGTCACAGGGCCCGTCGCAGTTCCGTCTCCTCAGCTGACCAGGATGTCCCAACAACCTCTGCAATTGTGGCTAGCATCAGCTGCAACATCGTGCGCCTAGCGAGGGAGATGCGCGCCATGACTGCAGCAGTCACCGACATGGGCTCCGCGGTCAGGGACATGGGCACGGCGGTCAGGGACCAGACCACTGCGGTTGCTGATGGCAATGCTCAGCTCAGGGAGGAGGTACGTGAGCTCACCCGTGCCATCAGGGAGGGCCATGAGTCCCAGAGGAGGAGTAACCGGCAGCTAATGTTGCGTTCTGCCGCCGCTACCAAGGCCATACAACGGCACAGCAACTGCACCGCTGTGTTGGCACGCCGCACAGTCTCCCTGCAGGTGGACCTTGGGCACTTCTGCGGTGATGTGGCCAAGTCACTGGGACACATCACCACTGCTGTGGAACAACTTCAGAGCAGCACATGCAGTGCTGCAGCATTGGGAGGGGATGACACCAGTGAGGCTGCCTCCAGTGTCAGCAGCGTGTCACTGGCAGAGGCCAGCACCAGGCGCCGAAGTTCGCGTGCCTCCACGTGGACAGGCCGTGGTGAGGGTTTGGATGCACCTGAGCGGAGGCTTGGTGTACGTGGCAAGCGCCACTAGAAATTTGGACATGCTGCAGGTCCATGGTGGAGCAACCATGGCCATCCAATTATTGTGTTTGCACAGGCCTGACTTTAAGGAACCTTTTATTTACATTTATGCAATCGGAGCATGATTCACAATGCTAGTTCTGTTGCACAATCCTCAGTGCTACTGTGCATTAAACAGTTGCACCCAACACCAACTTGTAATGTCTCATTTTACCCAGGGTCAAAAATGATTTTGCATTATGTCTGTCCGCCTCCTATGGCCCTCTGCTGTGTTTGGGATGTGTGCCGGTCGTCGTTGGGCGGGTGGTTGGTCAGCCTGGGGGTCGTCATCCCTGTCCACCTCCATGGGTATCCCCCTTCTGGTGGCAATGTTGTGCAGCATTGCACATACAGCAATTATTCGACAGCATGTGTCTGGTTGGTATAGCATGGCGCCGCCAGTCTTGTGGAGGATACGGAAGCGGCTCTTGAGAATCCCAAAAGTCCGCTCTATCACATTCCTCGTGCTGATGTGTGCAGCGTTGTAGCGATGTTCCTGCGGGGTTGCTGGATTTAGGTATGGGGTTAGTATGTATTCCCGCAGGGCGTAAGCACTGTCACCTAGAAGATAGAAGCATAGACTTAGCATTGGTGATGTACATACATGTGTGGTGTTGGTGTGGGGAAGCGTAGTTCTACTTACCTAACAGGAGTCCCTCTCCAAATTCTCCATTGAGTAGTCGCCTGTGCATTCCACTGTTGCGGAAGATGTATGAGTCGTGTGTGCTCCCTGGGAATTGTGCCACTAGGTCCATTATGATGTTGTTGGCATCGCACACAACCTGCACGTTGATCGAGTGGTATGACTTGCGGTTCCTGAAAAGGTACTCATTTGCTGACGGAGGGCATATGGGGATATGCGTGCAGTCGATGCATCCAATCACATGTGGAAATTGTGCCACCTGGTAGAATGCCTGTTTGGTGCGGTCCAACTGCTGTGGGGTTGTGGGGAAGCTGATGTGTCTGTGGAGCATTGTCAGCATGGCATCTAGGAATTTTTTGAAGAAGCGTGACAGTGCGCTTTGCGAAACACCTCCGGCAACCGCAATTACCCCCTGGAAACTCCCTGAGGCCAGTAGGTGCAGGCTGCATAGGACCTGAACGTGCGCAGGGATTGCATTGGTACGGTGTGTCTGGTGCTGCAGTAATGGTTCCAGGTCTGCAATCAGGCGCATGATCATAGCGCGATTGAGGCGATATTTCTGGTACACCTCGTCCTCATTCTGGCCGAGCAGGGTTATGCGCAGTCTGAACACTCGCTCCTGGACCCTTCTCCTGCGCTGTCCTGCTGCATTGATCCGCATCCTCCTTGCAAGCACGTAGAGGGCAGCCATTTTGTGGGAGCCAACAGGGTCTCCTGGGCCAAATTTAAGGGTTTAGTGATTGCCTCAATCATTTGCACATGTAGGATTTTTTTTTTATTTTTTTTTTTGTGACTTTACCTCCAGGTTTTGATTCCCCTTATTTAGCTCTGGCAAAATAGCGATTTTTGGGATTTTCGTTATTAGCGAGTTTTGTTGCATTGGGGTGCGATTCGTTATTTGCTATTGGCAATTTCCGGGAGCTAATAGTGATTTCGGTAATTGCGAATTCGGTATTTAGCGATTCGGTAAATTAGCATTTTGGGTATTAGCGATTCGGTATGTTCGAGGTTATTTATTTAGCGATTCGTTATTTGCTCGGGTTTTGGGTTGATGCATTGGGATTGGGTATTTTTCACACAATACCGGGAGCTATTACCGAATCAGTATTTTACCGACTGGATTTTGGCTTGATGCATAAGGGTGTTTGTGAATAAAATCCTACGTTGGTGCTCCACAGAGACTACAAGATTTTGGGTCCTGATATTTCCAACTTGGCTGGTCTGCATGTGATGGCAATTTACCAAACCGTATCGCTATAAATTTAGATTTTAGATGGTAAGAAAATGGCTGATCCAAATATGCCGCCGGTTGCAGTTTTACATAGGATTGCAAGACCATCCATGCATGTGCCTGTCTGCTTAGGGTGGCCTTGTCCTCAAGTAATGAATGTTGCTTTGCTCCCTTCTTCAAGATTTGCTGGAAAGAGGGATAAGGAAGGTTCTTCTGCCAAGGATCTGTGATGTTTGTGACCTGTAGTGAAGCTTGAAAATATGCATAGTAAGCAGACTGCGGATCTTCTTGTAAGGCTGGCCAGAGTGCATTATTGATTTCATTATCCCGATTATACCAAATTTTATACCAGGCTCTTATCGTAACATATCTTCTATGAAGCTGTTGCTGTTGTAAGCCGAATTCCAATCGAACCTGCGCCGGTGAAGCATTATGCGGAAGTGAAAAAACTTTTTTGTATGCTCGCGTTTGGAGTCTATCCAGAACCCCAGCATCTTTCCCAAACTGGACTTCGCTTCCATATGCAAGGGTGGGGAGTAGTTTTACCTTCATGATGGATAGCACATTTAATTCTCTCTGGTTACACACAGACCTATGCAGGGCATTGAATAATAGAGTTTTAATGATGTACTATATAGTGCATTTCCCACTGAGAAACAACTATTTACATTTATTTTTCATTTAAGCTACCCAATATTTTATATGTAGCTACCTGATGGTGAAAGACCTAAAAAAACTAACAAAAGGCATGCGCTGCCTAAGCATCAGTTTTTTTGAAGCTTCGACGGCACAAGCATCTCAATCATCTCTGAGGCGAAGCAAAGTCACCCTGCATGTTAAGTAGGCATTCAATAGACGTTGCAGTGGGTGTTCCCACCCAACGCCCATGGATTTTGAAGCTGCCCCAACATTACAAAACCATGTAAACCTGGGGCAGTGCCAAAACCTTATGTCTCCCCACAGCAGGCGTAACGAGGGGAAATGTTTTCATTTCTCCTTGTTTTTTCCTCGTTGCTTGTGTGCTGCATTCAGGATTGTTTTTTTTGCAGGAAGGTGCCCCTTCCTGCACACAACATGTCCTGCCTATGTTGACGCTAGGCAGCAACTTGTGTGCCAACATAGGGGGAAATGGACAAGAATGCACCATATTTCCTAAATAAGGTGCATTCCTGCCCTTTCACATTGGCGTAGGGCAGTGCAGCAATAAGACATGCGGGGCTGCCCTACGCAGATGACTCATAAATGAGGCTCTTTGTTTTTAGCCACACCTTTGACCACGCCCCGAACCACTGACATTTTTTTGCTAAACACTGTTTAATTTATTTCCCCAATGTATAAATGATTTGCTGTGGGAATTGAGGGCGTTTATGGTTGTGGATAGCTGGCAATGATGAGGAGGCCCTAGTTCTGCACATTTTTGTCAGGAAGGGGTCCTTACGCCAAATATATTTTGACAGGTGGGTCTCGCCATCAAAAAGTTTGAAGACGTCTGCTCTAGAGAAACAACTTTAAACTAACACTGTCAGACACCGACTACAGGCTGATTGCGCACTGCCATTGGTATCATCACTGTCTTACAAACGCACACATGCTTACAGGAGCTGGCACTTACTGTCTTGGGCTGCCGCCCAGCCACAAATGAGTCCGAGTCGGTCCGGACTGCGGCGCAGGCATGTGGTGCTTACAGGCAGCAACTCTCATGTTAGACCTGGCACCATTGGCGTAGGTCTCCCTTCTATTTTTTTTGTCACTTTTTGTCTCCTTCGTGGTTGCTGGCGTTAAGATGCTCTGGGCGCTGTGCCACTGCCATTCAGTGTCACAGCGCGAATGCTCCTTATTATAAATTAACTGTATGAACTAGTATAGTCTTAGTAGTGCCAAGGAACATGTTAGGAAAGTCGAATTTGGTATGCTTGAGCTTCAAATATTAACGTGCATCAAGTACTGGTGATTGTCTTTATATTCTGAGTGTGCAACTACTGCTTTTGGAAAGCAGGTATCTTTTTGTCCAAACCTTCCTGTGTGTTTTCTTGGTATGTGTATTGGCCATCTGGTTTAGAGGTGTGTACCTTCGGGATGCAAAGACGGACCTCTGTCCATGTAACAAGAGGAAAAGGACTTTGAAACTTTCATCCATCTACTGAAGCAACTACCCAAGGGCCTGATTTGAGCTTGCCTCCTGCCGAAGTCTCAGGGACATTAGACTTCATTCGTCAGCAGCTCGGATTCCTCTTGAAGGGAATCCTACTTGCAGGTGAGGCCTGTTTCGAGAAAACCAGGGTCTCTAGTCCTACTGTGGGGAAATCCGCATTTGACTTTCTACAGGAACGATTGCTATCGCCATTGTGGGCCCCTGCAGCTGAGGAGCTGTGCTGCTGAGTGCCCGCATCTGACTTGCTACATAAAACTATTGCTATCACCATTGTTGGCCGCTGCAGCTGAGGAGCTGTGCCGCTGAGTGCCCGCATCTGACTTGCTACAGAAACTACTGCTATCGCCATTGTGGGCCGCTGCAGCTGAGGAGCTGTGCCGCTGAGTGCCCGCATCTGACTTGCTACAGAAACTATTGCTATCGCCATTGTGGGCCGCTGCAGCTGAGGAGCTGTGCCGCTGAGTGCCCGCATTCGACTTGTTACGAAAGCTACTGCTATCGCCATTGTGGGCCGCTACAGCAGAAGAGCTGTGCCGCTGAGTGCCCGCCTTTGCCTTGCTACGAAATCCATTGTTGTTGCCGTTGTGGAGAGCTGCAGCTGAGGAGGAGTGCTGCTGAGTGCCCGCACTGCTATCGCCATTGTGGGCCGCTGCAGTTGAGAAGCTGTGCCGCTGAGTGCTCGCCTAGGCCTTGCTACGAAAACTACTGCTGTAGCTAGTGTGGGCCGCTGCCGCTGAAGAGTCATGCCACTGAGTACCAATATTGGTCCTACCACAAGGATACTACGAGAATCAGTTCTATCGCTATTTTGGGCCGCCGCTGCTGAGGAGCTGTGCCGCTGAGTGCCCACCTTTGTTTTACTACAGAAGCCATCGTTACAGCTATCGTGGGCCGCTGCAGCTGAAGAGCTGTGCCGCTGAGCGCCCACGCAAGCCCCTACGTCATGAACTTTGCCATCATCTGTGTGTGCCGCTGGGCACCGCCTTCTAACCCCATCCTAGGGTTAGCGTGAGTGCACGCCGCGGACCGCTGCAGCCGAGGAGTTGCGGCCGCTGAGAGTCCGCCTGTCATCCCGCACCTTCACCGTGAAGCTGTGCCCCCTTTTATATCTCGGGTACATTGTGCATAACGGGCCGCCTAGGCCCCGATCTCGAACTAAGCCCGTTCCACCCGCACGCACCAGTGCTTCCATCGCCCTGAATGAATCTGTAACTATGTGCATTGTGGTTCTTTGAGCATTTCTCCGTTTCGTGCTTAACCTATATAAAGATAACTATTTTTCTATACTTGCTTGTAGTGTCCGTTTTGTAGCGTCTTTCCAGCGTTATTGTGTATGGTCATAAATGCTACACACACTGCCTCTGAGTTAGGCCTGTCTGCTCGTGCTACGTTACCACAGGGTTGAGCAGGGGTTATCAAAGGGTGTAGCCCCCTTACTCTGACTTAGGAAGAAGGATCACTATTTGACACCGGCGCCAGCTGCTGCCAACTGGAGGCCCCCATTTCTAACATCTGGTCTGCAAGGGATGGCTGCAGGCAGGCTGTGCTCAGACAGGCAAGACCGTGAGACACCGTGGGCCACGGCAATTTCGGTTTGCAGCCCGTCACCGGCCTGCAGTGAACAGGCTGCCCTGGCTGACTCCAGTTCCCAGGCAGGATCGTCCAGTGTGACTGTGTTACCGGCACAAGGCACAGCTGAGTGAGCTACACGGTGGAGCTGCCTGCAAACAAGCCAGCCTAGAGCCGCCTTCCTCAAACTGAACTCCCCGCTCCGGGCATCAGGATGTGACGTCCACAGCCGCGCTGGGTATCTGACTGGACCTGCTGTTTTGGCACTAGTTATTAGGCACTACCCGATGATGACATCACGGTCAGGCTGTCAGTCAGAGCACTGCACGGGGAATGATCACAATAATGAATGACACACTGGTAGCACTGGTCTTCAGTTGAGAGTGAGCCTGCCAGCACCGCCTTCACTGACAGTGCGAGCCTCAAAGCCTGCGGGAGCACAGCACGTGCAATGCACACCACAGGCGGCACGCTGCCAGCTGCTGACTTGAGGTGTTTTCACTCAGTGACAGAGACACAACAGATATGCGTGACAGTGCATTTCAGTGTGGTAATGCGGACTACCACACTGAAATGCGTTAGTCGAACGCCTGATGTGTGGTACTTGGAGGACTGTGCATGGGTGTTCCCATGCTACCACCCAAGGGTTCAGATGCTAAGACCTAATTACTAAAAAAAGTACACAAGGTTTTGTGTCCAAAAATAGTGTCCACTTCAACTAGGCGTTATCATATAGATATGCTTTTATTTCTCCTTTCTGTTCCGACTTTGCATGTGTGCTGCGTTGTACAGCACACACAATGTGGGAAATGTTTTAAAGTTTGTCTAAGCAATGTATTTTGTACTGAATGGCTAGACTCATTCTGATACCCTTGCACTATGGTACAAAGGTGTATGTGTGGCGCACAGCAGCACATTCCAGCACCAGCACAGTGCCATATTTCTGTAAAGGCGTTCTCCTGCTTTCTCCTGGTCATGCAGTGTAGAATTTGCTGCAACCTCTGCAGTGCGCTGCGTGATAATTTAGTCAATCTGGGCCTGAGTTATTTATCACATGTGTGCTGGTAATGATATCACGTGACAGCTGTTTATAGCTCTTGTGCTGGGAGTGGAATCAGATCTCATGAGACTAGCACATTTATAATATATGGGCAAAAGAGAAATAGGTGCTGGACATGGAAACAGAAGTGGAAGGACTGAGTTATTTATATCCAGCGCTGAACAAAGGAATCAGTCGCACAATGAGTTCAGATAGGGATAGAATGAGTGATACACAACTTGAACTGGCAGGTGAATCAGTGCTGGGTCTGAGGTCAGGTCTAGAGGGAATGATTTACTTAGATAGGAATCAGTCCTGTGAATGACATCAGGTTTGGATGGAGTGACTTACTTATACCTCATGAGCTGGGATGGCAATCAGTCCTACAAATGAGCTCATATAAAGATAGAGTGTCTGACACATAATTTGTGCAGGCAAGAGAGTCATGCTGGGACTGAACTCAGGAGTGACTGGGATAGGAGTCAGTGACTGGGAATGAATGAGATCAGGTATAAAGGGAGCCCTTCACGTGTAACGATGCACTCTTGGGATACAGGCTCCACCCTTACATTTTGCACATATTCATTGAACGCGTCTGTTTGCCTTCAGTGGCGTCTAGGTCTGCAGGCCCAGTGTGGGTGATCCATGTTGTGGGTGTTGCTTCACCACCACAGCACTGGAAGTGTACCTTCAGCAGTGTTAGCGCTGCACCCTTATGAAGTTATGGGGGGTCTGATGGTTGTTAAAGGTCTCACTACCTGCAGGTCAAGCAGAGGCATCTACTGATGCTCTTGGTAAAGTCTCTCCAGCCTTACACAGAGCGGGTTCTTTACTCCACCGCCCTACTCTTAAGTATGTGCATGTGATTGTATTAAAAGTAGTATGTGTGGTGATATGGATGTGTGCTAAATGTTTCCTCCACAGGGATGTACGTCACACAAAATGGCGATTCCTTACAATAGCTTTATGGGCAGTCTGGCCTCTCTGTCCTTGTCACAGTCTTTGGAGGCATGTGACTCCCACACTCTGCTGTACACTTTCAGCTGCCACTGGTTTGTTGGTCGCAGGGCACACTCCGCTCACAGATTTTCACAGCAGCAACACCTGGATTGAACCTGTTCGGCTGCCTGGTGTAGAACAGGTGTTCTGACCAGCAATAGGCTGTTCCTACTCGGGGTGCAGTGCTTAATTTGAGCGGGTGGTTTCTGGTGCTCGGCACCTGCACTTAATTGGCAACACTCAGCCTCATGCATCAAGCCAAAATCCAGTCGGTAAAATACCGATTCGCTAATAGCTCCCGGTAGCGAGTTAAAAATACCCAATCCCAATGCATCAACCCAAAAGCAAAAATCGCTATTTAAGGAATCCTTAAATAGCGATTCCTTAAATAGCGATTGCATTTAAGGAATCCCAAATTGAGATTCCTTAAATGCAATGCATGAAAGTTAAAAAATTAGCGAATTCGCTAATAGGGGGAGAAAATTACCATGAAGATGAACTGCATGGTAATTTGCTAAAAGTTTGAAAAATGCACTTTTGTGCATTTTTCAAAGTTTCATGTTGCGCACACACATGCCCTTAGAGCATGTGTGTGTGCAACATATGTGCACATATCAATTTCAGGGGTGCAATAGGGTGTCATTTTGACACCCTTGCACCCTTGAAATTACATGAGCAATTTGCGAGAACCTACTGGTACTCGCAATTTGCTCATGCAATCTCCAATTCATTCCTATGGGCCTGGAGGCCCATAGGAATGATTGGGACGGCATTCCTTAATTGCTACTCGCAATTTGCTAGTCGCTATTAAGGAAAGTTAAGGAATCGCTATTTGAATAGCGATTCCTACAGGCATAGCCTTTTGCTATTCCTTATTAGCGATTCCTTATTTTTCGCTAATAAGGAATCGCAAATGGCATTGTTGATGCATGTGCCCCACTGACACTTACAACAGTCTGCCACATGGTGGCACAGCTCATCTATTTTAGAGATTAGCACAAGAATACAATATTCAATAAACATTACTAATACCTGCATTCCCAGACATTCCTTTAGCTTTGAGGACCTGGAAAAGTCCGAACAGTCGCACTTTTAGGTGAGAGAGATGGATAGTAGTTGTTTTGGTACCACCATTGGCAGCGATGACACAGCAATGGGTGGTGCAAGCTGCAGTGGCCTCCTGGGCAGGACCCTGCATTTATAATTCTACAAATTAAGCACTGTTGAGATGTCTGGTTAGAACTCTACTAGTCCATCCTGCTCCCTGATTCTAGTGAAGAAAGCCCAGTAAGATGTAAAGACAGCAATGACATTAATAAACAAAACACTCCATATAGAGATGACCATGTCTTCAGTGCCAGAGTTATAAATCAGCCTCACGCATTAGATGCCCCACAACCACTTCTCCACAGTCAAAACCATCTCCTATCGGATCCACCTAAGTGCTTGATACCAACATGACAACATTGTAAAAGCCTAATTACTCAATGTTTCCATCTCAGAAATGACCATATGGTCATCACGATTTGGAAGGACACAGTCATTAATGGACATGATATGATACACTCAATAGAATAGCTTAATATCTGCTCAGCCCATCCTTGTAAGGTAATGCATATCTTCTGAATGAGACGTGAAGCTGCTTACTGGCCCATAAGAACTACGTTATAGTTAATAGCAAGGATTGTAAAAAAAAACATGACAGTTCATAAGGGAAATTTGAAAGATGTATAGTAGATAAGGGGAGTAGGATAATTTTAAACAGTAGCCTTCTAAAATAGTTAAAGGAAGGGAACCCGTGTCTTCATGTCTTGCTTCCCTCTGGATACCAGAGGTGCTATATTCAGCTCCAAGGTACATTGTCTGCATTGCATGAACCGCACCCCCAAGTATGAGAAGTAATGCCCAGTCCACTGCAACTTAACCAGTTCTTTGTGGTTGCAAGCTATCGGGTCACAAATAGTTTTAGAACAATGAAGTCAGGCCGAAGGCGTCCCCATATATAAGACCAGGTCCACAAATCTGTATCTAATATTTTGATATATATACAAAAGAGCAGGCTCTAGTTCATATGTTTAAGTAGGAGAAATAGAAATGGTCATGAACCGAGTCAAAGGCCTTTTCAAAATAGACAGAGACCAGGGCGATACGTTCCCTAGACCCACTGAGCGCAACAAGGCATTATTATGGAGGCAAAGACAATGGCGGGTGCTCTACCCAGGCAAGAAGCCATTTTGGTCATAGTGTATGAGGACAAGAAAACCTGCATCAGCCTTTTTGGCAAGAACCTGGGCCAATATCTTAGTCTCATGACTGAGTAGGGAGATGGGGTGGTACGGGGTACAGTCTTCAAAAGGATCCCCTGGTTTAAGTATCTCCAACACTATAGCTCCCCTAATATCATAGGGTAAAGTTCCAATATCAAAGGACTCCAGGTACACAACTAGGATTGGGGGAATTAAATAAGAGGCATGCTGTTTAAATAACTCAAGTGGGAAGCAGTAAATAAGCTCCCCAGCTTTATCTCCAGGTTCATGCATGCGGCAGGGCAGATGTGTCTAGTCATTTTTGCCTCAGGGTAAGATGCAGTAATTCAAGGTCATGTAGTTCATGGTCATCGGGCTGGTCTTTCAGCCATTTTTCATCAGTATCGATATTTGCTTCAAGATCACAAATGCCCTTACTTGTACGTGTCTTAGCGTCAGCCTGATGAACGATGATTTTCCCTCTCAGCACAGCCTCCAGCGCCTCCCACAACTTGAGAGAGACTTGACCGAACTCTCATTTATCCGATATCTGCTGGAGAAGGTGCCCCTCAGAGTGGAGGTCATGGAGCCACCAGGTGCTAAGTCTCCACAGTGCCCCATCTCCCCCTGAGACCATTGGAGTTTAACCTGAATTGGGGTAGGTCTGTCAAAGCCTGTGGGAGTCATTGTGCTTCAGCTGACCTCCCTATTTTACATTTTATGCTAACACCAAACAGTCACAAGTGTAGTGCATTGTATGTCCTAAGTTAACATGACGGACCATGACGTCCTTTTCGAGTAGGCATAGGTCTTTGTTACTCTGGACTATATGTGCATAAAAGTCACCAAATTTGTATTTAATGAATTTTAGATTATGGATTTATTGACATCTCTTAGACCTGGCTATTATTATATTCTGATTGGCTTTTTAGTGTGGATATGTATTGTATCGTATTTGTACATTTATGGTCCTAAGACCGAAATAAAGATTTATGATGCTTCAGATAACCTTCTCAGGTCGATAGAGGGAAGAAGTAAGTTATCTAGGTGATAGGGTGATTCACAGGGTGGTAATGATAGGTAAATTCCCCACGCCCTTTCCATGAGTCTGCTAGAGCCCATGATTGGGTCCATGTATTGAAGGCGGTTGTCCTGTGTGCATGAGTTGCTCCCCCAACATCCATTCTGGGTTCATGACTGCACACCGGCTACAACTGTTATGCCCAATGGTAACTATAGCAACAGCTTTGAGAGTGTCCTTAAAGTGGTGCCTAGGAGATGTGGCGAGTGTAACCAAGATGAAAGTCCATTTCCTGTTCCCAAACATACCCTTTACCACTGTGTGTAAACTTCCAGGTCTTCGTTATATGCTTTCGTGACTTAAATTGGAAACAGCTTATGTATTAAAACTGCAGTACTGCGACAATTATCGGTGTAACTTGAAGCTCTGGCAAACACTTGTCAGCGGTGTGGGGTGTGCACAAGTTTGACAGCAAAACCAGAGACCGGCAAGAGGGTGCAGCACCTGCTCGGGTGATGGGGGGGGGGCTGCTCTACCACCATCAATGTGGGAGTTGCAAGGGCCGGTAGCATGAAGCATGGAGGCCTGTGTACAGAGCATTAATGGGTCAACAGCCCAGAGGATGGCATGGCAGCTGATAAAGGTGTTCTGCAAATGTCTGTGAGCAAGTACAAGGACAGTGTGCAGCACTTGATTCAACCAGTTAAAGCAGAGATGAGTAAGTATGGTAGAGCTTGGCTGTTGAATGAGAACCTGGGAGAAGACACTTCAGAGACTGCAGACAAGCAAGGGTTGGCACTGCAAGAATGGCCAAGCACCATGATGATGAAAACAACCACACTGCTGCAATGGATAGCATCACTGGACAGCCGCGTTTAGAGATCAAGTGGCTCCAGCACCAAAGGAGGAAAGAAAAGGCAAGGAGATCGACCAAAAGCCAAAGGAACCTAAGTCTGTAGTCTATGTGGTGGTTGTGGGATCCACCTAGAAGGACATGGCCATCAACAAGAGCCGGCTTAATAGTGAGCATATAAGCGCCGTTGTCAAAAAATGCGCATTATCTCTTTTGGTAACGCTGGTGAGGGGAGGGGCTTCAACACAAACCTTGGTGCACAGTTTGGCTTCAGAGGCTTAGACCACACATTGCAACTAGCACTCGGGCCAGTCGAGTGCCCCTTAGCACTGGGGATCATTCAAGCACACCCTCTGATCCAACAATGAGGCTTCATGCTGTGGCACCAACATCTGTACCACAGGCGGGTGATTCAGGTGTCATAAGTACAGCCCCTCATACCTTGCCCTCTTACTAGTGGACTGAACATTTCTGCTATGTACGGTAGCTCATCTTATGCCCCACCCTAGGGAAAAACCCGTAATAAGTGCTAATTATTCCACCCAATAAATACCGTACCCCATGGTGTCTTTATCATTTATCTGTTGTGATAAACTTCGAACTAACAATAGGCATCTCGTATTGAGGATCTTGAAAATTATAGCACCCTGCTCTTAGAACAAACCCTATGAGACGATTGATGTTAAGAGACATATATGAGCTCTTTCACCTTCAAGACTAATGGGTCATGACCTCCTCTAAACACTCAGGTGCTTCAACCAGACTCCTCCATTGAGGGCAGAAGTGCTAGATTGTACCTGCCCCTTTATATATCTAGAGCTTGGTGACAAAATGCCCCCCTTAGCAGCACAGTTTTAAATGACAGCTAATACCCATAGGGTGCCATATCGGTGAATTACGGCATAGCGCCCCAGTAGAAAACTCCTGCCCTACTCCCAACATTGCAGAGGGATGTGGACTTCCCCAGAAGTCCAAAGGTGATGTTGAAATGGATTGCAAACTTCTACTAAAATGGCTGTTTCAACGAGGGGCATGGGCTATATTTGAAATGGTGACAAGTGTCCTGTGAAGCCAAACTACTGGAGAAAGTTGCACCAATACAAAGAAGGAATACCAAACCAATCTTCTGTTTGTCTTTGATGTTGTGGTTTCTCTTCTGTAGGAGCGTGGGGAAAACTAATACTCATGAAAATTGAAGAAGGACAAGAGAGGGCCATATGTAGTAGACATTTCTTAAATTCAGCTTTTCATTATTTCTCTAATTAGACATAAAAATGGTACAACAATGCACAGGAAATTAAGGCAAAATACTGAAAACAATTATTAATCTATAAGTTTTGTCCAGAGGCAGTAAATATAAATCAAAATTCAAAACAGCAATTCACGTTTTTATTTCTATCATAAAACATCTGCTCAATACCTTGTGACTGCCAGATAAAACGTATTACAAGGGGTCCAATGTTATCACAATAGGTTGAATGTGCTCTCAAATAAAGATGTTAGTCAGTGTTAAGCTGGTGGCAGGCTCCAACTCTTGTTTTGAGGTACCACTATACAGTCCCTTCTGTACCCTTAGTGTGAGAAGTTGGCCAGGTATATGATGTCCACTGATTAAAGTAGGCACCTTGCACCAGTCCAAACAACCCTTATGGTGATTTAAGAGATCAAAGATAACCTTAGAAAGCTATCCAAGTGGTAGCTGTGGAGAGCAGCCATCAGACTTAGTCCAGAAGGAGTGTAAAGCAGCTTGTTTTACAAGAATGCAAACTTATTGCATTGGTTAAATGAAAGGAGAACCACACAGTAGTTATAAGAATATATATTAAATACCTCACAGTATCTGCTATGCGCATATAAACACAAAGCACACAATACTGTAGCACAGAAACAATTGTAAGTAGCACTAATACACAGTGGCCTCCGAGGGGAGACCAAACCATATACTAAAATAGTGGAATAAGAACCATGACTCGAGTCAAGACAGTATCTAGAGGTTGTAGAATTGCTGGGACCCCAAGGAACCAGCCAAAGTGAGTAAGGAGCGACCCCATGGAGGACGGTTGCAGTGTGAGAACACGACAGCGTGCTACGTACAATTCAATGGGAGAGTCGGTGTTGCAGTTTTAGTGTTTAAGGACCCTTCCCAGTAGATTACGAGGAAACCCTTTGGAACATAGAAGGTTGGAGAGTCACCCCACGTGTGGATACCGAAGTACTAGAGTGACCTATGCCAGGGAAGCCGGCTGCATAGGGCTGAAGTGGCATCAGAAACCGTTGTCGATCTCAAAGGGAGTCTTCAAAGAAATGTCACTGCTGGAAAGAACAAAAGTGTCTGGTGGAACCCACAGGTGAATTCTTGAAGGAAGGAACCTGAAAGTAGAGGGGACAGAGTTTGGGTCCCGCAAGAGTGACAAGGGGCTCGGTAGACGAATGCCCACCAATATCAGGTGCTTCAGGTGTGAAGATTGAAACCTTGACTCTGCAGCCACGGGGACCAGGAAACGTTGAGGATGACCAGGAACCGGATACAAGCTTTCCCACAAAGGATGTCGAGTGCTGAGGGGTCTGTGTCTGGCGGGAGCACCAACAAACCTTGGCAGCGGCAACCCATGAAGAAAGTCAAGGAAGGTCACGTTCTGGCCCAGCAAGGACCAAGAGACTTACCACAGCAAAGGGAGTCAGGGAAGGCCTGGAGCAACCAGGGGTGTCCACGAAAAGCAGTATTGTCCCTCAAATGGACCCACAGGCCAAAGGCACAGGAGTCGCGAGGGGACCTCTAGCAGTTTCACAAAACAACAGCTTTCAGGGCACAGAGTGCGAGGAGGCCGAAGTCCTTTGTACAAAATGTGCGAGAGGTTGGGGCTATCGATAGTCCAATGAACTTAGTTGGGGAATCACCCAAAAGCATATGCACTTGCAAATGACCTCAAAGCACGTAGAAACTCACTTCCTGCTTTGCTGGAGCCGTCGGAGTCCTTAAGAGCTGAGGATCAGTAGACTGGTCAGTTGCGTTATGATGCCTGCGAATGCAGGGGAGTGACTCCTTCACCCCAAGGGAGACACTTCAGTTGTCCTTGATGCTCCACAGGTCCAGCATGGAGCTGTATGGTGCACGGGCACAGAGGATGCTTTGGACGGAGAGGGAGATGAAGTCGGGCCCAGTTGAAGTCCAGAGTGTCCAAACGGTCGAAGGTCAGAATCTTGTCCATTTAGAATCTAGGGTACTACAGCGAGGTAAGCCCTTTGTACCCATGGGAGAGGGTTGGACAGATTCAGGGGACCCTCCCAAGGGAGGGTCAGGAGAGTGGGGAGGATACTCCCCTGTCCTTTGGCCAGTTTCACGCCAGAGCAGGAGCTCGTTCGCCGTGCTCTTCCTCCACTCTTCCACCGCTCTCCTGCTTTCCCTCCTGCCCTCAATTTCCCCCCAGTAGCTGGCGTCAGCACTTCCGGTGCAGCGAGGAGTGGCACCGATGAAGAGCACCTAGAGCCGTGGGTGTCCTCTGACAGCGTGGAAGCGGGCAGCAATAGGCTGGTTCGTCTTGCACTGCAGTGAAGCCTGCCTGCCACATACAGCATACCTGGATCAAATTATTACCCCCTTGAACACAACGCTACCACAGTTTCTCTGGTTGCGACACCCCGGTGGGGGACACCACCCTGGAAGCACTAAGACGCCATAAAGCGGACACCGGAGTGTGTAAGTGTGAATGCTACAGCTGTGGAGACAGCTGTGGGACAGTCGAGGTGAGAGGGCGCATGGACCCTGCAAAAGAAGCTTGGACAGACTGAGTGCGGCTTGTGGCCTCCCTGAGCGCCCCTAATTGTTAAAAACCCCTGCACCAAGCGCATCCCAGGCGCACCCCAGAGGTATTCAAAGTGCACACCAGGCGCACAACAGGCATATCATCTGCCTAATAGGAAGACATGACAACAGCAGGTCAACAACAGTCGCCCTAACTACAGGGCAGTGTAGCCTGATATACGATTGTTGCAAATCCCTTTGTGATGCCAAAAATCCCCGATGGGAGGAAGGAGGCCAGACTGACTCCTTGAGCCTTCCGTCTCATCCACCCAGGAGAGGCTCCTATTTTAGCTCCCATAAGTAGCCAAAATGTGGCAAAATCTTTCCTCAATGAAGTTTTAATCAAGCTCAGCACTTACCAAGTTCCAGTTAGAACAGATAATGGTAAGTTAACCACCCTGGCACCAGCTTGAGACATACTATAGCCTGTAACTACTGAGCTTGTCAAATTCTGGGCACCCCACGGCCTCTGTAAATCTATCTCAAAAGCAGCGCTTAAGGAGCTACTCATCAGAAATCTAGCAGACACCCAGAAGCAAGGCCTAGTCTTAAGCCACAGAGTCAGACCGGGAAGTTTCAGGAGCAGCAGAGAGAAAGCCCTCCTATCTTACACCCTCAGTAAATCCAAATCAAGACAAACCGGCCACGGGACTCAGACCTCCACCTCCCCAAATAGAATCTTCTACACCACCACCCAAGGAATTTATTCCCTACAACACAAGATGATAAAAAGGAAAACGGTAGTCGGTTTGAGTCAGCAGCTGACAGGAATGAGGGCGCAGGCCCATCCTCCCGAGATCCCTCCACAACAGCCAAGACTGCTCAGTGTCAGGTCAGATCCTAGGGCCACTTAAGATGAAGAGCAAGCACAAGATCTCCACCGCTGGTCCAATCACCAAATACTTGCTCTCTGCGCTTTACAATGGCGCTCCAACTTCAGCAGGAGCAGACCTCCCTGACAGCAATCCAAGCAGCAAAGATGAGGCCCTTCCTACAAAAAGCTCTCTAGCATGCCTCCCCCTCGACTCACACAACTCAGGTCCCATTATTAAGGATTGCCAATCCTACTCCTACCCTGGCATAGGGGGTGTAATCAGGCCCATTCCATAATTTTCAAGGCCAGTCACCGAGCCAAAAGTCTACACGAGCTTCGTCTCAATGGACCTCAATCATCCTTCACCGATAGATCTAAATTGACATTGAGTGCCCCAGGAGAGACTATAATAATAGTCGCTCAGTTACATCAACCTCAACCAATCTCCCCCCCCCCCGCCAAACCTTGTACAGGTTACTGCTCTAGATTCCCCAGAAGCCCCACATAAACAAGAGCTGAGAGATCGAACCTCATCATTTCTATAAAACCTAGAAACTAAAATAGAACAAACACTGGAGCTTACCCTACAGCTGTTTCGATCCCCCAGAGGAATATATATTTTCATTCCACTACTCAAAACATAAGACAACTCATACAGAACGTCAGCCTCAGAGTCTCCTAAACTCAGCAATCCACAATACATAACGGCCAAAGCTCTACTCTGGCAATCTTCCAAGATGGAACTCCAAATAGCCTTGAGCCAAGTGGACCTGAACAAAAAAATGGACCATATAAAGAACACCTATCGAACTTCGCAAAGCACCTGCTCCTGCGCAGCAATTATTGATCTGTGGTCACCTTTACCAGCAATACTGACTACTCTGGTGGATTCAATCCACAATATTAGCAGACCAGCTCCATCAAGGCTGCAACCAAACCAAACCAGCTCAAATTAACTCACCAGAAAGCTTATCACAAACATCACCACAAATATTAATCCCGCAAACATCCATCGCACCAGAGAACCCAGTCTTCCTGGGCCCTCCAGTCACTGTGCTCAGTTCTTCCATCAGCCGACCAGCAGATGAAGGTTCAGAAAGCTCATCGATCCCTAAGTGGACAGAAGGCTCAGTCTAAGGAGAACAGAGTAGTAGAGAGCACATGGGCTTACTGTACTGAACAGCTCTACAATGGAGAGCCGGGTGAAACTCAAGCATTCGATCCCATACAGACATAAAATCCCCAAGATAAGCAGGATTTAAAAATCTCAGAAGTAGAAGTAGCTAAAACCATTAAACAAATAAGAAGGGATGGAGCTCTGAAACCTAACGGAATGCCAGCAGCAGTCTTCAAATCAGCCCAAACTTTTTGGGCAGGGATCCTCACTCCACTCTTTAACCACGTCTTCCTTACAGCTACAATTCCGCCAACATGGCAGGGTTCAATCCTTCATCCAATGTACAAAAAGGGAGACCGCTCAATTCTGGCCAACTATCGGCTAATAGCTCTATTGGACATCGAAGCTAATGCCTACGCCCACATCCTACTGGCCGAATTGGAAAACTGGGCCACGGGAAAAAACATCCTTCCTAACAGTTAGTCAGGATTTAGACCTGACTGCTCAACAACAGATAATAGCACAGAGTATAAATTATGAAGAGCCACTCCGGATAAGCAGCCACCTTTATTCTGCTGCTTTGTGGACTATAGCGTGAGGTTTGATAGAGTTGACCAGGAAACTCTATGGCATAAATTAAATTCCTGGGGATCCACCCCAAACTTCTCACAGAAATAATGTCCCTCCATCAGGGGACCTGGGTTAGGATCAAAACCAGTGCTACGATAGTGACAGTAAATTTCCATCAAACATCGGCCTAAAACAGAGGTCTTCAAACTTTTGGATGCCGAGACCCCCCTGTCAACATTTTCAGGCGTAAGGACCCCCTCCTGCCAAAAATGTCTAAACCTGTAGGCAGGGCTACTGGAAATATGAGGCAGGTGAGAATAAAAAGACATGACAGGCTTGACTAAAATGTGTGGGATAAAATGTAAACAATGTTATGTGATGCTGCGTATTTTGGGATAGCATTGCTTCATTATTTTGACATTTTTTACACACAGTAACACAGAGGAAAGATTTCATCCAATCAGTACCAGTTTAAAACCAAAATACAGCAATTAACATCAGAAAGATGTCTAGTCAACCTTTGTGAAGGGCCTTCCACTCTGCAGGAATACATGCTGCCTCGTTTGAAGCTCATCTGGCCCTGGCCGGGAGCAGCAGGGGTCCCTTAAAACCCTGGCGGTCTTGTGCAGAGTTAAGCAGTTTAGAGATATATGACAAGCTCCCTCACGACCTATATTTCTTTGGTTTATGTTTACAGCATTAGATAAGGGTAACATATATGATTTGTACAATTTGACACTTTAGCCATATGATTTAATTGTTATAATTTTATTTATTCAAGAATACATATAAAAGATTTTTTTTTTTCCTTTTTTTGTACAAAAACATGAAGCTATATATTTACATTTATGTGCAGTATTTTTTATACATAATTATACACTCCTAAACATTTGAGGAACAAATATATTGTATGGTGCAGACCTCTACACAGATATATATAATCAGCTAACAGACTCTCCCAATCACAACCATAACACATTCACACACTATCCAATATCAACCGCTCTTCATATCTGGATCATGGGGAGACCTAGACCTAATTGGTTGCCACACCCCTATTGATGATCTCAATTCAACAGGGTTTATCAGATGGTCGACGCGCCTTTCAGTGGGTTGGAAACAAACAATGGACCACCTTCCTCAGGACCATGCCAAATAAGCTAACAAACCAGACAAAGGGTACCTACAGAATTTAAAGCAATCCATTTAGTTAGTGTAAGCCCTTATAGTAATTACTCTGTCTATATATTTCGATTGGACTAAGTAAAAACTATTTCTAATTAAAGTTCATCACATGACCTCCAACAACATAGACTACCAACATTGAGTGTGTCACATGCAGACTTATCACCGAGGTTTCCCCTACTTACATTGGGGAACACCTAAGGAAAGATACATGCGGGAGAACAGACTCTTAATTTTAAGTCTAATACAAATAATTTACATTTAAAAAAGCACACAGAGAGGCAACACAAATATTACAAAAATGTACAAGTGTACAGTAAGTAAATCAATCCGGACACTTCAATGATATGCGGTGTATTCTTTTTTAATGTCGCAAGATGATCGAACAAAGCACTCGAAATACAGCCAACGCGTTTCGCCCCAATGGGGCCTCCTCAGGGAAATAATCAGAGTCCTCCATTCTTATGATGATCGCTCACATATCGCGATCACTACTTCTTGCTCTTTGTAAAAATGCTAAATCTTTCGTCAATTCCCAATAATGGATACGAAAAAATCCTCAATTTTATTCCACACTTAGTATCAGTGGTCCACAGTTGCTTAAAAACACATAAAATCCTCAATTTATGTGGCGAAATCCAGATTCAAATTTCCCTCGTGTTCACTATGATAGGTGAAAACTCCAGAAATTAAAAGTTACTTCATTTATAGCCCCAGTAGGACGCCGTGCCTCTCGACCCGCCACCAGCCTTCGAACATCAAATGGAAACGGACACACATTGTTTTATCTGGCAACTCATGGTTAATTTAATATAGTGCGTCTTCACTTTTTCGTCGAGCCGATAATGCATATAGTAGCGCTGGGGACTTATATAGCAAGGAAAAAGTAATGCCCAGTAGTGCAATCATTAAGTCATTCACATCGGACAGGAACTGACCGAATGGGCAGACTATGGTCCTTTTACAATATCGCATGTAACTCTTGTGTTGAGTCCTATTTCACATGTTGGGCCCGCAAAATAATTGTGTACTACCCATGCTGTCGGTGATGGGTGAACGTTCATTTACAAGGCTTTATCATTTTACACTATAGGTATTCCCCGAGAGGGCCCATAGTAAGTGATGATTAGGGCAAATACTCTTCGCGTATTTGAAATGTTACAACGGAGCGACTAATCTGTGGAGCGCACATCGTTGATGAGTGCAGAAAATCGCAACTATAATAATATGACCGTTATGGTATTCCACTAATCGAACTGATGATTACTTATGCACACTAATCTCATAGGAAGATCACTTACGGGTACAGAACCCATATATATGGAGTATCCATTAAGAGCATATAGGACTGAGTTTAGAGCTACAACTAGGTAAGATGACTGATTGCATAACCAGAGTCTTCTGCATAACTAACTCATGAGCTCATTAGTTTTTAATAGATTGTTGCGTTCTTTGTTTTTATATTTGCACACAGCAGTTGAAATTCAACTATCGTGGCCTCTGTCAATTTGAAGGTGCACTAATACACTCATTATAAGTATGTGTCCAGATCAAAAATTAGATTCGGAAAGAGTTACCACACAATTTGAGTCACCGTGAACTTATATATTTTCACACCACTATGTAAATGCATGAACACTTTCTCTCACCCTTCTCTTCTGTCTCTTTAAACAACCCTAAAAAACATTTCATCTTTGTAGCTGTATAATACTTCTTGATTCCACCATAACCGACTAACTGTGAATGATTTGTATTAGACTTAAAATTGAGAGTCTGTTCTCCCGCATGTATCTTTCCCTAGGTGCTCCCCAATGTAAGTAGGGGAAACCTCGGTGATAAGTCTGCATGTGACACACTCAGTGTTGGTAGTCTATGTTGGTGGAGGTCATGTGACGAACTTTAATTAGAAATTGTTTTTCCTTAGTCCAATCGAAATATGTAGACAGAGTAATTACTATAAGGGCGTACACTAACTAAATGGATTGCTTTATATTCTGTAGGTACCCCTTGTCTGGTTGTCAGCTTATTTGGCATGGCCCTGAGGAAGGTGGTCCATTGTTTGTTTCCAACCCACCGAAACGCGCCTCGACCTTCTGATACCCTGTTGAATTGAGATCATCAACAGGTGTGTGGAGACCAATTAGGTCTAGGTCTCCCCATGATCCAGATATGAAGAGCGGTTGATATTGGATGGTGTGTGAATGTGTTATGGTTGTGATTGAGTGAGTCTGATGTTAGCTGATTATATATATCTGTGTAGGAGTCTGGAATCATACATTATATTTGTTTCTCAAATGTTTGGGAGTGTATAATTATGTATAAAAAATACTGCACATAAATGTAAATATATAGCTTCATGTTTTTGTACTTCTAAAAAAAAGGAAAAGAAAAAAATATTTTATATGTATTCTTGAATAAATAAAATGATGACAATTAAATCATATGGCTAAAGTGACAAATTGTACAATCATATGTGTAGCCCTTATCTGATGCTGTACATATAAACCAAAGAAATATAGGTTGTGAGGGAGCTTGTCATACATCTCTTGGTTGCGTTCTCCTCTTCTCCCTGATCTTAGTTCTCTAAGAGAGGGTCCCCCTTACTAGTTAGAGTTAAGCAGTTTACCCATGCCGCTTTCCTTTCACCCCCTCCCTTCCATCCCTCTCTCCTCTCCTCTCCTCCCCAACCCCAGATCCCTCTCTCATTTTGCAGCCCATTTTCTTTCACCCCTTTTTGCAACTTACGAACTTTCCCCATTCAACCTCTCAATTCACCTTTTAATCATCTTTTGCTATTCTGTCTTTTCACTGCCCTCATCTCTAACAGTCTCTCGCATTTATCTCACGGTCTCTCTGACCCATCCACTCCCAGGCCCCTCAGCACTTCTCATTCACCTCAAGTCTCTCCATTCAAATGTTTGTCAATTTGTATCTTACTCCTCTCCAGTCCTCCTTCTCATCTTTCACATCTCCCCTTTGTTCTTCCACACCTTCTTGAACCAACGTCCCGCTCCGCTGTTATCTCAGCACCAGTGCCTAATTTGAGCACGTGGTTTCCGGTGCTCCGCACTGGCACCCAATTGTGCACACTGGCACTATGACAGTCTTCCACATGGTGGCTCTGTCTGTGTAATTTAGAAATGAGCAGAGCAGCTGTTTATTAATTCAATATACATTAAAAACGATAAACTCCTGACACCCATGCCATTCTTATAGCTTTGGGAGCTTCAAATAGTCTGAGTAGTCACACTTGTACAAGTGTTATGGTTGGTGGTTGCATAGGTATTGTCATTGGCCGCGCAGGCAAGGCAATGGTGGGTTAATAAAGTTACAGTTGCCTACTGGTGTGGGCCCTGGCACATGTTTTATTACAAACTAATCATTGCTCAGCACCCACCCCAGTACTCTCTCTCTTCCCCTATCGCTGCTGTGCCTCACCCATATCTCATCAAATTTTCTTTTTAGTTAACAGATCACCTCTCAGCTATCTTCTCTCGCAGATTAACAGAAGTCCTCACATTTGGCTCACACTCACTTCTTGCATGTCCACACTTCCCTTCGGCACTTTACATTTCTCCTCATCCCTGATCTCTTCAATCAAATTTTCTCACTCCCTTGCTGTTTCTCTAATCCTCTCATCTCTCCTCACCAAGCATACGGGTCGGACCCGTATGCTCCTCTCGGCCTGTGCCACTCTGCTTATTGTTCCCTAATTCAGGAGAGCATGAATTGTCAGCCTCGCTGTTTTGGTGCAGGCCGCGCAGTTATGGAACTTGCACCCTCCTTTGCTTCACTCCACCAAGAATCTATTATCCTTTAGGAAGATATAAAAACATGGTTCTATGCTCTGTAGGTTACCCCATTTGTCTGGTTCTCCTTTCCCTTCTGTGTGTTTCTCATTTGCCTTCAGGCAGCAGATGGTTATTAGCCCCAGGACACCTTTTGGTAACAGAAGCGCACCACAAATGTAAATAATAATAATAATAATAGGCAGAAGCAGGGGAGCCACTAGACCTGAGCTTTGAAGAGGGGGCTAACACTCCCAGCCAGGGCTCGCCCTAGCACTGGTCGCATACGGTGCAACAGTCTTTTTTGATGCCCCTCAGTTTCCTCCTTCTCCATGAATTCCCTCACTACCACTCACCAACAATGCACCTCATCTCTCTATAGCAACATTCTGACAAACATTTCATTTTTTATAGCACTACTCATAGTTTACTCACACTCAGTTCTGTGATCTGCATGGTACATGTTCTTTGTAGAAGGCACATTAACACTCTGCACTGTGCGGGTGACGACAGTGCTCATGTGAGTGCACGGGGAGTGATGCAACAGTGTGGTAGTAGGGTAAGAGGAGTGACTGCAGGGTGAGTGAGGTGACCATATGAATTTGGGTGCGGATGTAAGTGCAGAGTGGGACAAATTAATGCATGGTTAATAATCGGCTTGTTTGAGCAAGTTGCAGATTGAGCAGTGAGGGGGACAGGCGAATGAAGTGTCACATGAGTGCAGGGTGAGTAGTGTGCTCGTGTGATTGCAGGATGAGGTATAGGGTGAACAGCGCAAGTGCAGAGTGATTACTGTGAGTGAACGTGGAGTGGGTGAATTGTGTGAGTGCTTGGTGATCAGTGTGAGTGCATTGTGATCGCTGTGAGTGCAGGGTGTGCGTGAAAGTGAAGGGCAAGAATGAGGAGTGAGTTGTCTGAATGCAGGGTGCATTCCCAGACACTTGAAGTAACTCAGCATGTTATTGACGGTGGCGTAGGGTTTAAGATACAAGTTAAACAATTCCTATTATGGCATTAATCAGGGATCGAGGGTGGAGGAAATAAATAATATGCTGATCCTGCAATAAACTTACAGTCCTATGATTAGGGTTTCCAGCTCATTATTTTGATGGCCCAGACTGTACAACAATAAGCAGTCACTTAAAGCTGTATTTTCAGCACTTATCTGTGCATACTTAGAACAGCAAATATAAATAGAAAGCACTTTTAATTGTGTTCTTGGGTTGCCTCAATGATCCATGACTGATAATTAAAGAGAACAAAGACAAAAAAGTCACATAACGAATGAATACATACTTTTGTATTTATAACTCTATTTAGTGTCAAGAGGAGGTCTTTGCAGGCTCTTTAAAAAACACACAGCAGGGATTTTTCTTTTGGCAACCCTACTTTATATTCCTTTTCATTAAATGCATTCTCACACTACAGCAGTAAATGTAAAATACAAATGTAAGGAATAGGCAGAGTGGGGGCCCAGTGGGTGCTGAAACCAGAAAAAAAGCTAAGCCTAGCTAACCAGTTTACAAAGGCATAAAAATATGCAAATTGTCTTTAAAGACCTGTGAAAAACTGGGGTGTGCCGGAGCTAAGACTCCAGGCACTGCCCAGCCGAACCCACAGCAGCTATAGCTACACTGCAGCAGCCCGGGCTGAGACACACGACAGGGGAGGAGGGGTTCTTAAGCCCTTGTAGTCCTAAGGGCCTGGGCAGAAGTGTGACTGGGAATGTGCGACCCCCTTTCCATCACTCCATGGCCCCCCTGGAGGTCACGCCCCACAGTTTGAAGACCCCTGGCCTAAAGCAAGAATGTGTATTAGCTCTGCTACTTTTTAATCTATATACCGCCGATTTGCCAAAATCCCTGGAAGGAGCAAGTTTAGTTACCCCAAGACTAGGGTGCTTACACCTTCATTCTATGCAATATGCATCCGACATCATCTTCATAGACCAAACACGAACACCCTCAACAGGTACAATATGATGAACAAACTCCTGGTGAATCAGTCCAAAACCAAAAGAATGGTCTTTGGCAACCCCCCCAGAAAGAAATCCAAGCATTGACAAATAGGCGAACAGTGAATAGTCACCTGTACCAGTTACAATTACCTGGGTGCTTGGTTTAATGAAAGAGCAAATCCAGTGGTCTGTCTCAAACACCTCAGGTCAAAGGGAGCTGGGGTCATACACAGCCTGAGACGCTTAAACTGCCAACTACACAGCCCAACAGCTGAGCCAATATTAAACGTCTTACAAGCCAAGCAGCTGCCAGCACTGTCCTATGGTCACCTAGCCCTTCCAGAAAAAATTCACCCATGCCTCACAAACTACCTCCTCGCGCCGGACTTGGAGTCCGGCGCGAGGAGGTAGCGACACCCCCCCAGTTACGATCTGCAAAAGAAACACAAAGATTGGAATGGAATACTTTGGAAATCCGAACTTTTATTGAACGGCGTGTATAAACCCCTAACAGGGTACCTCCTTGCGTCACAGGATAGTGTGACCTGGAATTATCGTCACACTTTATACCACTATTGAAGACAGTATTCAGCCGTGAACAAGTCGCATGTACT
The DNA here is from genome assembly GCF_964204655.1 of Triturus cristatus. Classification (NCBI taxonomy): domain Eukaryota; kingdom Metazoa; phylum Chordata; class Amphibia; order Caudata; family Salamandridae; genus Triturus; species Triturus cristatus. The sequence goes on from NC_140587.1 coordinate 58,920,497, forward strand.
ACCTTACGAAGGCGACGAAACACATGTTGGCTTGGTGAACTACTGTTAAAACAGGAGTATTAAAAGAAGAAAAACCACAAGAAAGAAGCAAAGATTGATTTATTTTGTCTTATGCAAAAATGACCTTGTAACTCTGTTAATTGACACTCTACGTGTGCTTGGGTATACCTTTTGATGATTCTTTGTTGCTATTGCCACAATAATTTAGGGAGGCTGGTGGTTCTCCCCAACCCTTTAGCACCGTGAATAATACAATTCCCACTAAAATACTAGGTGAATCAACCATAAGCGCCTATTATCTATTAAAAATACCACTAACCAGAACGAGAACCACATCAAAACCCATTTATTGCAGGCCTTATAGTGGTGCTTGAAGCCCAAGCACCAGGGACAGATGTCATGTCGGTCCATGATGGAGATCCTTCCTGCTGGTGCAACATTGTTCGAAGCCTATAACTTTAGCTGGTGAAATCCCTGTGTTATACCTGGCATCATTGGCGCAGGTCTCCCTTTTACTTTTCACTTCCTATCTTTTATGTTGGCTGGATTTATATGCTCTGGGCGCAGTGCCACTGCTAATCGGTGCCACAGCGTAAATGCTCCGTGTGTAAAGATGACTGAATGAATTGGGATAACCATAATTGGCTCGTTTGGTTTACCTGTCAGTCCCTAGTATAAGTGCACTGTGTGTGCCCAGGGCTGGTCGACCAAATACTGCTGGTGGGCATGCAGCGCTGATTTGCACTACCCACCGAAGCAGCTTTTAAGGTATGTCTGTGTAGCATGTACTAATAGCGAGTTACCCTCCATTTCACTGTTTACTATTGCAAGGCTATCTGTTCTCATAGGCCAGAATGGGCGGGCTGAGTATTACATTCCATAATCCTACCTGCCCCCAGGAACCCGATAGGAAATTCGAATTTGATATGTTTGAGCTCAGGACATTGAGATACATCTTTAAGTAAGGATCATTTGCATATCCTGTGTTCGAAAATGCCTCTTCTAGAAACGAGGTATTTTCTTGCCTAAGCTTTCCTGTAGGCTTTGCTTGTATGTGTATTGGCTGTCTGGTTTTGGAGCAGCAGGACCAGCTGGGTAAGACCTGGCTGGAGAGAGCGATCGGCATTCAGAGCAAGGGGAGGGGTGACTCTTTGATCTAATCAGGGCCGTGCCTGGCAAGGTGAATGATGGCTCCACCTCCCACTGGGTGTCTGATAGCAGACCCCCTGATTCTCAAAGGGCAGGAAGTCGCCTCGTAAACCGAGTGCTCCCCGACCCCACCAAACTGGTTCGGGCTGGATTCAGTGATTTGTGACTTTAAAGAACAAAGACTTTTTAGATATAAAAAGCTGCGCTAAAACCTTTTTCAAGGGTTTTCCTTGTGGATGTCAAGACGAAACTCTGTCCGAGTGAACAGAGGAAAGGACTTCGAAACTTTCACCAAGCTCGCTGAAGAAACTACCAGAGGGCCTGAATTGAGAACGCCTCCTGCTGAAGTCTCAGGGACATTAGACTTCGCCCCGTCAGCCATCTGAATTCCTGTGCGAGGGATTCTACTTGCAGGTGAGGCCTCCTTCGAGTAATCCGGAGCCTCTAGTTCTACTGTGAGGAACGCGGACTGGTAACTCTTGTTAACTCTGTGTGGGCCGCCGCAGCTATGAGAGAGCTGCCGCCACCGAGAGCCCGCCTTAATTTGAACCTTCGCTGAATCTGTGTGGGCCGCCGCAGTTAAGAGAGTGCTGTAGCTGCTGAGTGCCCGCCGTTGTGCCAGCCTGGTCGAGATCATCCTTTGTCCTGTGGGCCGCTGCAGCTAAGAGAAAGCTGCTGCCACTGAGTGCCCTCACTTGTGTCAGCTGTGCATCATTGTAATTCGTCCTGTGGGCTGCCGCATCTAAGAGAGAGCTGCTGCAGCTGAGTGCCCGCACCTTTGCCAACTTTGCATCATTGTGATTTGTCCTGTGGGCTGCCGCAGCTAAGAGAGAGCTGCTGCTGCTGAGTGCCCGCACCTTTGCCAACTTTGCATCATCGTGAGTCGTCCTGTGGGCCGCCGCAGCTAAGCGAGAGCTGCTGCCACTATGAGCCCACCATGGAGCTGTACGACGAGAGTCATCGCCACCACCAGCCCGGGCCACCGCAGCCGCTGAGAGCCCGCCTGTCCCCGAGTGCCTGAATCATTGTGAGTGCACGTTGTGGACCACTGCAGCCAAGAGTTGTGGTTGCTGGGAGTCCGCCTGCCACCATCTCCGCTTCTTCGAGAAGCTGCGTACTGTGTCCCCGTCCAACGACAGGTATCTGGTGCGCAATGGGTCTCGTAGACCCAGGCCTTGAACTCAGTCAGTGCCACGTTCTGGTGAATACATTATTGCCTTTTTAAGTCCATACTGATTTACGTGCATTGTGGCTTGTTAAGATGCTTTGTGAGTCTTGTGTTAAACCTTAGATAAAGATACTATTTTTCTATACCTACTTAAGTTGTGTCCTTTTGTGGTGTTGTTACTGCCTTATTGTGCATGGTCATAAATGCTTCACACACTGCCTCTGAGATAGGCCTAACTGCTCGTGCTACGTTACCACAGGGTTGAGCAGGGGTTTTCAAAGGGGGTAGCCCACTTGCCCTGACTTAGGAAGAAGGGTCCCTATTTGGACATTGGCGCCAGCCATTGCCAACTAGAGACCCCTATTTCTAACACCCTGAAAGAATGCTAAAAGCAAAAAAAGTTGAAATTTGGAGTCATTAAAACCTTGCAGGATGGCGAAAGGCGTCAAAAAGAATTAACTGAAATAAGCATGAGGTCACGGTGCCCTTATAAAGTGCTATATTGGCTTGTGCTGGGGTTGTCCGGAGTCACAGGTAAACCCGAATGTCGCCACGTGTGTCATGCAGGATCTATAAGAGATGTTTCACATCCAGTCTGGCTCCTGATCGTTGCGAGTGCTCTGCAGGGATAGGTGTATACATGAGAAAATGTGGAGGCTATCAGTCAATGCTTAAAGCACTGATAATCCTTTCTTACACAAGGCTCCTTCACTCACTCATAAACCTTATCTCACTCAGAGCTGCCAGATCAACGACATCTAATTACCTCGCTCTATAAGTTATAAAATAATTCTCTGTCATCACAACTCTTTCAAATGGGGCCAAAATAAACATAACCGGATACACAAATTACAAATGTGGCGTTGCAAATGATAACATTCCCACCTCACAGCGCCATTTTCTCTGCCTGATGCTCCCAACTCTGTTTATGTGAATCACTCATTCCCCCCACACTGTTCATCCTTTGAAGTAACACATTTTGAGCTCCTGATCTGAATTTTGAATTTCCAGAGATTCAAAGTCAATGTTTGGGCTCCAAACCCCCAATACTTACAGTGTGTTGTTGCAAGCGGTACCGTTCACCCATTCGAATGTATCTCCTCTCCTCCGCAGACCGATCCAATTGTGGTGCTTACAGGTAAGTTCCACAAGGAAATTCTGCACATGAAAAATAACTGTGGTGAGTAATCTATATAGGAAAACATATATATAAATCTGTACTAACCATATTAAGGTATAAGAATAATCGAAACACCTCAATAATCAGTACCAACATCATTTCCTGCTTTTAGTTCTTTGAAAGCTTTTAGTGCTTTAATTCTTGAACACCCTGCTAATTAGGAGCAGAACCTATTGCCTCCTCCGCTTCCCATTCTTGTTCATTACTAACAGAGGTGGAGTTTCTGGTGTGTGTCGTTCACTGACAGTGCTTGGATGTCCATAGTGTCCCCTGCAGAAGTCTTTTCTCTCTTTCCTTCCTCACTCCTTCTGAGTTGGGTCTGTCCCTCTCAATCCATAGATTATACAATTACAGGAAGCTAACTTACTTTTTGTTAGTCAATTCCTAGACTCTTCAGAAGTCGCTGCATAAGACAGGGCTGGCCAAGGTTGAGCAACTGAATGACTTTCCAGATTGTTTTAAAGATGTTTCATGTGATTCACTCAATACGCCTTTAAGGCAAAGTCGGGGTAGGGGTTAATACAAATGAAGGCGGAAGTCAGGCATCTAGACAGTGCTGATGTTGAATATTGGCCAGCATTTTGTGTCCATCTCTAAGGATGCAGACTTATTGCATGGACTTCTGATAATCATTTGTGGCTTTGTGTTGCCAAACTATGGCTTCTTGTAAATGCCTAAGCAAGATGCTCTCAAACATCTCCCTAATACAGGGGCAGGTCTACTTCTTGGAGGCATGATCCTGGTCTACCTAAATCACAGGAGGAGCTGGAGACTGTGATTTACCAAGTTCTGGAGGCTACATTTTCAGGAAGGTGTGATCACGTCAGGGTTTCCAGCTGCAGGTGTCAAGGATGATGTTGATCCTGGTGTGATGATAACAACGCAGAGTGAGGTGTTGCTGTAGACTTACCTTTCGCCATCAACCAGCCGAAGGTGGCGATGACGGGTTTAACAGGTATGAACTGCTTTTGACCTCACAGATTCTGGTGCATAAGTCGATGGTGGAAATCATTCAAAGGGAACGGAAAGACATAGAAAACCTGCTGCTTCCAAAGTTCATTAGGCCACTTACTAGATGAAGTGATTTTGAAGCCTACTGCATCCTTTATGTCAAAAGTCTTGATTCCCATTTGGATCAATGGTGGTTCTTCCCACCCTGTCAGAGCAAGGTCTGTATCTGGGTCTGCTTAGGGTGGAAGTTGACTTCCAAGCATTTATCAAGCCTGGTCCTGTTAGAAAAGGATGAAAGGCTGCTACAACTACCCGGACCTGGTGGGTGCATATGCTCATTCTCAAGGCCTATGAGGTATCTGGAATTGCGACTGCTCTTATAATGTATGGACACTCCACAATGGGTGTTGAAGCCTCTTGGACTTCAGCCTCTAGCATTCTGTTTCAGGATTGTATTACAATATGTTATGAGTCACCCACACCAAACAATTAAATAGTATCAAAGGAATAATAAGTAGAAGCTAACCTTCCACGACCGAAACTTTGGAGGCAATGTTGGTCCCAGCAGTCATGGTGGCCACTGCCTCCTGAGCACTCTGTATTCCAATGAAAGAAGGGCCTACAAGAGATATTTACAATGTTCTCCCTCAGTAACAGTAGGCATGGATATGCATCCAAGGCCTCCACCAGTTCATCCGTAGTGACAGCACATGGCATGGCACCGTTAACCACACAACTGATGTGAAGAAACCCGACAAAAGCTTCCTGGGCTACCAAGGCTGTGCTTCGCTATGGGGTGTTGAGGAGCCACCAGCTTGATTACCTGTGCCTGCTTTTGGTCAACAAATAAGTCCACATCTTGCAGTTGTTTTGAACTTCCCACCGATCTGTCAAATATTGGGACCAGCGGTTTGTCATTTGTGACTACAGTCATGAGATCCGCATAGAAATAGAGATAAACTGCCTGCACCTACAGCAATCTTGGACAAAGGGGGCATTATCAAGGTGATTGCAATGACATCTTCTGAGGTGTGGTTGTCTCCTTCTGTCACTTAGTCAGTGTAGAAAACCCAATTGCCCTTTTGTGTTTTTTAGAGCAGCAAAGGTGTCCTTCATTAACCTGCAAGCCACCAAGGGACGGTGTGCTGATGTCCAGTGGTGTTGGTGAATTTATGAGGCTGCTTTTTCATTATGAGGGAAGTGAGAACACACACACATATGGCAAAATAGTGTTGCATTCTGGGACCCAAAGTGCATGTTAGCTAATAGTCCAGGCCTGGCTCAAAGAGTTTCCAGCCGAGACGGGCGGAACGCGGGTGCTGTTTGAATTGTCGTATCAAGCTTTCCTGCATTAATTGCCTAGGATCTTGACCATCGGGACTCACGGAAGGAGTCGCCTGCACGATCCCCTTTTTGGAATAGATATTACAGATACTGGTTTTGCCACATTAAGTCAACTGCATCGATTGCCTTGCTACATAATAACCCTTAATTAACGGAAGGAGATGCCCATCATGATCTACTTCATGTGCGGATTGCGCTTCACGCAAGTACTCAGTGGGTGTATGATCAGTAGCCCGATTGATTTAAAAATTTCAGAGAAATTTGAGGTTGATAACTCCCATTTTATTACATCCCACCATAGAAAAGGTCAAACCAAAACCAGACAAGTCATATTTAAGGTTCTATGACACAACCATCTAGTCATGATAAGAAAAGCTGCAAGAGAAATTCATTCTCTGTTGTTAAAAGGTCAGAAAAAAATGTAACCATCAGGATTTTCCAAAGAAAACAGTTGCCTATGGAAGGAATTCACTGCACTACGGCCCAGACTGAAAAATTCTGTCTTTAAATATACTCTTTTTGATCCTTCAACTATGTGAAAGATGACATCTCCAAGTCCTTTCATCGTCCTACAGATCATCGAGTGTCACTTAGCCACCATTTCCCTCTCTCCATGGATACACAGGAACTTATAAACTGACATAGTAGTGGATTTGTCATCGCTTACGTGCCCTTTTTCTGTACATATATTGGCTACAGGCTTGATTTGCTGGCTCATCTTGTATATGTGCATGTACCTCACATCGGTTATTAATTTTCTCTGTTGTTTCTACGTTGTTTTTTGTGTCTTTTGCATCCTTTCTATGTTTTAATTTCCAGAGCTACTTCAGTGTCTTTAAGTCATTAGAACATTTTCTTGGTATTTGGTTTTCAACTTGTTTTACTCTTCCTTTTTATTATTTTATTTAATGGATAATTTAAAACACCTAAAAATGGTCTCTTTTAAAGTTAAGGGGTTTAAAACATCCGTTTAAGCATATTAAAATATTAAATGATTTAGCTAGTTATAAAGCTGACATTTGTTTGCTCCAAGAAACTCATGTTGATGATAATATATTATCTTATGTGAACAACAAATGGGTTGGCAATAGTATTTCCTCTCCAGCAAATGGTAAAAAAATTGAGTTGCAAACCTCATTTTAAAGAGACTCCATCTACAGATTTTAGACATATACTCCAAAACTGATGTTCAGTGTTCTAAACAATGTTCAACAACCAGTGAGACAATACGTCTGCTTCCCTCACTTATACAAAGTGTTGGATGCTACTTCCTACTGGCTTGTCTAAATTCAATACTTTCCATTGACCAGGAGCATTGTGAATTCTGACCTGACGTTGGTGAGCATAAGTTAACTTCTTGGATGGTTGACAAGTGTGAGACTCCAGAGAGGAAGTAGCATAGAAACATCATCACCACAGAAGGGCAGATTCTTTGTCTTTGGGCTCATTCTCGGAGGATCTTTGCCCTTTCTCTAAGGTGAAATAAGTCAGAAGAGAAGATGTTTAGAGATTCTTCAGGGCTCACAGAGGAGGGATGGTCATTGCTGTTTCTACAGCACAAAAGACCAAATTGGCCTGTTTTTCCATTGCTAGATAAAAGTTAAATTTTGATCCCAAGTCAATGGAAGGTTTTTGTTAGACCTGGCACCTTGGCGTGAGTTTCCCTTCCACTTTCTGATGGTGTGCCTCGATTGTTTGGCTGGTGTTGTCCGCTCAGGGCACTGCGCCACGGCTAATCCGTGCCGCAGTGCAAGTGCTCCCTAGGTAAAGTGTACCTGTAATTGATATTCATGATTGGTTTATTGGATTTACTTTCAGTCCCCAGTAAAGTGCACCAGGGGTGCCAGGGCTTGTGAATGCCAATGCTGCTGGTGGGCTTGCAGCGCTGGTTGCGCCACCCACAGAAAGCAGCCTTGTAAAATGTGTCTAGGGTCTGCCACCGCAGACCCTGCGTGCAGTCTGGGACTGTCGCGCTGACTGCGCAAGTGCCCCCACTTGCCAGTCCCTAAACCTTCCCTTACCTGCATATTAGCCACCCCTCTGGTAGGCCCAAGGGCAGGGTGCATTGTAGGCATAAGGTAGGACATGCCCTGATGTGTGTGGCATGTCTTAGTAGTGAATTACAGACATTTTCGTTTTTCACTATTGAAGGCTACCTGCTCTCCATAGGCCAGAATGGGCTGCTGGAGTCACTACACGCTGTGACCCCAGTGGACTCGGAGAGCATGGTAGAATGTCAAGTTTAGTATGCCTGAACTCAGAATAATAAAATACTTCTTGTAGTCAAGTTTATTTTAATATCCTGGGTTTGTAAATACTACTTTTAGAAAGTTAGTATTTACTGACCTGGCCATTTCAGTCCGCCTCTGCTGTGTGTGTGTGTTCTGCCTAGCAACAGTAAGGAGCAGGGTTGGGGAATCCCCAGAGACAGGTTGGCTGCCAGGTGGTGGGTAGAGAGATGACACCAGGATGGGTGGGAGGAGTACACCTTGACTCTTGAATAGACCTGTGCTCTGCCACCACAAAGCCGGCGCCGCCCCCTGTGGAGCGGCTGATGTCTCTGCCCTGCTGCTGAAAGGAAAGAGCAGAGTCACCATAACAAAGTGCTCCAGAACTGGACTGGGCCAGGCCCAGGCCCCCTGGCGCTAAAAGAACAAAAGAATCACTGTATAAAAGTAGGAGCCTGGCTCCTAAGAAATCAGAATCCTGTTTTACCACAAAGAACCTCTGCCCGACTAGAAGGAGAAGAAGACACTGGAGGAGCTGGTCTGCTGCTTGCCTTGCTGAGAAAGGAGAGGAAGAGACTTACTGAAAAGACTTTGCTGCTTTGTGCTTTAAACATTCTCCAAAGGCTTGATCTGAGCTTGCCCCCTGAACAGAACCTCAGGACCAGTGGGTTCTTTGTGCCTTTGCTCGTCCTGAAACTCGAGCCGTTTGTGTATCCCGCTTGAGGAAGACTGCGCCCCTCATCGCCCCTCCTAGGGCTGTGACACTCGGGAGCCTGCCTGCCTTTGCCCCCCTTGAGAGCCTCGCTCCGACCGGAGTCGCTCTCTACCCCGGGCTAGGCCGCCGGCACCTCTGCCACCGCCTGCTATTGGAGCGTGCTGAAGCGCTATCGCCCCTCCCGCCGGAATCCTTGTCCGACGATCGTGATCCCCGCCGGGTCCCAAGCTGCACGGACCGTGCCCTGTGACCCCGCTTCGCGATCTCGCCCTGAGATCAGGCCGCGCCGCCCCCGCTGAGGAGACCCCCGCACTGCCGCGCTGAGGGTCGTGGGCCGCGCCTGCCTGACTACACGCACCTGCTCAAGAGGATCCAAAGGCGCCCCATCACTGCTGAGTCGCACCCTCCCGTGCCGACTCCCAAAAGCAACTGCACGTTCTTAAGGATTCCAGTATCGGGCTCGGGGCCCGCAACGCCTTATTTCCCCGTTCGCAGGAGCCGATCTCTGTAAGTACTGGAACCACAAGTAACATTTGCAAGAGACTACAAAGTATCCATTTGAAACTACGAACAAAGAACATTTGCCGGCTTTACAACCTGGTGGCATAGCGAAAACGTTATTGGTCTTGTGATAAGTCTGCTGAGATATATATACCTATTTTTACATAAAGAAGCGTATTTTTCTACATATCCAAGTCTGGTGTCCGTTTCTGGGGGGATTGATGTATTTACTGTGTGTATGATTGTAAGTGCTTAACCAACAACGCCTGAGGAATCGCCTTGGCTGCTCACGCCACGCACCTAGAGGGTGAGCAAGGGTCATTCACAAGGGGTTATCCTGCGCCCTGACATAGAGGAGAGGGTTCCTGCTTGACACAAGGACAACCTTGCGCCGACCAGAGACCCCCAAGTCTAACATTGGTGGCAGCGGTGGAATTTCGGATTTGCATTTGTAATTTGCATACAGTGAATTATTAATCACCAGATAGTGAGAGCAGACCAAGTAACGCAGCCACAGGTTTTCATTTTTGAACTGTTGAGACATCGACCATTGCTTCAGCCATGCCTGGCTCACTCCCTGCTGGAAGAGCACTCTCTGTGATTTCTGGAATAGATGAGGTGGATTGGGAGGGACTGGAGGGATACACAGTAGAGCAATTGAAAGGCTACAGTGTAAAACTCCGCGTTCCCCATGCTGGATTCAAGAGGAAGGTCCAGTACACCAAGGCGTTGAGAGCCTGGAAGGAGTCAAGAGACCCACAGAATGCGGGGGACATCGTTCCGCCCGACAACCTTGGGGAGCCCAGCAGAGTCCTGTCGCCAGAGGAGCTGGCAGACAGGGCAGCAGACAGGGCGCATGCAATGGAGATGGCAAAGTTGGCAGGACAAATGGAAATGGAAAAGCAGAAGTTGGCCTTGGAGGCACAACAACGCCAAATGGATCATGATATAAGATTGAAGGAGTTGGAGCTGAAGGCGAAAAGTTTGGACACCGCTCCTTCTGGTGGCAGCACTCCGCCGGTGCAGGTAGAGTCCAAGGTGTACATCCCCAAAGATGTAGTAAAGGAGTATTTTAGAAAGGATGACATAGGGCAGTGGTTTAGAGCCTATGAGGTAGCCATGTCTTCACACCGGGTCCCTGAGAAAGACTGGGGAGCGGGGTTGTGGGGAAGGTTCCTTGCTGAAGGGCGTGACACACTGTTAGATTTACCTTTAGATCTCCAAGCCTCATACCCCCATATGAAGGAAGCTTTAATGACCAGGTATGGGTTAACTCCTGAGCTATATAGACAGAGGTTCAGGGAGACTAAGAAGATCCCTGAGAGTACGTATGTGGAGTATGTAACTTTTTTCTGCAGAGCACTGGATGGTTGGGTGAAGGGTAGCAAGGTGAGTGATTATCAAGGGTTGCTTGATTTAATTGCATGGGAGCACTTGTCCAGTCAATGTTTTCCTGAGCTACGCCAGCACCTGATTGATAGCAAGCTGTCCAACCCGAGGAAGCTCGCTGAGGAGGCGGACCGCTGGCTCAGCACCAGGGTCCACAAGGGTCAAGTGGGAGACTCCGCCAAAGGTGGGCAGGGTCCCCAGCAGAAGAGTGGGGGGGACAAGGGTAAACAGAAGGGGTCCAAAAAGGCCCCCAAAGTAATTCCCAAGGGAACCAGCAGAAGGGTTCTCAGCCTCCCCCACCCCCGCAGCAGAACGGGGCCCCGACAGGTAGGCCTGTTCCAAAGGGGCCCTTCAATTGTTACAGGTGTGGTGACCCGGGTCACATTGCCTCTGATCCTAAGTGTCGCCTGTTTGGTAAGACAGCACCCACTGGTACTCCACCCCGGCAAGTAGCTAATGTTAATTTTGGGGAGGAGGTAGCAGTCCAGGGGGGTGGGGGTCCCGCGCATATGACCCTAGTCTCGGTAGGAGACAGTGAGATGGTCCCTGAAACCTACTTACCCTCTAACACTAAGAAATATGGGCAAGTAGTGACCATCAATGGAAAGAAGGTTGAGGCTCTTAGAGATACAGGAGCCAGCGTGACCTCGGTGAGGCAACACCTGGTGTCTCAAGAGCAGATTGTACCCAATGCCTACTGTAGGGTTGTCAATGCTGACAACATAGAGAGTCGTTGTCCAATGGCTCAAGTTCCCTTTGAGTGGGGGGAGGTCTCTGGTACTCTACAAGTCGCCGTGAGAACTGACATGCCTGTAGACTGTCTGCTAGGGAACGACCTGGAGAGCTCCCCTTGGGAAAAGGTGGAGAAGACCACGCATCTGAGGATGGTGGGTCTGCCCCACTGGGCGTGCGTGACCACCCGGTCCATGGCAGCCAGTAGGGGTGTTGATAGGGTCCTAGAGCCTGAGGGAGAGGTCCAGGAACCGGCCTTAGGGAGAAGGCGCAGGAGGCGCGGGAAACCGGCCCCCGAAGTTCCCACGGCCCAGGAGGAAGCAGACCCTGAGGGGGATGCCCTGGAGCCTACCGGGGAACAGATTGCCGAACTGGGAGACCTGCCTGAGCTGACCCATTGGCAGCAAGAAGGAGGTCCCTCCAGGGAGGAATTCTGCAGGGAGCAGAAAGAATGCCCTTCTCTCGTGGGTATGCGGCAGCAGGCTGCAGACCAGGCCAATGGTGTTCAGGCCAAGACACACTACGTGTACTGGGAAAGTGACCTCCTGTATTCAGAGCCTAAGGCTGCTGAACCTGGGTCAGCCCGTGTGCTGGTGGTACCCCAGAAGTTCAGAACCTTCCTACTGGGGCTGGCTCATGATGTGCCTTTAGCAGGACATTTGGGGATGGACAAGACCTATGACAGGCTTGTCACCCACTTTTACTGGCCCCAAATGCACAAGAATTCAGATTCCTACTGCCGAACCTGTCAGACTTGCCAGGCAAGTGGTAAGAGCGGAGGGAAGCACAAGGCTCCTCTGCAGCCCTTCCCCGTGGTCGGTACGCCATTCCAGCGAGTGGGTATTGATATTGTGGGGCCTCTGGACCCCAAGACAGCCCTGGGCAACAGGTTCATCCTGGTCTTGGTGGACCATGCCACCCGGTACCCTGAAGCCATCCCTCTGAGGACAGTGACGGCCCCCGTGGTGGGACGAGCACTGATGGGAATTTTCTCCCCAGTGGGATTCCCTCTAGAGGTGGTGAGCGACAGGGGGACCAATTTCATATCCACATATATGAAATCCCTGTGGAAGGAGTGTGGGGTAACTTACAAGTTCACCACTCCTTACCACCCCCAAGGAAATGGGTTGGTTGAGAGATTCAACCGAACCCTCAAAGGCATGATCATGGGCCTAGACGGTCCAATGAGGCGTAAGTGGGACGTCCTCTTGCCATGCCTGCTCTTCGCTTACCGAGAGGTGCCACAGAAGTCTCTAGGTGTCAGCCCCTTTGAGCTTCTGTATGGTCACCCAGTAAGAGGACCTCTGAGTTTGGTAAAGGAAGGCTGGGAGCAATCTCCCAGGAAACCTCCCCAGAATGTATACAGTTACATGCTGGCCTTCCGAAACCAGACTAGGCGTTTCAGGCAACTTGCTGAGGCAAATCTGGAAGCCAGCCAGGAAGAGATGAAGCGGTGGTACGACCGGAATGCCACTCTGGTAGAGCTTCAACCTGGACAAAAGGTGTGGGTCTTGGCCCCAGTGGAGCCTTGTGCACTTCAGGATAAGTGGACAGGTCCATTTGAGGTTGTGGAGCGCAAAAGTCCTATCACCTACTTGGTGGACATGCAGTCTCCCAGGAACCCTTTGAGGGTCCTACATGTTAACCGCCTTAAGCCCCACTTAGAGAGGACCGAAGTGGGCATGCTGCTGGCCACTGATGATGGAATGGAAGAGGAGACCGAGCCTCTTCCTGACCTCTTAGTAGCCTCTGAGAAAGATGGGTCAGTGGATGGAGTTAACCTCTCACCCACTCTGACGCCCGAACAACAGGAAGATTGCCGCCACTTGCTGGGGCAGTTTCCAGATAGGTTCTCCCTGGTTCCTGGTGTCACAGATTGGTGCGTCCATGATGTGGACACAGGAGACAGCTTACCTGTGAAGCACAAGGCTTACAGGGTAACTGACAGGGTCAGAGCTTGCATCAAGGAGGAGGTCTCCAAAATGCTTGCGCTAGGGGTGGTTGAGTCCTCCAGCAGTCCTTGGTCCAGCCCCGTGGTCTTGGTCCCCAAAGCTGCTGCGTCGGGAGCCACACCTGAACTCCGGTTCTGTGTGGACTACAGAGGACTCAATTCAGTAACTAAGACTGACGCGCACCCCATCCCCAGAGCTGATGAGCTTATTGATCGGCCGGGAGCTGCCCGGTTCCTCAGCACGTTTGATTTAACGTCTGGGTACTGGCAGATCGCCTTGACCGATGGGGCCAAAGAGAGGTCAGCATTCTCTACACCAGATGGGCACTTCCAGTTCCGGGTCATGCCATTTGGGATGAAGAATGCCCCTGCCACCTTTCAGAGGTTGGTCAACCAGGTACTGGTTGGGCTGGATGCGTTCAGTGCCGCCTACCTGGATGACATCGCAGTGTTCAGTGCCACCTGGCCCGAACACCTGCGCCACCTCTGGGAAGTGTTGATGGCTCTGCGCCGAGCAGGCCTCATGATCAAGGCAAGCAAGTGCCAGATCGGGCAGGGTTCCGTGGTGTACTTGGGACACCAAGTGGGGAGTGGCAAGGTGGCACCCTTGCAACCCAAAATTGAGACCATCCTGGCTTGGGAACCCCCCAAGACGCAGACCGCAGTGAGGGCCTTCCTGGGGCTCACTGGGTACTACAGGAGGTTTGTCAAGGGCTATGGAACGATTGTTGCCCCCTTGACAGAGCTGACTTCCAAGAAGCAGCCTAGGAACGTGATCTGGACTGACACCTGTCAGAAAGCTTTCGACACCCTGAAGACTGCCATGTGAACGGCGCCCGTGCTCTTGGCCCCTGACTTCTCCAAGGAATTCCTAGTACAGACAGACGCTTCAGAGCATGGTGTAGGGGCTGTTCTCTCACAGATGACTGAGGAGGGCTGGGACCAACCCGTAGCCTTCATCAGTAGGAGGTTACTTCCACGGGAAAGTAGGTGGAGTGCAATTGAGCGAGAAGCATTTGCTGTGGTCTGGGCGCTGAAGAAGCTAAGACCCTACTTGTTTGGGTCTCACTTCCGGGTTCAGACGGACCACAGGCCCCTCAGATGGTTGATGCAAATGAGGGGTGAGAACCCGAAGCTGTTGAGGTGGTCCATCTCCCTACAGGGTATGGACTTTACGGTGGAACACCGTCCTGGTACAGATCACGCCAACGCTGACGGTCTGTCCAGGTATTTCCGCCTTAGTGACGAGGAACCCCATGGGCAAGGGTAGTTCTCCCCACATTTCAGCTGGAGGGGACACGTGTTAGACCTGGCACCTTGGCGTGAGTTTCCCTTCCACTTTCTGATGGTGTGCCTCGATTGTTTGGCTGGTGTTGTCTGCTCAGGGCACTGCGCCACGGCTAATCCGTGCCGCAGTGCAAGTGCTCCCTAGGTAAAGTGTACCTGTAATTGATATTCATGATTGGTTTATTGGATTTACTTTCAGTCCCCAGTAAAGTGCACCAGGGGTGCCAGGGCTTGTGAATGCCAATGCTGCTGGTGGGCTTGCAGCGCTGGTTGCGCCACCCACAGAAAGCAGCCTTGTAAAATGTGTCTAGGGTCTGCCACCGCAGACCCTGCGTGCAGTCTGGGACTGTCGCGCTGACTGCGCAAGTGCCCCCACTTGCCAGTCCCTAAACCTTCCCTTACCTGCATATTAGCCACCCCTCTGGTAGGCCCAAGGGCAGGGTGCATTGTAGGCATAAGGTAGGACATGCCCTGATGTGTGTGGCATGTCTTAGTAGTGAATTACAGCCATTTTCGTTTTTCACTATTGAAGGCTACCTGCTCTCCATAGGCCAGAATGGGTTGCTGGAGTCACTACACGCTGTGACCCCAGTGGACTCGGAGAGCATGGTAGAATGTCAAGTTTAGAATGCCTGAACTCAGAATAATAAAATACTTCTTGTAGTCAAGTTTATTTTAATATCCTGGGTTTGTAAATACTACTTTTAGAAAGTTAGTATTTACTGACCTGGCCATTTCAGTCCACCTCTGCTGTGTGTGTGTGTTCTGCCTAGCAACAGTAAGGAGCAGGGTTGGGGAATCCCCAGAGACAGGTTGGCTGCCAGGTGGTGGGTAGAGAGATGACACCAGGATGGGTGGGAGGAGTACACCTTGACTCTTGAATAGACCTGTGCTCTGCCACCACAAAGCCGGCGCCGCCCCCTGTGGAGCGGCTGATGTCTCTGCCCTGCTGCTGAAAGGAAAGAGCAGAGTCACCATAACAAAGTGCTCCAAAACTGGACTGGGCCAGGCCCAGGCCCCCTGGCGCTAAAAGAACAAAAGAATCACTGTATAAAAGTAGGAGCCTGGCTCCTAAGAAATCAGAATCCTGTTTTACCACAAAGAACCTCTGCCCGACTAGAAGGAGAAGAAGACACTGGAGGAGCTGGTCTGCTGCTTGCCTTGCTGAGAAAGGAGAGGAAGAGACTTACTGAAAAGACTTTGCTGCTTTGTGCTTTAAACATTCTCCAAAGGCTTGATCTGAGCTTGCCCCCTGAACAGAACCTCAGGACCAGTGGGTTCTTTGTGCCTTTGCTCGTCCTGAAACTCGAGCCGTTTGTGTATCACGCTTGAGGAAGACTGCGCCCCTCATCGCCCCTCCTAGGGCTGTGACACTCGGGAGCCTGCCTGCCTTTGCCCCCCTTGAGAGCCTCGCTCCGACCGGAGTCGCTCTCTACCCCGGGCTAGGCCGCCGGCACCTCTGCCACCGCCTGCTATTGGAGCGTGCTGAAGCGCTATCGCCCCTCCCGCCGGAATCCTTGTCCGACGATCGTGATCCCCGCCGGGTCCCAAGCTGCACGGACCGTGCCCTGTGACCCCGCTTCGCGATCTCGCCCTGAGATCAGGCCGCGCCGCCCCCGCTGAGGAGACCCCCGCACTGCCGCGCTGAGGGTCGTGGGCCGCGCCTGCCTGACTACACGCACCTGCTCAAGAGGATCCAAAGGCGCCCCATCACTGCTGAGTCGCACCCTCCCGTGCCGACTCCCAAAAGCAACTGCACGTTCTTAAGGATTCCAGTATCGGGCTCGGGGCCCGCAACGCCTTATTTCCCCGTTCGCAGGAGCCGATCTCTGTAAGTACTGGAACCACAAGTAACATTTGCAAGAGACTACAAAGTATCCATTTGAAACTACGAACAAAGAACATTTGCCGGCTTTACAACCTGGTGGCATAGCGAAAACGTTATTGGTCTTGTGATAAGTCTGCTGAGATATATATACCTATTTTTACATAAAGAAGCGTATTTTTCTACATATCCAAGTCTGGTGTCCGTTTCTGGGGGGATTGATGTATTTACTGTGTGTATGATTGTAAGTGCTTAACCAACAACGCCTGAGGAATCGCCTTGGCTGCTCACGCCACGCACCTAGAGGGTGAGCAAGGGTCATTCACAAGGGGTTATCTTGCGCCCTGACATGGAGGAGAGGGTTCCTGCTTGACACAAGGACAACCTTGCGCCGACCAGAGACCCCCAAGTCTAACAGTTTTGGATCACTGGTCAATCCTTAGGTTCATGCAGAAGATGGTAGAAGAAGCTGACTCCGTGTTACTCCCTGTTAGTAAAATGAACTCCATGATAATAAATGTATCAAAGGAGACTTCAGTAAATCCTGAAAATTGTTCACCATCAGATGCAGCCATAAACGTGGTTGTACTGAATAGGCCCAGTCATAGGTGAAGGATTTTGACAGACGTAGGTGCTGTGCATAATGGAGAGGACTGATCTGTATTATTAGCAAATATGGACCTCCAAGCAAGGTTTTTCTCCTATATAATGTTCTGGTCTGAAAGCTTCCGCCTTAGTGACTGGCGATTCTATACTAGCGCACGAGATGCCGCCGCTTTTAAGATGGTCTTGGGAGGGGGAGGAGTGATATGACTTCCTCTGCAGATGGATGATGGGAAATCCAGTGATGTCACTTCCTGTGTAGATGGATGATGGAAATGTGTTCTCTTGTTTGTAACTGGGGTCGCCTTGGAGATCTCTGTCTCGTAAAAAATATCTGACTTCCTCCATTATTCTCTGTGCCTCTCTTCAGAAGCAATGGAGTGTTACATCCATCAGGGGTAGAGACATTGGCTGAGTTGGTGGTTAATGGATCATAAAGTAGCAGGGGTTCATATCCGCAAGCCTCAGAGGCGTCATAGACTGTGTGGTTTCTACTCTTCTGCAGTCACTAGGCCTGTGATGCTGGTGTGGGATGCAGTGGCAGTGAAAAGTGGCTTCACCACCTTCTCTTCCTTTCTTACACCGATCATCAATAATGCAGACTTCACACAGACACTAAGGACATCACTTTAAAGTGTGGCAACTGGTGGGTTGCAAATGCATTGGAGACCCGATGGACAAAAGTGTTGTGCACACATTGGAGCAGCTGAAGGCAGAATGGGGCCTACCTGAGGCGGAGCGCCTACACTATACCCAAATTAGACACTGGCTAACCAATAGAGATATAAAAGAGGCTGCTAGCAGGCCCATACTGCATTTGATAGAAGGCTATTAGCTAAAACAAATGATCAACACATTCTCTCTGAGATATACTCACTCTTATAGGCAGCCTCTCCCAAGTCAAAAATGCTGAGAGACAGAATTGGGATGTGAGTTAACATACAAAGACTGGGAAGATAACTATAAGGGAGGCCTCACTACAGCACATTCGTCATCAGTTAGAAAAACAAGGTTTAATGTGGTATCACATTGTTTTACACCCCGACAGATTACAAAACTGGGCCCCAAGAAGACCTGACCTTTGCTGAAGAGGCTGCGGGAACCACAGGAACTCTTATCCACTTGCTTTGGCATGCCCCAAACGGATGCAGTACTGGCATAATGTACTGGATGATCTGCTGGGCTGGAAATGCCATGTTTCACTGCATACACTTTATTAGGTCTCTTCAACAGACTGTTATACACCCGTCACTCTCCCAGCACACTGGGGCATGGATGTGATTCAGAGGTATGGATGTGATCTGGGAGCAGGGCCAGACTGGCCATAGCGGGCACTGGGCAGTTTCCCAGTGGGTCGGAGGGGTGGAGGCTGGTTTTGTACCCGTGGGGCTTGGTTATGTTACTGGGGGCCGGTTTTGTAGCAGTGCTGCCAAATCAGCCCCCTGTAACAAAAGCGATCCCCCCAATCTGCAAGGGTTGGTTGCTTGACTCAGTTCGGCCGTGTCCGGGAGCTTAAGCTATGTCTCCAATGTTTATGGGACATGATGGGCATGGAAAAGCTAGCAATGTTGGTGAGCCAATATCACAGTTATAAGTGTAGAATACAAAGATTACAGTTATAAGTGTCGAACACAAATATAATGGTTATAAGTGTCCATCACAAATATAATGGTTATTAGTGTCCAACACAAATATCACAGTAATAAGTGTCCAACACAAATATAATGGTTATAAGTGTCCAACGCACATATCACAGTTATAAGTGTCCAACAAAAATATCACAGTTATAAGCGTCCAACACAAATATCAAGGTTATACGTGTCCAACACAAATATCACAGTTATAAGTGTCCAACAAAATTATCACAGTTATACGGGTCCAACACACATATCACAATTATACGTGTCCAACACAAATATCACAGTTAAAAGTGTCCAACACACATATCACAGTTATAAGTGTCCAACACAAATATCACAGTTATAAGTGTCCAACACAAATATCAAGGTTATAAGTGTCCAACACAAATAGCACAGGTATAAGTGTCCAAAACACATATCACAGTTATAATTGTCTGTAAGTGTCCAACACAAATATCACAGTTGTAATGGTCTATAATTGTGCAACACAAATACCACACTTATAAGTGCAAAACACACATCACAGCTGTAAGTGTCCAAAATAAATATCAAGGTTATAAGTGCCCAACAAAATGATCAAAGTTATACGTGTCCATCACACATATCACAGTTATAAGGGTCCAACACAAATATTACAGTTATAAGTGTCCAACACACATATCACAGTTATAAGTGTCCAACACAAATATCAAGGCTATAAGTCTCCAACAAAATTATCACAGTTATAAGTGTCCAACACACATATCACAGTTACAAGTGTCCAACACACATCAGTTATAAATGTCCAACACAAACATCAAGGTTATAAGTGTCCAACACAAATATCACACTAATAAGTGTCCAACACACATATCACAGTTACAAGTGTCCAACAAAATTATCACAGTCATACGTGTCCAACACACATATCACAATTATAAGTGTCCAACACAAATATCACAATTATAAGTGTCCAAATATAAATATCACAGTTATAAGTTATAAGTGTCCAACACACATATCACAATTATGAATGTCCAACACAAATATCACAGCTATAGTGTCCAACGCAAATATCACAGTTATAAGCGTCCAACACAAATATCAAGGTTATAATTGTCCAACACAAATATCACAGTTATACGTGTCCAACACACATATCACGGTTATAAGTGTCCAACACAAATATCACATTTATAAGTGTCCAACACAAATATCACAGTTGTGTCTATAATTGTGCAACACAAATATCACAGTTATAAGTGTACCACACACATATCACAGTTATGTGTCCAACACAAATATCACAGTTATAAGTGTCTATAATTGTGCAACAGAAATATCACAGTTATAAATGTCCAAAATAAATATCAAGGTTATAAGTGTCCCACACAAATATCACAGCTATAAGTGTCCAAAATAAATATCAAGGTTATAAGTGTCCCACACAAATATCACAGCTATAAGTGTCCAACACAAATAATACAATTAAAAACGTCCAACACAAATATCAAGGTTATAAGTCCCACACACATATCATAGTCATGTGTCCAACAAAATTATCACAGTTATAAGTGTCCAACACACATACCACAGTTATAAGTGTCCAACACAAATATCAAGGTAATAAGTGTCCAACACAAATATAACAGCTATAAGTTTCCAACACACATGTCACAGTTATAAGTGTCCGACAAAATTATCAGTTATAATTCTCCAAACATATCACAGTTATACGTATCCAACACAAATATCACAGTTATAAGTGTCCAACACACATATCACGGTTATAAGTGTCCAACACAAATATCACATTTATAAGTGTCCAACACAAATATCACAGTTGTGTCTATAATTGTGCAACAGAAATATCACAGTTATAAGTGTACCACACACATATCACAGTTATAAGTGTCCAACACAAATAGCACAGTTATAAGTGTCTATAATTGTGCAACAGAAATATCACAGTTATAAATGTCCAAAATAAATATCAAGGTTATAAGTGTCCCACACAAATATCACAGCTATAAGTGTCCAAAATAAATATCAAGGTTATAAGTGTCCCACACAAATATCACAGCTATAAGTGTCCAACACAAATAATACAATTAAAAACGTCCAACACAAATATCAAGGTTATAAGTCCCACACACATATCACAGTCATGTGTCCAACAAAATTATCACAGTTATAAGTGTCCAACACACATATCACAGTTATAAGTGTCCAACACAAATATCAAGGTAATAAGTGTCCAACACAAATATAACAGCTATAAGTTTCCAACACACATGTCACAGTTATAAGTGTCCGACAAAATTATCAGTTATAATTCTCCAAACATATCACAGTTATACGTATCCAACACAAATATCACAGTTATAAGTGTCTGTAAATGTCCAACACAAATATCATATTTATAAGTCTCCAACACAAATATCACAGTTATAGGCATCCAACACAAATATCAAGGTTATAAGTATCAAACAACATTATCAGTTGTAAGTGTCCAACACAAATATCACAGTTATACGTGTCCAACACACATATCACAATTATAAGTGTCCAACACAAATATCACAGTTATAAGTGTCCAACATACATATCACAGTTAGAAGTGTCCAACATACATATCACAGTTATAAGCGTCCAACACAAATATCAAGGTTATAAGTGTGCAGCACAAATATCAAGGTAATAAGTGTCCAACACAAATATAACAGCTATAAGTGGCCAACACAAATATCACAGCTGTAAGTGGCCAACACAAATATTAAGGTTATACGTGTCCAACACAAATATCAAGGTTATCAGTGTCAAACACAAATATCAAGGTCAAAAGTGTCCAACACAAATATCACAGTTATAAGTGTCCAACACAAATATCAAGGTTATAAGTGTCCAACACAAATATCAAGGTTATAAGTGTCCAACACAAATATCAAGGTAATAAGTGTCCAACAAAAATATCAGAGTTATAAATGTCCAACATAAATATGAAGGTTGTAAGTGTCCAATACAAATAACAAGGTTATAAGTGTCCAACACACATATTAAGGTTATAAGTGTCCAGTACAAATATCACAGTTATAAGTGTCAGTAAGTGTCGAACACAAATATCACAGTTGTGTCTATAATTGTGCAACAGAAATATCACAGTTATAAGTGTACAACACAAATACCAAGGTTATTAGTGTCCAACACTAATATCACAGTTATAAGTGTCCAAAACAAACATCACAGTTATAAGTATCCAACACAAATATCAAGGTTATAAGTGTCCCACACAAATATCACAGCTATAAGTGTCCAACACAAATATCACAGTTATATGCGTCCAACAAAATTATCACAGTTATGTGTCCAACACACATATTACAGTTATAAGTGTCCAACACACATATCACAGTTATAAGCATCAGTAAGTGTCGAATACAAAAATCAAAGTTGTGTCTATAATTGTGCAACAGAAATATCACAGTTATAAGTGTACAACACAAATACCAAGGTTATTAGTGTCCAACACAAATATCACAGTTATACGTGTCCAACACACATATCACAGTTATAAGCGTCCAACACAAATATCACAGTAATAAATGTCCAACACAAATATCAAGGTTATAAGTGTCCAACACAAATATCAAGGTAATAAGTGTCCAACAAAATCATCACAGTTATAAGTGTCCAACACACATATCAGAGTTATAAATGTCCAACATAAATATGAAGGTTATAAGTGTCCAATACAAATAACAAGGTTATAAGTGTCCAACACACATATCACAGTTATAAGTGTTGAACACACTTATCACAGTTATAAGTGTCCAACACAAATCTCACAGTTATACGTGTCCAACACACATCACAGTTATACGTGTCCAACACACATATCACAGTTATAAATGTCCTACACAAATACAACATCTATAAGTGCCCAACCCAAATATCACAGCTATAAGTGGCCAACACAAATATCAAAGGTATACGTGTTCAACAAAATTATCACAGTTATAAGTGTCCAACACAAATATCAAGCTTATAAGTGTCCAACACAAATATCAGAGCAATAAGTGTCTAACACAAATATCACAGTTATAAGTGTCCAACACAATTATCAAGGTAATAAGTGTCTAACACAAATATCAAGGTTATAAGTGTCCAACAAAATTGTCACAGTTATACGTGTCCAGCACAAATATCAAGCTTATAAGTGTCCAACACAAATATCACAGCAATAAGTGTCTAACACAAATATCACAGTTATAAGTGTCCAACACAATTATCAAGGTAATAAGTGTCCAACAAAATTGTCACAGTTATAAGTGTCCAACACACATATCACAGTTATAAGTGTCCACACATATCACAGTTATACGTGTCCAACACACATATCACAGTTATAAATGTCCTACACAAATATTACATTTGTAAGTGTCCAATACACATATCACAGTTATACGTGTCCAACACAAATATTACAGTTATAAGTGTCCAATACACATATCACAGTTATAAGTGTCCGACAAAATTATCACAGTTATAAGTCTCCAACACACATCACATTTATAAGTGTAAAACATAAATATCACAGTTACAAGTGTCCAAAACACATATCACAGTTATAAGTGTCCAACACAAATATCAAGGTAATAAGTGTCCAACACAAATATAACAGCTAGAAGTGTCCAACACAAATATCACAGTTATAAGTGTCTATAAGCGTCCAAGACAAATATCACAGTTTTAAATGTACAACACTCATATCACAGTTATAAGTGTCCAACACAAATATCAAGGTTATAAGTGTCCAGCACAAATATCACAGTTATAAGTGTCCAACACACATATCACAGTTATAGGTGCCCAACACAATTATCACAGCTATAAGTGTCCAACACAAATATCACAGTTATAAATGTCCAGCACAAATATCAAGGTTATAAGTCTCCAACAAAATTACCACAGTTATAAGTGTCCAACACACATATCACAGTTATAAGTGTCCAACACAAATATCACAGTTATATGTGTCCAACACGCATATCACAGTTAAAAGTGTACAACACACATATCACACTTATAAATGTCAAACACAAATATCAAGGTTATAAGTGGCAAAGAAAAATATCACAGTTATAAGTGTACAACACACATATCACAGTTATAAGTGTCCAACACACATATCACAGTTATAAGTGTCTAACATAAATGTCAAGGTTATAAGTGTCCCACACAAATATCACAGCTATAAGTGTCCAACACAAATATCACAGTTATAAGTGTCCAACACACGTATCACAGTTATAAATGTCCAACACAAATATCACAGTTATAAGTGTCCAACACAAATACCAAGGTAATAAGTGCCCAACACAAATATCACAGTTATAAGTGTCTGTAAGTGTCCAATACAAATAACAAGGTTATAAGTGTCCAGTACAAATATCACAGTTATAAGTGGCCAACACAAATATCACAGTTATAAGTGTCAGTAAGTGTCGAACACAAATATCACAGTTGTGTCTATAATTGTGCAACAGAAATATCACAGTTATAAGTGTATAACACAAATACCAAGGTTATTAGTGTCCAACACAAATATCACAGTTATAAGTGTCCAAAACAAACATCACAGTTATAAGTATCCAACACAAATATCAAGGTTATAAGTGTCCCACACAAATATCACAGCTATAAGTGTCCAACACAAATATCACAGTTTTATGCGTCCAATAAAATTATCACAGTTATGTGTCCAACACACATATTACAGTTATAAGTGTCCAACACACATATCACAGTTATAAGCATCAGTAAGTGTCGAACACAAATATCACAGTTGTGTCTATAATTGTGCAACAGAAATATCACAGTTATAAGTGTACAACACAAATACCAAGGTTATTAGTGTCCAACACAAATATCACAGTTATACGTGTCCAACACACATATCACAGTTATAAGCGTCCAACACAAATATCACAGTAATAAATGTCCAACACAAATATCAAGGTTATAAGTGTCCAACACAAATATCAAGGTAATAAGTGCCCAACACAAATATCACAGTTATAAGTGTCTGTAAGTGTCCAACAGAAATATCACAGTTATAAGTGTCCAACACAAATATCAAGGTTATAAGTGTCCAGCACAAATAGCACAGTTATAAGTGGCCAACACAAATATCACAGTTATAAGTGTCTATAATTGTGCACCAGAAATATCACAGTTATAAGTGCACAACACACACATCACAGTTATAAGTGTCCAATACACATATCATAGTTATAAGTGTCCAACACAAATATCAAGGTTATAAGTGTCCAAACATATCACAGTTATTAGTGTCCAACACACATATCAAGTTTATAAGTGTCCAGCACAATTATAACAGTTATAAGTGTCCAACACAAATATCACAGTTATAAATGTACAACACACATATCACAGTTATAAGTGTCCAACACAAATATCAAGGTTATAATTGTCCAACTCGAATATCACAGTTATAAGTGTCTATAATTGTGCAACAGGAATATCACAGTTATAAGTGCACAACACACACATCACAGTTATAAGTGTCCAATACACATATCATAGTTATAAGTGTCCAACACAAATATCAAGGTTATAAGTGTCCAAACATATCACAGTTATTAGTGTCCAACACACATATCAAGTTTATAAGTGTCCAGCACAATTATAACAGTTATAAGTGTCCAACACAAATATCACAGTTATAAATGTACAACACACATATCACAGTTATTAGTGTCCAACACACATATCAAGTTTATAAGTGTCCATCACAATTATAACAGTTATAAGTGTCCAACACAAATATCACAGCTATAAGTGTCCAACACATATATCACATTTATAAGAGTCCAACACAAATATCACAGTTATACGTGTCCAAGACACATATCACAGTTATAAATGTACAACACACATATCACAGTTATAAGTATCTATAAGTGTCCAACACAAATATTTAATTTATAAGTGTCCAACACAAATATCACAGTTATAAGTGTCTATAATTGTGCAACAGAAATATCACAGTTATACGTGTACAGCACACATATCACAGTGATAAGTGTCCAACAAAATTATCACAGTTATACATGTCTAATACACATATCACAGTTATAACTGTCCAACATAAATATCAAGGTTATAAGTGTCCAACACAAATATCACAGTTATAATTGTCCAACACAAATATCAAGGTTATAAGTCTCCAACACAAATTTTACAGTTATAAGTGTCCAACACAAATATCGAGGTTATAAGTGTCCAGCACAAATATCACAGTTATAAGTGTCCAAGACAAATATCACAGTTACAAGTGTCTATAATTATGCAACAGAAATATCACAGTTATAAGTGTCCAACACAAATATCAATGTTATAAGTGTCCGACACAAATATCACAGTTATCAGTGTCCAACACAAATATCACAGTTATAAGAGTACAACATACATATCACAGTTATAAGTGTCCAATACACATATCATAGTTATAAGTGTCCAACACAAATATCAAGGTTATAAGTCTCCAAAACAAATATCAAGGTTATAAGTCTCCAACACAAATTTCACAGTTATAAGTGTCCTACACAAATATCGAGGTTATAAGTGTCCAGCACAAATATCACAGTTATAAGTGTCCAACACAAATATCAATGTTATAAGTGTCCAACACACATATCACAGTTATACGTGTGCAACATACATATCACAGTTATAAGTGTCTGTAAGTGTCCAACACAAATATTCAATTTATAAGTGTCCAACACAAATATCAGAGTAATAGGTGTCTATAATTGTGCAACAGAAATATCACAGTTATAAGAGTACAACACACATATCACAGTTATAAGTGTCCAATACACATATCATAGTTATAAGTGTCCTGCACAAATATCACAGCTATAAGTGTCCAACACAAATATCACAGTTATAATTGTCCAACACAAATATCAAGGTTATACGTGTCCAACACATATATCACAGTTATAAGTGTCCAACACAAATGTCAAGGTTAAATGTGTCCAAAAAAAATATCAAGGTTATACGTGCCCAACAAAATTATCACAGTTATAAGTATCCAACACACATATCACAGTTATCAGTGTCCAACACAAATATCACGGTTATAAGTGTCCAACACACACATCACAGTTATCAGTGTCCAACATAACTATCAAGGTTATAAGTGTCCAGCACAAATATCACAGTTATAAGCGAACACAAATATCAAGTTTATAAGGGTCCAACACAAATATCACAGTTATACGTGTCCCACACAAATTTCACAGTTATAAGTGTCTATAATTGTGCAACAGAAATATCACAGTTATAAGTGTACAACACACATATCCCAGTTATAAGTGTCCAACACACATATCACAGTTGTAAGTGTCCAGCACAAATATCAAGGTTATAAGTGTTCAACACACATATCACAGTTATAAGTGTCCAACAAAAGTATCACAGTTGTAAATGTGCAACACACATAGCACAGTTATCAGTGTCCAACACAAATATCAAGGTTAAATGTGTCCAACAAAAATATCAAGGTTATACGTGTTTAACAAAATTATCACAGTTATACGTGTCCAACACATATATCACAGTTACAAATGTCCAGCACAAATATAACAGCTATAAGTGTCCAACACAAATATCAAGGTTATAAGTGTCCAAAACAAATATCAAGGTAATAAGTGTCCAACACAAATATAACAGCTATAAGTGTCCAACACAAATATCAAGGTTATAAGTGTCCAAAACAATTATCGCAGTTATAAGTGTCCACACATATCACAGTTATAAGTGTCCAACACACATATCACAGTTATAAATGTCCAACACAAATATCACAGTTATTAGTGTCCAACACAAATACCAAGGTAATAAGTGTCCAACACAAATACCAAGGTAATAAGTGTCCAACACAAATATAACAGCTATAAGTGTCCAACACAAAATTCAAGGTTATAAGTGTCCAAAACAAATATCACAGTTAGAAGTGTCCAACACAAATATCAGAGTTATAAGTGTCCAACACACATATCACAGTTATAAGTGACCAACACAAATAACACAGTTATAAGTGTCCAACAAAATTATATCAGTTATAAGTGTCCACACATATCACAGTTATAAGTGTCCAACACAAACATCACGGTTATACGTGTCCAACACACATATCACAGTTGTAAGTGTCCAGCACACATATCACGGTTATAAGTGTCCAGCACAAATATCACAGTTATAAGTGCCCAACACAAATATCACAGTTATAAATGTAAGTGTCCAACACAAATATCAAGGTTATAAGTGTCCAGAACAAATTTCACATTTATAAGTGTCCAACACAAATACCACAGCTATAAGTATCCAACACAAATATCACAGTTATAAGTGTCCTACAAAATTATCACCGTTATAAGTGTCCAACACACATATCACAGTTATAAGTGTCCAACACAAATATCAAGGTTATAAGTGTCCAGCACAAATATCACAGTTATAAGTGCCCAACACAAATATCACAGTTATAAATGTACAACACACATATCACAGTTATAAGTGTCCAACACAAATACCAAGGTTATAATTGTCCAACTCGAATATCACAGTTATAAGAGTCTATAATTGTGCAACAGGAATATCACAGTTATAAGTGTACAACACACATATCACAGTTATAAATGTCCAAAACAAATATCAAGGTAATAAGTGTCCAACACAAATATCAAGGTAATAAGTGTCCAACACAAATATCACAGCTATAAGTGTCCAACACAAATATTACAGTTTTAAGTGTCCAACACACATATCATGGTTATAAATGTACAACACACATCACAGTTCTAAGTATCTATAAGTGTCCAACACAAATATCAAGGTTATAAGTGTCAAACACAAATATTCAATTTATAAGTGTCCAACACAAATATCACAGTTATACGTGTACAACACACTTTTCACAGTTATAAGTGTCCAACACACATATCACAGTTATAAGTGTCCAACACACATTTCACAGTTATAAGTGTCCAACAAAATTATCACAGTTTTACGTTTCTAATACAGATATCAGTTATACGTGTCCAACATAAATATCAAGGTTATAAGTGCCCAGCACAAATATAACATTTATAAGTGTCAAACACACATATCAAAGTTATGTGTCCAACACAAATATCAAAGTTATAAGTGTCCAACACAAATATCATAGCTATAAGTGTCCAACACAAATATCACAGTTATAATTGTCCAACACAAATATCAATGTTATAAGTCTCCAACACAAATTTCACAGTTATAAGTGTCCAATAAAATTATCACAGTTATACGTGTCTAACATAAATATCAAGGTTATAAGTGTCCAGCACAAATATAACATTTATAAGTGTCCAACACACATATCACAGTTATAAGCGAACACAAATATCAAGTTTATAAGGATCCAACAGAAATATCACAGTTATACGTGTCCAACACAAATTTCACAGTTATAAGTGTCTATAATTGTGCAACAGAAATATCACAGTTATAAGTGTACAACACACATATCACAGTTATAAGTGTCCAACACAAATATCAAGGTTATAAGTGTCCAAAACAAATATCAAGGTAATAAGTGTCCAACACAAATATCACAGTTATAAGTGTCCAACAAAATTATAACAGTTATACGTGTCCAACACACATATCACAGTTATAAGCGTCCAACACACATATCACAGGTATAAGTGTCCAACACAAATACCAAGGTAATAAGTGTCCAACACAAATATAACAGCTATAAGTGTCCAACACAACTATCAGAGTTATAAGTGTCCAACACACATATCACAGTTATAAGTGTCCAACACAAATATCAGAGTTATAAGTGTCCAACACACATATCACAGTTGTAAGTGTCCAGCACACATATCAGGGTTACAAGTGTCCAGCACAAATATCACAGTTATAAATGCCCAACACACATATCACAGTTATAAGTGTCCAACACAAATATAACAGCTAGAAGTGTCTATAATTGTGCAACAGAAATATCACAGTTATAAGTGTCCAACACAAATATCAATGTTATAAGTGTCCAAAACAAATATCACAGTTATACGTGTCCAACACACATATCACAGTTATCAGTGTCCAACACAAATATCCCAGTTATCAGTGTCCAACACAAATATCACAGTTATCAGTGTCCAATAAAATTATCACAGTTATACATGTCTAACATAAATATCAAAATGATTATGGCCGCTCTAGTGATATCACGACTGGATTATGCCAATGCTCTCTACAATGGCATACCAGCATACAGTCTAAGGAGGCTACAATTGGTCCAAAACCAAGCTGCCCGGCTGGTTTTTGGCCTCTCACGCTATCATCACTCCACACCACTCCTCAGGGAGCTTCATTGGCTCCCCGTTAAGGAACGCTCTCTGTTCAAAACCGCCTGCATGGTTTTCCAGGCTCGTCAAGGCACCGCCCCCGCCTTCATTTCCTCATTAATAAATGAATACGTTCCCTCCAGAGCACTCCGTTCCTCCACCAAATCCCTCCTTCAAATTCCACGTTTCAGGCGTAAAAAGTGGGGTGGGTCCAATTTTTCCACCCTGGCCCCTACGTTCTGGAACTCCCTCCCGGACCATCTACGCGCGGCCACCCATTATGTATTCTTCCGCAAGGAACTAAAAACGTTTCTTTTTAAACAGGCATTCCCTGTGTAATCCTCCCTTCTCGGCTCTACCACCGGTTCTCACCTCTGCCTCTGTAGCCAATACCCTCCACTAGCGCCAAGAAACCGTTCGGTGCACGTTGCGCTTTATAAATGTTTTAAATTAAATTAAATTAAATTAAGGTTATAAGTGTCCAGCACAAATATAACATTTATAAGTGTCCAACACACATATCACAGTTATACGTGTCCAACATACATATCACAGTTATAAGTGTCTGTAAGTGTCCAACACGAATATCACAGTTATAAGTGTCTATAATTGTGCAGCAGAAATATCACAGTTATAAGTGTCTAATACACATATCACAGTTATAACTGTCCAACATAAATATCAAGTTTATAAGTGCCCAGCACAAATATAACATTTATAAGTGTCCAACTCACATATCATAGTTATAAGTGTCCAACACAAATATCACAGTTATAAGTGCCCAACAAAATTATAACAGTTATAAGTGTCCAAAACAAATATCAAGGTTATAAGTCTCCAACACAAATATCAATGTAATAAGTATCTATAATTGTGCAACAGAAATATCACAGTTATAAGTGTCCAACACAAATATCACAGTTATATTTGTCCAACACAAATATCAAGGTTATACGTGTCCAACAAAATTATCACAGTTATAAGTTTCCAACACACATATCACAGTTATCAGTGTCCAACACAAATATCAAGGTTATAAGTGTCCAACACAAATATCATAGCTATAAGTGTCCAACACAAATATCACAGTTATAATTGCCCAACACAAATATCAAGGTTATAAGTCTCCAACACAAATTTCACAGTTATAAGTGTCCAGCACAAATATCACAGTTATACGTGTCCAACACACATATCACAGTTATACGTGTCCAACATACATATCACAGTTATAAGTGTCTGTAAGTGTCCAACACAAATATTCAATTTATAAGTGTCCAACACAAATATCACAGTTATAAGTGTCTATAATTGTGCAACAGAAATATCACAGTTATAAGTGTCCGACACAAATATCAATGTTAGAAGTGTCCAAAACAAATATCACAGTTATACGTGTCCAACACACATATCACAGTTATCAGTGTCCAACACAAATATCACAGTTATCAGTGTCCAATAAAATTATCACAGTTATACGTGTCTAACATAAATATCAAGGTTATAAGTGTCCAGCACAAATATAACATTTATAAGTGTCCAACACACATATCACAGTTATACGTGTTCAACATACATATCACAGTAATAAGTGTCTGTAAGTGTCCAACACAAATATTCAATTTATAAGTGTCCAACACAAATATCAGAGTTATAAGTGTCTATAATTGTGCAGCAGAAATATCACAGTTATAACTGTCCAACATAAATATCAAGGTTATAAGTACCCAGCACAAACATAACATTTATAAGTGTCCAACTCACATATCATAGTTATAAGTGTCCAACACAAATATCAAGGTTATAAGTGTCCAACACAAATATCATAGCTATAAGTGTCCAACACAAATAACACAGTTATAATTGTCCAACACAAATATCAAGGTTATAAATCTCCAACACAAATTTCACAGTTATAAGTGTCCTACACATATATCGAGGTTATAAGTGTCCAGCACAAATATCACAGTTATAAGTGTCCAACACACATATCACAGTTAAAAGTGTCCAACACATATATCACAGTTATAAATGTCCAGCACAAATATCAAGGTTATAAGTGTCCAAAACAAATATAACAGCTATAAGTGTCCAACACAAATATCACAGTTAGTTGTGTCCAAAACAAATATCAAGGTTATCATTTATAAATGTCCAGCACAAATACCAAGGAAATAAGTGTCCAGCACAAATATAACAGCTATAAGTGTCCAACACAAATATCACAGTTATAAGTGTACAACACACATATCACAGTTATGTGTGTCCAAAATAAATGTCAAGCTTATAAGTAGCCAGCACAAATATCACATTTAGAAGTGTCCAACACAAATATCACAGTTATAACTGTCCAACAAAATTATCAAAGTTATTCGTGTCCAACACAAATATCAAGGTTATAAGTGTCCAACACAAATATAACAGCTATAAGTGTCCAACACAAATATCACAGTTATAAATGACCAACATCAATATCAAGGTTATAAGTGTCCAACACAAATACCAAGGTTATAAGTGTCCAACAAAATTATCACGGTTATAAGTGTCCATCACACATATCACATTTATAATAGTCCAACACAAATATCAGTTATAAGTCTCTGTAAGTGTCCAACACAAATATCACATTTATAAGTGTCTATAATTGTGCAACAGAAATATCACAGTTATAAGTGTAGAACACAAATATCAAGGTTATACGTGTCCAACACAAATATAACAGCTATAAGTGTCCAACACAAATATCAAAGTTATAAATGTCCAACATCAATATCAAGGTTATAAGTGTCCAACACAAATACCAAGGTAATAAGTGTCCAACACAAATATCACAGTTATAAGTGTCCAAGTACAAATATCAAGGTTATAAGTGTCCAACAAAATTATCACAGTTATACATGTCCAACACACATATCCCAGCTATAAGTGTCTATAATTGTGCAACAGAAATATCACACTTATAAGTGTCCAACACACATCACATTTATAATAGTCCAACACAAATATCAGTTATAAGTCTCTGTAAGTGTCCAACACAAATATCACAGTTATTAAGTGTCCAACACACATATCACAGTTATAAGTGTCCAGCACAAATATCAAGGTTATAAGTGTCCAACAAAATTATCACGGTTATAAGGGTCCAACACAAATATCACAGTTATAAGTGTCCAACAAAATTATCACGGTTATAAGTGTCCAACACAAATATCACAGTTATAAGTGTCTATAATTGTGCAACAGAAATATCACAGTTATAAGTGTACAACACACATATCACAGTTATAACTGTCCAACACACATATCACAGTTATAAGTGTCCAACACAAATATCAAGGTACTAAATGTCCAACACATTTATAACAGCTATAAGTGTCCAACACAAATATCAGTTATAAGTGTCAAACACAAATATCACAGTTATAAGTGTCTATAAATGTGCAACAGGAATATCACAGTTATAAGTGTCCAACACACATATCAAAGTTATATGTGTCCAACACAAATATCACAGTTATAAGTGTCAAACACACATATCGCAATTATAAGTGTCCAACAAAACGATCACAGTTATATGTGTCCAACACACATATCACAGCTATGAGTGTCCAACACAAATATCACAGTTATAAGTGTCCAACACAAATATCAAGGTTGTACATGTCCGACAAAATGTTCACATTTATAAGTGTTCAACACAAATATCACAGTTATAAGTGTCTATAATTGTGCAACAGAAATATCACAGTTATACGTGTACAACACACATATCACAGTTATTGGGTCGAACAGATATATCACAGTTATAACTGTCCAACAAAATTATCACAGTTACAAGTGTCCAACACAAATATCACAGTTATAAGTGTCCAACACAAATATCACAGTTATAAGTGTCACCGAGAACTCTAGAGCAAGTAGGTACTGGCAAGGATGATGAGGAGGTGTGCCAGTCACCGAGAATTCGTTGGGCGGTATGGCAAGCTGATACCCTCTTAGTGAACTGCCACAAAATAATATTGTGCAATCCTTACCGCAACTGTACCCAGATTAGCACACTTCTTCACTTGTACAATGTGTGCCTGTCAACATGTGACAGGCTGATGCAGCAGGGAATATTGAGGTGTGCTCTTCGATCTGTGGTGTGCCTGTCACCGAGACGACGACAGGCCGATCCACCACCACAGCTGGCGACTCACTTCAATTGCACAAGGTGTGCCTGTCACCATGAACGACAGGCCAATGTAGCAGGGGATGTCAATGTGTGTCCACCAATTAGCGGTGTGCCTGTCACTGAGAAGACAGGCCGACTCTACCAACAGCTGACGAAGTATGCCTCGCACCAATCCGCTGCAGAACGTGTAATGCGTTGTTATTTAGCAGATTCCAAGGAGAGGCATGTGCACTACACAGACGTACTGCAAGACGCGCAGAAGCTTGGGACGAGCTGCGCAGAGTGGAGCGTCGAGCTGCACTATGACGTGGTAAGTGCATGCGTACGCCTTGCCGCAGTTAGACACGTGCTACGCAGCACAAGGCTCGATTAAGCCTCCGAGCTTGGGCTCCTACACAGTAACCATTAAATTCCGGCTCACGCAGTGCAGTCCGTGGGGCTGCCAATAATTTCAATTTCTGAGTAGAAATGCAGCCAAAAACAAACACCAGAGTTACTCACTGCAAGTACCTCATAGCTCGCTGTGTCCAGAAGTAAGCAGTACAACACTCAACTGTCCTTTCCCAGGGGCTGCAGTTTCCGTTACGCCACACCGAAGTTGAGTAAATAATCGAGTCGTAGGGTTCTATATTCCGGATTGCTGCCATTTTTAAGGAGACCAAGACTCCGGGAAGTAGACAAATATGTTCTTTATTAGTGGGGAGTAAGGGCCCCCGTTTGAGCTGTTCCACGGCAACTGAAATCCAACTTCCTAAAATCCGACAACCCCGGATTCTTGAAGTGGAACACAGCTGCCGTGTTACTAGAATACATGGAGAAGACATAACATCAAGGTATTCGTCAGGGTGATAGCGTTATATACGATGTGGGACACTACATAGTAACTTCTATTTACATTGCTCCTAGTGGGCATCTTATTTGTTTTGAATGACACTCTAGCAAACTCAAGAATGTGTGTAGATGTACACATACATGTCCACACACATAGTCTCGAAGCCTTCCAGGAAGTTTACCACAAAATCTCACCTGTATAAACAGGCTAAGCACACACATTACACACTCAGGATGGGAGAGATGGGCGCCATAAATAACAGACTGTGCTGATTTACAGGTGAGGCCAGTAGGTAGTCTCCACAGCAGGATGATAGGAAGAAAGGCCTCTACCCCAAACTATAATGAGTTGTCAACAATAGCAAGTCATGGCAAAGGGGGGACACTAATCACCCATGACAAACAGAAATAAACATTTGGGTGCAGTTTCAACTCCAATAGTTAAGTATGCTGATGGTGAGCAACATTAGAACATCAGCGTGGAGCACTTCTGAGGGAGTCGTGGCAAAAGTCTCCTGGGCAGGACAGCCTTCTCAGTCTGAAACAAATGATGGATTAAGACACAGTGTGGCTCAGGGCTATTGCACCAAGAAGGTCTCACACTACACCCATCATGGTTTGCTTTAGAGCCTTACCAGTTCCCTCTGGCTGTTGATCAGAGCCAGGCTGGAGTTGTGGAAGGAGCAGAAGAGCTGGCTCTGGTTCCAGTCTTCTCTTTCCTTTGAAAAGTAGTAACAAGTTCTTCCATTATACAGCCAGTCCAGGGGACAAGGCTCTAATCGCATTGCTGCACAATTGGATGAGCATTTTTCTAGAGGCAAAAAAGTATACGTACATTAATAACAGCTGTTGCCATGCAGTAACATTGCTTCCTTTGCACCTCCTGTCTATATATACTCAGCAGCAGGTGCTTTGAAAGAGGCAAGAAACTAGGTTTAGCAGCCGACACCCTCCTCCACTGAGCATGAAGGCTGAGTGCAGCGGGGTGGGCCCGCTATAGGATACTGTCTCAATGACTGGATGATGTCATCAATTATGTCATTATGCCATTTAATATGTGAGGTCATAGATAGGCAGTGTACGGTGGGGAGCACAAGTTATAGCTAGCTCAAAAAACCATAACTTGTGAATGTCAGTGTTCTTTTGTTTTTAAACATTATTTTTTATCTTATTTCAACATCTAACTATAATGTCACTTTAACCTTTGTGTTTTTTCTGTTAATTTAGGGGGCTATTTTAATGTAGGCTATGATTTTAGTAACATGCTTTTAATGCAAGGCCCTTTAACCTCTGTTGTTTTCTGTGAAAAATGAATGTATTTAATAATGTTTCCCTATGGGGTGTTGTATTAACTCCCTGCCTTCATTATTTTGCTTTCTATGGAAGTACCTGTGAGTGACTTTAAGTGGGGCTAAACTTACTCGAAAGATGGCCTGGAGATTATTGGCGACCGTTTGTGGACTTTGTGGTTGCAGTGACTTTAGAAGGACCCTTTGCAGATGGCAATGGTCTTACTATTTTGTGGGTGGGTGTATTAGGATGTCCCTTCCTAAGTCCTCCTTTATCCTCCCTAAATTCCCCTCATTGTGTAGTAAGTATTCCCCATTTTCCAGCCACTTCCCCTTGACTCTCCCACATTTACACCTAATTCACAGGCCTAGGTGTGCGTAGATCTCCTCCTAGAGAATATATGAGAGGTGGAGGAGTGGGTCTCCATGCATAGGTAAGTGAATAGCATTTTGTAATATGAGTCATACTACTATAGAACTACTAAACACACGACGAAATGCAGTTTGCGAATCAGGCTTGAATAACTAGGTGAATAGGAGGATGTGTAAATGCTGAGATGGATGAGTGAGTGTATGGATGGATGAATGAATAAGTGACTAAATACATGGATAAATAATTATTGAGTGCATGGGCGCATGGTTGAAATGATAATCATATAGGTGAATGGTTACATAGGCTGGGCACACGTGAATAGATAGATGGCTGACTGGATTAAGGAGAGACAGAGTGCATGGATGGTTGGAGACTGGTCCCACCACCCTTATAGGCTGAATACTCAGCAGATTGTCACAGCAGTGATGGAAAGGTTTAAGCTACAGAATGTCAATGCTGAGGATTACGGAGAGACCTGGGGGTGACACCGAAAATATTTACCACTACCCAGCTCCTGATGGTGCCATGAGGTGGGAATGTTTAAGATAAAATCGCAAAGTTGCAGATGTGACCATTTCACATTATACAACATGCTAGCACCTAATCTGATAATTTCTAGCAATCTAAAGCAAATGACACTGTGGCAACTCACACACACACGTTACCATCCTTGTGGCCACTATGTGTGGATACTTGTCTTGTGGGGACTAACATTTTCCAATCCATTTAAAATATACTAATAACAGAAAAATGCCTGATAATTTCTACTAATCTAATGCAAACTAAACTGCAACACCCAATAGAGTTCACACACATACACACACACACACACCAAGCCAATCTCTGGGTAGTGAAGGTGAATAATATGGTATAAGTACAGGAGAGGTCACCAAAGGATCTATAAATTGCAAAATCTGAAATCTAGGATATTAGCCATGAAAAAATAGCCAGAGACTATTAGTCAAAGTCAAAAAGTTTTATTGTATAATTTGTTAAAATTATCACAATACCCACATGTATGAATAAATATATATAAAATTGTAAAGAACCATAAAAACATCTAATCATTGTCACCAAAGTCCCGTAAAACTTGTTAAATACAATTGTAAAAATTTGATTCAAGCTCGGGACATTCTATCTCTATGAAATCTAAATTATTTATTTGCACAGTTTGTTATTTTTTTTTTTTTTCCCTAAGGGTTCCGATGTCACGATCTTCCTGCTCTAATTGCTTCAGGCGAAACCTTACCGCCCCCAAAAATTTGATTCCCCTGCATGCCAGGATTATGGAGGATCCTCCCAGCCAACTAATTACTGCTTGTCTACAAGTTCGAACTTTTAGGACATTAAAAATTTGCTTTAAGTACCGTCGTCTCTGAGCCATTACTGCTGGACATACACAAAAAATATGGGCTAGAGATTCTATTTTGTATCCGCATAGACGGCATTTTTCTGATTGGTAACTCTGTTTCCAGGAGGGGAGTAGATCTTTTGACACGTGCTGGCCCATCCGATAGTCCATGTAGGATTTCTTTAGAAACCCGCTGAAATGAGAGGATAGGTATGCTTGTGGTTTTAATGATTTATAGGACGCAATAACTGTCCACCCATGCCGGCGTTTGGCCATTAAATTTTGTCTTCCAAGAAGGATTTCATTTTGGCTGCCTTGTTAATTAAACTACTTAAACCAGCTTTGTCCATCCTAGTTTCCCATGATGGTTCTAAATCGAGTTCTATCAAGCAAGTTTTCAGATGCTTTCCCCAAGTGCTCAAGGATTTATTGTCCGCCTGATACATAATTTCTTCCCAGCATAGATGGTCCAAGGTCTCCTGATTTGCAGAACGAAATTTGTTACAAAGCTTCACGAAGCCGCTCATGCTCCGGAAGTTTTGATTCTGTAGGCCAAATTCTAGCCATATCTGCGAAGGAGAAGCAGATTTTGGCAGGTTAAAGACGGCTTTATAAATCCTTGTCTGCATTGCATTTAATAAGTCAGCCTCCTTGCCACGCCAAGTAACCAGCCCGTAAGACAAGGTGGGCAAGATTTGCGCGGCCATAACCTTCAGTAGATGATTGTAATTGGGACAGTCCAATTTGGATTTCAGTAGCCGGTATGCAAAGATTAATGACTGGGCTTTTATTTCTACTTTTTGCTCCTTGTGTTTCAGTCCTTGCTCAATTGAAATTCCCAGATATTTATATGATGGTTGTTCTTCTACCGTATCCCCGTTTGCCGTCCATTTATAGTTGAGTTTGCTTGATTCCACTAGTCGGATAACCTTGGTTTTACCTTTATTTAATTCCAGCTTTTCCTGTTTTAAATATTCCGCTAATTTATTGATTGCTCTTTGTAGGCCGATTGGTGATTTGCTCAATACTACTATGTCGTCCGCGTATTGTAAAAAGTTGATTGGATTGTTAGCCAGTCTCGGCGGATGACATTCTGCTGCAACCAAAACTTTGCTGATGTCCGAGAGGAAAAGGTTAAAAAGGCTTGGGGCCAACACGCAGCCTTGCTTTAAACCTTGGTGCGTCAAAATCCTCGAGGTTATACTGCCGCCGTTGCCTAACTTGACTCTTACCCATGTGTTATTATACAGGGTGGCTATGGCGTTTAACATGGGTTTCGGGAATCCCCAGGTGATCAACTTTGCCCATAGGCGCTCTCTGCATACCCGGTCGAAAGCTGACCTTATATCAATAAAGCAAGCGTATAGTCTGGAGCCCTCAGTTAATGCTTTTTCCATTAAGAGCGACAGACTGGCCAAGTTTGTAATGGTGCCCATTCCTTGCCTGAACCCTGTTTGAAACTTGGGGATAATATTGGTCTCTTCTTTTCAATCTTGTAGCTGTGTTAGGATGCAGGAGGCGTAGAGCTTAGCTTCAACGTCTATTAGGGATATCAGCCTGTAATTAGCGGGGTTACGACGGTCCCCCTGTTTGAGAATGGGATGAATGATATTCCCTTGCCATGACTCTGGGACTTTGTTTTGTGTGTATATGTAGTTGAATAGGGGAGTTAGGGACTCTGACCAGAAGTCCGGATCTGTTTTAAAGAGCATATTTGGCAGCCCATTCGGACCTGCCGCTCCTTCTGTCTTCAATCTTGTTATTATACCCCTCAGTTGTTTTTTGGTGGTTAGAGGAGTTTCCGTGAACCCATTTACTTCTTCCATGTCCTCTTTTTCTTTATTCTCCGGAGTCTCGTTTCTTATGTTTTTCCCATTATCCAACTCTCTCCCCCATTGACTATTAGTACTGCTTGAATCTGTGTTTCCATACAATGATTGCACATGTCAAGACCAGGATTCCTCTCCTACCCCTGCTTCTTGCTGAAGGCTTGCTCCTTTGTTTAGATCGTTAATGATTCCCCAAAAGTCCCTGCTATTCGGCAGTTTTCCCGCACTCAGTAGCTTATTCCAAATGGTTTCCTTATACGTTCTCTTTGCGACCCTTAGCGACTTCCTGTACATGCTCCTTGCTTCTTTTAGTTTGCGGTTGTTTATGCTGGTCCCCATTTTTTTTTCCTGTGCGACTGCTCTGACCTCACGTGCAACGCTTCTCTTTTTTTCTCTTAAGTCCAGATTGAACCATGGCTCCTTCCTTGCCGTAATACAACCCGGGTTCCCTGGTGCTGCCGGGAATTTGTGCAAGAGGGCCAGAATCAGTTGCTCCCAGTTCTTTATACGATCTTCCTCGGGCTGAGGGCCTAAATTGGAAATATGTTGTTTTGCTGTGTCCAATATACTTTCCAGGCCTCTCCCATGACATTTTAGCTTCATTAGGTTGAACTTCTCGGCATGTTGTAATAAGGACGGCAGGTTTCGCAATGCGGTGGGTGCGATATTCATTCTGGTTATTTGAGGGAAATGGTCGCTTTCTAAACGCTTGACTATTTGAAATGATTCTATGCTAGAAGATAGGACCGTACTTATTATTGTGAAATCTATTGTTGAGTGGGCTTTACCGCTCAAGTAGGTAACGCCTGCCGGAATGTCACCCCTAGTTTTTCCATTTAGAATTAACAAACCTAAGTCTCTCAACTCGCATACTACTTTATTGATCTTTTCTACCTGTTTTTTCCCTATGAGATTGCTGTTAAAATCTCCTGAAATAAACATCGGGCAAGACGCGTACGATCTCTGTAAAACTTTTATCAGGGATGATAAGTTTGCATATTTCTCCTTCTGAGTTTTCCTTTCCGGGTTGATATAGATGTTAATCACTAATAGTTGCCATTTCTTGTTTCCTGTTGGTGAACAGTCAGTGATGTTAATCACTTGAGCCCAAGAAAGACCCACGTCCAGCTCTTCTGTTGCCCAGTTGTGTTTTTGGGCTACGTAGGTTGACAGTCCACCGCGTGGATGCCCGAAGGGTGATCATCTTTGTGCCGATATATGATGTTCTTGGAACCCTGCAATTGGCGAGGGAGACAGTTTCCATGATTCCTGAATCAGGATTACATCTTGATGCTGAAAAAAGGTTAGTGTGTCATTCTCAAGGGCCATTTCTTGAAAACCATCGACATTCCAAGAACAGAATGAAATACTTTGTGGCATTATTCTCTTATATTTTTGTTTCTGCCTTTGCACTTGGTTAGGGTTATTATGCTCTATGTTAGGAATTTGGTTGTTCAGGATCCTGGGCAGCCACGACCAGTCCGGCTTAACTGCTGTTTGCTGTCTGATACTTTGTTTGCCTTCTGATGATATAACACTATGTCCTGTTGTTATAATTGTCGGCGATTGACCTCTAGCTCCTCGTAAGCATGTGGTTTGTGTTTCCTTCGCTCCTATTCCTTTTTTTGAATTGAGAGATTTTTCTAGTAGGGGATAGGGATATCTTGGACGCTTATACTGCAGCAAGATAATACCCCATACGCCAAACTGAGCTCTTGCGGAAAAAATCTTGTCTGCCAGGTCCTTTGAAGCCCAGGTTGTTATAGATTCCTCAATGTCCATATTGAGGGCGCTCGGTTGGAATTCCACAGATACTAGATCTTGGGAAGTAATCTCTTTGAGTTCTGCTATTTCCTTAAACAGTTTTAGCAGATTGCCTCGATTTAGAATGTCTTGCTGCCCCTTTGTTGGATAATCAGGCACAAATGACAACTTGGATTCAAAAACCTCTGTATGGTCTGAAAGATCTTTAGGATATTTTGAAGAAACTGATCTTTGGGGAAGAGCGTCATAAGGTGTGAATTTATTACCACTCGTGAGGGGTGTTTGTTGCTCTTGGTCATCCTTCCCCTCCTCAGATTTCCCGTTGATTATTTGCATTAATCCTGTCTTTATTGACCTTTTTGGAATGGGCGGGGTGTCCCCAAGAGGTAGCGTACATTTACGTTTGTTTCCCGTAATGGTGACGCTCAAGGGGTTTGGCCCGATGTTGCTTTCTAAGTTTATTTTCTCCTCATATATTTCAGTTGTTCTGTTCTCCGTTTTTTTTTGGCGTTAGCTGCACGTTACTGGCTTCCCCTCCCTGTCGGGACTTTTCGCCAATTACGCTATTTTTACTCGTATGGCCAACCAAATTCGGTGAAGATGTTGTTTGGGTAGGACCTACATGACCTGGCTCCATTATGAGCTCATTTTTGACTTGTTGTTTTCCATGACACTTTTTCTTGGGAGCCGAGGTTGTTAGACTCTGTTGGTTTCCGTCTAAAGAGAAAGACTTGGTTATTTTGCGCTCTTGTAGGGGCGGACAAGGGATTTCTCTAGGACCCTGCCAGCGTTCCCTTGATGAGTTTTCTGGAACTCCCTTGTTTGATGGTGCCTGGACTCCCTTTGTTTCGTCCAGTGATAATCTATTTTTTTTTCCTTTGGAGTGACAGATTTGAATATGGAAAAGATGTTTCCGTCGTCTGTTTGTTGTTGGTTTTTGTTCTTTAGTCTGGCCTTCCTTGCCTTTTTTCTTTCCCTCTTAGTTGGTTTTCCCGCAAACAGAAATTTATTTGTGAGCTGAATTATATCCATTTCCTTTTCTTTATTTCCTGGATTTTCTCCTGCTTTTACTTGCCCTGGGTCCTCTGATAGATTGCTTTTAGAGTCTCCTAATGTGTCGTTGGTATTTGAGGTTGTCGTTGTGTTCTGCTTGGGGTGTATTTCCTTGCCAAATTTACTTGTTCTGGTTAGTTTAACCTCCTCTATGATGTCTTTTAGTGTGTGCGGGAGACTGGCTAATTTTTCAATGATGCTCCCGCAACCACAACTGAGTTGTTGTTTTTCTTCCACAACACGGGATTCTAATTTCTCCCTATTAATCAAATGGGATGACAGTAGGTCCAGCTTCATATTTATTCCTGAAATGTGGCCTGCGATTAGATTTATGAGGTCAATCTGAACCTCCAATTTATCTGATTGATAATTCAGCACCTTTATTGCTTGATCTAAGGTGCCTAGGAGGGATTGGGCCCATAAATTCGATGGATTCGATGGCTGCTCTTTATACCAATTTTGCATCTCGTCTGGCTCTGGGACTGGGTCCATCGTGCACACTGACGAGATTGTGATTGGCGCTGTTTGACTGAGGTGATTTTGATGATTTTGATTCCTTGGCATGATACCGCTGTCGTCCAGGGTTAGCCTTTTTTGCTTTTTGTTGCAGGGGGTCGAGACCACTATGCCTGGGCTTATCTGATTGTCATTATTGCCCAGCTCTGAATTAGAGGCTGACTCTTGGCTGTCATTATTTTTTGTTAATATTTCCATAAGTTCCTCGAGTTGGCAATCGCGAGTTAAAACGAGAGAGTTATGCCATGGGTCAAGCACTAGGGTGGACAATGTTTGTAATATGCTAGATTTTGGGCTATCCTCCATAGAGATTTTGGATTCCCTTACTGAGCTCACTTCTTTGCTTTTCGCTGCCAGTGATGCTATCCTGCTCCGATTTTCTCGTTTTGTGTTTAATGACGGGTCTTCTGTACTTTCCTTTTTTCCTGTGCTCTTTATTGATTCCATCACCTTTATGGGAGTTTTGGAATGATGCACTTGAACTGTCTCTAAGACCTGGTTTGGCTGATTTGTGAAAGTTGGCTGTGGCAGCAAGGGTTGGGACCCCGTTGCATCGTTTTTGATTTTTGTCCCACTCTTGATGCAGGGGGGCGATGCCTTAAGTGGAACGATGGGGGTTGGTAATTTGCTGGCCTCAACTGTTGATGCCGCTGAATAAATCGCCGACAACGGATCCTTTAGATACATTTTTTTATAAAGACCGGATTTCCGTCTTGTGGTTGAAGTCGGTTCTGGGGTCGGTGCTGAGACTAGCCTCTCTCTAGGGCTCTCTCTGGTGCTTAGTGATCCTTTCTGTGGCAGAGAGTTAGCCTCCTTCGGTTCTTTTCTGGAATTTTGTTTTAGTTTTTTTTTACTTTCCGCCATTTGCCGAACTTTTCCAGATCTCATTCCCGGTTAGAGAGGGTCCTGGTGTCTCCAAATATCTCCAAATGTCCTCAGATACCTGTGGGGACTAGTCTCTGCTGCCCTCACTGCCCTCTCCGTTTACACTCCCTCCTGCCCCCCGCCCGGCCCCTGCCAGTGCCGCTTGTGCCGCCCAAGCCCCACCAACAGCGGACTGACGGCACGAGACAAGCAGGGTGGGAGATTTTTGGCAGCGTGCAGGTGGGCTGTTAAGTAAGCCTTTTTGTAGTAGGAGACTGGAGCGGTCCCTGGGTTCCTCAAATGTTCTTCCTTTTCTTTCCCTTCCCAATGCCTTTGGAGTGCTCCACACAATGCGGAATCAGCGGCTCACAGGAGCACAACCCACAACCGCCGACCACTGCCGGGCGTGGTGCAGCACTGCGGGAAAGTCTGGCTCCACTCCCCCGGACCGGGGGCTTGGGCGGG
Source organism: Triturus cristatus (assembly GCF_964204655.1). Lineage (NCBI taxonomy): Eukaryota > Metazoa > Chordata > Amphibia > Caudata > Salamandridae > Triturus > Triturus cristatus. The sequence continues at coordinate 58,965,074 of NC_140587.1, forward strand.
GACGGGAAGCCACCGAGGAGGCCGTGCGGAAGTGAAATCGAGCCTCCGGCTCACCTGTCAACCCGCCTCTATTCTGGTTGTGCCGGTTGTGCCGCTGTTCCGTCGTCGCTCTGCCGCTCTGCCGACCTCCGCACTATCCGCGATGTCCCGGGGATGGGCCGAATGCCGAGCCAACTGCTCCCGCTGCTCCCTGCTGACCCGCACCGTCTCCGCCTTCACCGAAGCCGCCAGAGACTATTACTAATACTTAGGCCTGAGCCCACCTCACCCAAGGTCAAAATAAGGGTCATTCTGATTGATGATTGGGCGGCTGTCCTGTTACCAACCCAGGAAGGGTGAAAGTCTGAATCCACTCTTTGTCTTGCACGTTATTCACATTGATCTGAACAGTGCAATTCTGATGGTGACTGTTTTACTCCTGAGTGTGTGCCTAAGGTAGAGGAGTGTAGAAGGCAGCGGGCACTATTAGGGCAATCACGTTATTAGTGGTAATGTGCCAACGTGTCGCTGCTGCCTGCCACCTTCTCTCAAAATATGCTCCTTTGATTTTGTACAAGTGAATGTGATGACAGAAAGGAAGCCTCAATGCACAGAAAACAAAAACTAAGATGAACTACCAGGAATGGCTCTGATAATGGGTTAGGATACTGTAGGGGAAGTGCCAGCAAATAGGACGCAGCACTGCCCATATTCGTCCTTTAAAATGACTTTTCATTCATCTTTGAACTGTTGCAAAGAAAGTGAAAACTACTTTTCTTCCAGTCGGATGGCAGTTTGCTGCTTGCCTGAGGGCAGCTTTGACCTTCTTTGTGAATGGCTCTGTCACCACGCACGGTGCTCTGAAGCAGGTAAGTGTGGCCACGGGTGGCCAGTGTAGACTTTTAGGTGGTGAAATGGAGCAGCCTGCAAAACATAGCTTAAGAAGTGAATTTGTAAAGCACACATTCACCCAGAAGAGTATCTTGGAGCTGAATAACCGATGTTTATTGTTCCCCATCTCAACGGTACTAATTTTATCGACCTCAGAAGGATGAACGGCGGAGTGGACCCGCTGGGATTTGACCCTGCGACCATGAGGTCTAACACGGGCCCTTACAGTGGATGCATTAATTCACTGAGCCAGCAGACCCAGCCATGATTTGACGCCGATGAGTGTGATAGCTTTTCTTAGGACTGTAGAATTCTGGGCAGCACCTATGCTTTGTAACGTCTTGTAAGGAGTATGCTACTTACCAGTATGCATCTGTTCTTGGCATGTAGAGCTGCAGATCTATACACTGTGCATAGATCGCCATCTGGTGTTGGGCCCGGATGTTTGCAGTTTGTTTTTCCTCTTGGAAAGTCTTTGGAAGTCACGAGGTCTGTGACTCCTCCTTTGGTTCGTATTGCGCATGGGCTTCGGCTCCATCCTCAGATTGTTTTTCGCCAGCAGGGAAAGATGGAGCGTAGTAATAACAGTAAAGAAACCCATGTGTGTTGTTTCTAAATAAGATAGACTGGAACGGATACAGGTAGCCGGGGAGGCGGGTGGGCGTGTATAGATCTGCAGCTCTACATGCCAAGAACAGATGCATACTGGTAAGTAGCATATTCCGTTCGAGGCATATGAGCTGCAGATTATACACTGTGCATAGACTATATAGCAGTTCCCAACCCTAGCGGCGACCACCGGCATCCGTTGCAGTTGTTTGGAACAGTGTTTTTAGTACAGCCTGGCCCACACTAGCTTGTTGCTTGGTTTGCACATCTACACAGTAATGTTTTGTGAAAGTGTGCGGTGTTGACCATGTCGCTGCTTTGCAGATGTCATCTAGTGGTATGTTCCCTAGAAAAGCCATAGAAGCCCCTATCTTCCTTGTAGAGTGGGCTTTAGGGGGAACAGATAGCGTTCGTTTTGCTTTGTGGTAGCAAATCTGTATGCATTTTACAATCCACCTAGCTATCCCTGATTTAGAAATAGGGTTGCCTTTATGTGGTGGAGAGAAAGAGACAAATAGCTGTTTGGTTCTTCTGAAAGGTTGTGTTCTTTGGATGTAGTAAAGTAAGGCCCTTTTAACATCCAGTGTGTGTAAAGCCCTTTCCGCAACGGTTTGAGGTTGTGAGAAAAAGACTGGTAATTCTACCGACTGGTTTTGATGGAAGGGAGAAATGACTTTGGGTAGAAATTTTGGGTTGGTGCGGAGTACAATCTTATTCTGATGCATTTGGAGAAAAGGTTCCTGTATAGTGAGTGCTTGTATTTCACTAACCCTTCTAAGGGAAGTGATGGCCACTAGAAATGCTGTTTTCCATGTGAGAAATTGCAGCTCACATTTATGTAATGGTTCGAAAGGGGGTCCCATTAGCCTTGTGAGAACTATATTTAAGTTCCAGACAGGTGAGGGTGGTACTCTGGGTGGAATTACTCTTTTGAGGCCTTCCATAAAGGCTTTGATGGCAGGCACCCTGAAAAGTGATAGGTGCTGCCTGTTTTGTAAGTAAGCAGCAATTGCTGCGAGGTGTAACCGAATGGATGTATATGCTAGACACCTTTGTAGATGGAGCAAGTAACATATGATGTGCTGTATGGACACATTTAAAGGGTTGATTGTGTTGTTGTGGCAGTAAACAACAAATCTTTTCCACTTTGCAGCATAGCATGCCCTAGTAGTAGGGCGTCTAGCTTCCCTGATAATATTTATGCAATCAGGGGGAAGGTTAAGGTATCCGAATTCTAGGACCTCAGGAGCCAGATCGCAAGGTTGAGCTGAGCTGGGTCCGGGTGCCTGATCTCTCCATGGTTCTGGGTTAGGAGGCATGGTGAGAGGTGCAGCTTTTGGTGTGATACTACCGAGAGTTCCAGCAGTGTGGTGTACCACGGTTGTCTGGCCCATGTTGGAGCTACTAGGATCAGTGTTAGGGAATGCTGTTGTAGCTTTCGCACCACTAATGGAATTAGTGGGAGAGGTGGAAAAGCGTATGCAAATTTGTTTGACCAGTTCATCCATATCGCATTGCCTTTGGACAATGGGTGTGGATATCTGGCGGCGAAGCTTGGGCATTTTTTGTTTTCGTGGGTGGCGAATAGGTCTGTGGATGCCCCCACTTCTGAAAGAACGGGTGAAGAACCTGTGGGTGAAGTTCCCATTCGTGAATATGTTGCGTTTGTCTGCTCAGCAGATCTGCCACGGTGTTTTGGACTCCTGGGACGTGTTGGGCCAGGAGAAAGATTTTCTGTGGAATTGCCCATCTCCATATGCTCTGTGCTAATTGAGGGAGCTGTGGAGAGTGTGTGCCCCCCTGTTTTTGAATGTAGTACATGGCAGTCATGTTGTCTGTGCGAATGAGGACTGCCGTGCCTGAAATCTGCGTCTGGAAGGATTTTAGGGCTAGGAAGATTGCCAGTAACTCCAAATGGTTGATGTGGAGTAACTTCTGTTGCGGCGTCCATGTGCCCTGTACTGTGAGATGTAACAGATGAGCTCCCCAGCTGGAGAGCGATGCGTCTGTTGTTAGGATTATTTGTGGAACCGGGTCCAGGAATGGTCGACCTTTGGAAAGGTTTCTTGTGTTCCACCACTGCAGAGAGCGATGGGTGCGACCGTCCACCAACACCAGATCTGTCAGTTGCCCCTGGGCCTGGTTCCACTGGCGCGCTAAACGCTCTTGGAGTGGACGCATCTGGAGTCTTGCATGAGGTACTATGAAAATGCAAGAGGCCATCATCCCTATCAGTTGCATAAACACTCTTGCTGGGAGAGAGTGTTGAAGTATGAATTTTTGACGCAGAGCCTGTATGTTTGCAATCCTGGCAGGATTGGGATAGGCTATGGCTTTTGAGGTGTCTATGGTGGCACCGAGGTATTGTTTTGTGTGTGATGGTACCAGGTGGGACTTTTGGTGGTTCACTGTGAAACCTAGCTGGTGAAGTAGTTGGATTGTAACGGCGGTGTGGCGCACACATTGGTCGTAGGACGTGGCTTTTATTAGCCAGTCGTCCAAATATGGGAAGACGTGAATGTGCTGTCTTCTGAGGTGTGCCGCCACTTCTGCTAGGCACTTAGTGAATACCCTTGGTGCTGTTGTGACCCCGAACGGGAGCACCTTGAACTGGTAGTGTTGCCCGTCCACTACAAATCTGAGGTACTTTCTGTGAGCATGGTGTACTGGGATGTGAAAGTATGCGTCTTTCAAGTCCAGAGTGGTGAGAAAGTTGTTCTGGGAGAGGAGTGGAAGAACCTGTTGAAGGGTTACCATATGAAAATGGTCTGAATGTATGTAAGTGTTTAGAGGTCTGAGATCTAGAATAGGTCGTAGAGTCTCGTCTCTTTTTGGAATCAGAAAGTACAGGGAGTAGACCCCTAAATTTTGTTGATTGATGGGGACTTGCTCTATGGCTTGTTTTTGCAGGAGGGAGATTACCTCCTGTTTTAGTAACGTGGCATGTTCTTGAGACATTGGGCGTTGCCTGGGTGGAATGTTTGGGGTGGGTAGATGTTAATTCTAGGCAGTACCCTGAATGAATAATTTGGGTCACCCATCTGTCTGAGGTGATTGTCTCCCAGGCGTGAAGGAAATCTTGTATTCTGCCCCCGACCGGAGTGGAATGGTCTGGAGGGAGCAGGGGAAAGTCATTGGGTAGGCGGTGTGGCAGAGCGGGCGGTATTTGTCTTGCCTCTGCCTTTATTATTATTGCCTCTGTAGCCGCCTCTTTGATAACCCTTAGTGAAGGTAGACTGAGGAGGGGATTTGTAGGACGTGGATGCGCTATCTGAGGAGTAGCCTCTACCCGTGCCCCGAAAGGAAGAGCGGCGAAAGGAGCGCCTAGGAGTGTGTGACTGTAGGGCTCCCATGGATTTCGCCGTATCAGTATCTTTCTTCATCTTCTCGAGGGCTTCATCAACTTTTGGACCAAATAAATGTTGTTGATCGAATGGGTGATTCAATATGGAGGCTTGCACCTCAGGTTTAAAACCTGAAACTCTTAGCCAGGCGTGGCGACGGAGAAGGACACTGGTGTTTATGGCCCTGGAGGCTGTATCTGCCACATCTAGGGCACAGCGTATAGAGGTATTAGTTATAGTTTTTCCCTCTTGGATCAATTCATTAGCCCTATTTCTGTATTTTTCAGGGAGATGGTGCATGATGGTCTCTAACTCATCATAATGCGCTCTGTTGTATCTGGCCAATAGCGCTTGCGTGTTGGCGATACGCCATATATTGGCGGCTTGTGACGCAGTGCGCTTCCCTGACGCGTCTAGGAGCTTGGACTCTTTGTCAGGTGGTGGTGCTTCGCCTGACGCCTGAGAATTTGAATGCTTCCTAGCTGTAGATACCACTAAGGAATCCAGTGGTGCAGGGCCTTTAATGTATGAAGGATCTGTGGGGGCGGCTTTATATTTTTTCTCTATACGTGGGTTTGGGACCCTAGCCCTGACTGGGTCTTTAAAAACCTCCGGTGCGTCTTTGATTACTCCTGTTAGCATAGGTAGTATAGCAGTAGACCTATGTGCAGTATCGAAGGTGTCTAGGAGAAAATCTTCCTCCACTGGGTCAGTATGTAGCTCTACGCCGTGGTAATGTGCCGCCCTCTGTAGTAAGTGGTGAAAACCTAACGAGTCTTCTGGTGGGGATGGCCTAGATGGGTAAAGGTCATCCTGTGGGACATCTGGGATGTCCGAATTGTTATAGTCATCCCATGGGTCTGGGGATCCAGTAGGGGTGGGGTCTTGTGGCACATCTGCTGGATCATAGTAAGGGTCCCCTTGATCATCCTGGTCTGGAGACAGGGTCAGAGAGCGATGAGGCAGGGGTGGAGAAGGTAGAGGTGGGGAGGGTGGAGGAGGTGGGGAAGGCACTCTGAAAGGAGAGGTAGCAGTGTCCTTCCTCTTTGGAGGTGGAGGTGGAGCTGGTTTGTCCAAGTGTCTCTTTTTTGAAGACAGTGTCAAATGTCCAGTTTTTGGATCCTTGGTAAGTGTCTTTTGCAGAGGATCCGGTGTGAAAAGTTCTTGCGACACTGGTTGTTTTGTCGGCGCAGAGGTTTTCGGGGCCGACGGCTTTTTAGGCTTGTCTATGCCGTGCTTTTTCGGGACCTCCGATTTTTTGTTTGGTGCCAAGAGAGGCCTCGGCACGGGAGTGTCGGCGCCGAGGGCCATATGATGTTTGGTCGGCACCGAGAGGGCGGGTTTCGACACCGAGGGCTTTGGTGCTGGGCTCGGTGTGGAGGTGGAGGCCGATTTTTTCTTCGGTGCCGAAGGGTGTTTTTCGGTACCGCTGGTAGGCTGGCTCGAGCCCGAGTTGCCGGAAGGCTTAATAGGCTTCTTTACCGGTCCCGAAGGTGGGGTGTTAGAAGCAGTGTCCTTGGTCTTGCCTAGGCTTGAAGGCGAAGGCGTGACCGAAGCCTTTTTGGGTATCGGCGTGGGTGTGGGAGGGGGTATAGTACTCACGACCCTCTGCGCCGGGGTGATGTCCTCCACATCTGAGTCGTCGGCCTCGGAAGCACTGACGAGGTCGTCGTCCTCTTCTTCGATGTTCTGCTGTCCCGGAGCTTCGACGTCGTCCACGATGATGTCGACTGGAGCGGAGGTCGAGGAGTGCGCCATGTTGCGTCTGGCCCTTCGATCTCGAATAGTCTTTTTGGATCTAAAAGACTTGCAGGTGGGACAGTCTCGAGCCTCGTGTTCAGAGGAGAGGCAGAGGTTGCATACCTCATGAAGATCGGTGTGGGGGAATTTGGACCCACATCGAGGGCACTTCTTGAAGGGAGTTCTTTCCATCAGCCAAGACCGGAGCCGGGATAGGCCCGAAGGCCGCCGTCGACGACCGGAATCGAAGAAGTGTCGAAGAGAAGGTGATTAAGATTATTTATTATCTGAAGGATCTCGATGAGCGAGGATTTTGCGTCGATCGTTGAACTGGAAAAGTTCAGAATCGGAGCGCGAAGTATTACATCCGAGCCCGATGGCGGAAAAAAACAATCTGAGGATGGAGCCGAAGCCCATGCGCAATACGAACCAAAGGAGGAGTCACCGACCTCGTGACTTCCAAAGACTTTCCAAGAGGGAAAACAAACTGCAAACATCCGGGCCCAACACCAGATGGCGATCTATGCACAGTGTATAATTTGCAGCTCATATGCCTCGAACATAGGATTTTATAATCACTCTATTAGTTTTAGAAAGTAATGTGAACTCCAATAATTCTCATGGTTTACTGGTTGCGTTCTGCTTTTATCCTTAATGAAAGTAAGTATTTGGCAGTTTTTGGCACTAATAACATTTTAGATGCAAGACATGCAGGGGGATCTGTAATGTCTGTGACACTGCTTAATTCTGGTAAAATAGTGGGGTTTGAGAGAGAATAAAGGTTGGGTATTTAACCAGGTAGAACTAATGGATGTATGAGTCATGAAGTGACAGCAATGTGATGTGTTCCACAAGACCTAAAGCACCAGTTCACTTCTGGGTGGTGCAGCATTTTAATCACCAAAACATGAAACAATGTGCGTGACTGGAATACAAAAACATTTAGTAAAGAGAATTCCATGATTTTTAAACCCAACCATGCACAATATTTGGAAGTAGTGTGTGACTTTCAATGACCAACCTGAATCTACGTGGTCTGGACACTTCTACACATGTGTGAGTGTGCCCTCTAAGCTAAGAGAGTCATGAACCTTCAGTAGAAGCAAAGTCTCAAACCCAAGCCCCTCCCAGTGGGCTCTGTAGTCCATAGCCCACCAGTTGTTTCACTATTCTACAAACATGTATGCAAGTCCTGCTCTTTCTGCAGCAAGACTAGAACACTTACTTTGCTGTAGCAGTGCTGCGAGGATGATGACTGCCATGACTGAAAGAATTGAGACGATGCAAGCGGCTATGAAACCTGAGAAGACAAAAGGCCTGCAAGAGAGGAGCAGAAAAAGGTTTTAGAGCAGGTTTGTATGGGGGGGGTTACATAAAGGGTTTACAGCAGTGTTTCTATACAGAGCTCACTCTACAAGATTTTTAAAGAGATGCTGCATACAGTAAACATAAAGGGGACTTTTTGAGGGGCGAATTAGAGGTGTTTATAGCAGGCTTTGTATAATAGCATGGTCATTGTTACTAAGAAAGCTTAGTACAGGGTATCTCGGCACACCCATATACACCACTACTCACATCGGCGTTGGTGCACTGGAGCTATCCTGGTTCAAATCCCATCCATGTGAGCACTGCCAGATTGTCAAGATATATATTATCTTTTCACACCCCTTAAAATTTCTTTTTTGTGCCTCTCAAGGCTCAGTACTTTCCCCCATACTATTCAACCTACACTTAGAACCCCTTGGGGAATTCCCAAATCCTCTTAGTCTACCAGAAATACCTGAGATTTATGTAAAAATAAACACTGGTCTATCCATCGACCCCCTTAAGGACTGCCTCATCAAAATACAGAATAAAAAGGTCAAAGCAGGTACATCAGAGCAAAACCAATCAATGAATCAATCTGTATTTCTATAGCACTACTAATAACCTGTGAGGCTATCCAGGCACTGGTAAATGCGTGGTGTGTGTGCAAGGGTGAGGGTTTGGGGATCAAAGGTTTCTGTATGGTTGGTGAAATTCAGTCAGTGGTTGATGCATGCAGGTTCTAGGTCAGGGAGGACTTTGCAGGTGTGTGTCAATATCTTGAATCAGCATCTTTTCTGGATGAGAAACCAGTGGAACCCTTAAGTGTGGGGTGATGTGGGTCCATTTGGGCAGGTCGAGGATCAGTCTTGCAGCTGTATTTTATATCGTCTGTAGTCTCTTCATGAGTTCTGTGGTGATTGCTGCGTCCAGTGCATTGCCGTAGTCCAATCGGCTAGTGACTAGTGCTTGAGTGACGGTTTGCCTTGCGCCGATTGGGAGCCATTTGAAGATTCTTCGGAGTATGCAGAGTGTGAAAGCAGATAGAGGAGACTGTTGATCTGTCAGTTCATGGTGAGCCTGCTGTTCAGGATGATGCTGAGGTTGCGGGTGTGGTCTGTGGATGTGGGAGTGGGTCTGAGATCGGCGTGCCACCAGGTGTTGTTCCAAGGAGAAGTGTTGTTGCCAAAGATCAGCACTTCAGTCTTGTCAGTGTGGAGCTTCAGACAGTTGGTCTTCATCCAGTCGCCGACGTTATTCAAGCAGCTGTGGAAGCTGGTCTTCGTGGTGTTGGGGTCTGCTAAGAGAAAGAAAATGGAGCGGTGCGTCATCGGTGCAGAATATGATGTTGAGGCCGTGGGATCTGATGAAGTAGACTAGAGGTGTCATGTAGGTGTTGAAGAGTGTGGGGCTGAGGGATGTAACTTGAGGGACACTACAGATGGTGCTCTTGGGTTCTGAGGTGAAGGGGGGTTACATGGATTCTCACTGTTGGTCCTTCGAGGAACGATGTGATCCAACTAAGGGTGTCTCCCTGGATCCTGATATGGTGCAGTCTCTTGATAAGTGTGTGGTGGGATACAGTGTTGAATGCTGCGGAGAGGTCGATCAGGGCCCCTGATTCTCCTCTGTCGATGAGGGTGCAGATATCATCCATTGCGGTGATCAGAGTGGTCTCGGTGCTGTGGTTGGTGCATAAACCAGATTAGGAGGCGTCAAGCAGGTTGTTTTTCTCTAGGTATTCAGTGAGCTGCTGGTTGATGGCCTTCTCGAGGGCTTTGGCAGGGTAAGGGTGCAGTGACATTTGGTAATTAGAAAGGGCGCCCTTCACAAATACCAAATCAGAAAGGTATGTATTAATATTTTGTGACTAAATTCGAGTCGCAAAACAGTAATACTTTACCACCAGCTTGAAACTGGTGGTAACACATTCACAAAGGGCACGGAACCCATTAGAAACACCTTCCCCTTTGAGAATGTTAAAAAGATATTTTTTAGGAGCTGGCAGTGGTCCCACGAACTGCATAGTTTAATATCCCATTTTCCTTTAAAAAAGATATAGATTTTTTATTCCTCTGTCGTCGCCATTACGCGTTTCGGCTTGCCTGAGCTTTGATCACATGACAGTGGCTAATGAGAAGAGTGCCGTATTTAAAGTGACAGTGCTGATGCATTTTGTGTCACGTGATATCGATGACCTGGTAACTTTGAATAGACATAGACAACATATTTTTGGAATACATACATACGTAAATTTTGTGTCCACATTAATTACGTAAATAAAATTTCCCAGTGCCATACAATTGCAGACAAATTCTGCACACCTCGTTATTTTAAAGACAGTGAATAAAATAACTCGATATTTACAACTCGATAGGGACGCTAACCGCCTTTGTTCTTGTTGAAATGTAAGAGTAAAATTACCCTTGTCATTTTTAATTCCCTTGTGAATAAAAGAATTCAATATCGGTAAAATACCACTTGATCTGTTCTGTCACTGGATCAATCCATATTCTCCTGTCCAAAAATTCTCTTTTTTAAAAAAAACAAACGTCTCAATACTGTGGCTCATTCCAATCCATTCTTAAAAACAATTTGTCATAGATATCACTGTCAAAAGTGCAATGTGCAGTGTGCAAATAGTGCTTAGTGCAAAATGTTTACAAAAATTTGTTTGGATGTGTGAGAGCCTAGTGTATTTATAAAACAATCCGTGATGACTTAATTTTATCATATTCTTTTTTAAGCTTTTTTTTAAATTCCATTATTCATTTCCTTGTATTTTTGTCGACCGGATTGTCTGGTGGACTTCCGAGTCCACAATGATTTCTTGGTTTGAGGTCCTGCAGCTATCATAACCATATATTGTATACGCTTTCAGTGCCACCAATTATATATTTTGTAGATGTTGTTACGTTTTTATATTTTAGCAAAATGGTGTTTAACCATTTAAGACTTATTTGTTCCAAATCCATGAACCACATGTCCTCTTTCTGTTTGGTGGGTCCCGCGACAGGATCCCTGGTTACCCATCAATTGGATAGATTTGGATGTTTGCTCCTCTAAAGGAAATGTCTGTTGGTACAAATGCAATGTGCAAACGCGTGCTATAAAACAGATAAAAGGTAATATGCCCTCTGATTATCTGCCCATCCAATAAATATAAAATATAAAAAATATGGGTGGGTGCACAATATCCATTTCCAAATTTAAATAAGGTAAAAGTAGTTTTCTGTCTTAAAAACTCATAATAAAATCACGATAAATATCAAAATAAATGTTATGTTTTTTTTAAAAGAGAAGGGTTCATTGATAAAAAAACATTTCCGTCATAAACAATTCAACACCGTTGAACCTAAAAAAAGGAGATAAATAGGAGTTGTCATCTCCCAGTTAATATATAGTTGAATATTAGATCAGACATGTATATAAATCCTCCGTGGCATTTAGTCCTATAGGTTGTTTGGAATCCAATTGTAGGATGTACCGAGTTTCTAACTTTCTTAATTTGCTCTCTCGGTCACCCCCTCTCCTACTGGGTGGGACTGTGTCTATTACAAGATATTTCAGGTTGTGGTTGTCAGATTTGTGATGTTCCCTGAAATGTCTGGCCACAGGATAGGTGTTATCCTGATGGGTAATAGCTCTTAAATGTTGGAGGATGCGTTTATAGACAGGCAGTTTCGTACTGCCTATGTAGCGTAAGCCACAAGGGCATAACAGTACATATACTGCATGTTCTGTCTTACATGTCAAAAGCTTAGATATTTTGTAGCTTCGATTACTGAATGGTGTTTTGTATGTATTGGTATTTATACCATGAATGCATGCCTTACATGTTTTGCATCTGTAAAATCCTTTACTAGTTTGGATCCAGCTGCTGTTGTCTATGACCTCTGGGCTTGTTTTAACCAGTATGTCCCTCATAGAGGGAGCTTTACTGTAGGTGATGGACACCCTCTGCGGTAGCAGGGGTCCAATCACCGGGTCACTGCGTACTAGAGGCCAATTTTGCTGGATGATTTTATTTACTGCGTTATGTTGTTTGCTGTACTTGATTATTAGACGGAATTCATTGTGGTTTGGGTCTGATTTTTCATTGTTAGCAATGGTGTTGTTCCGGTTAATGTATTTAGGATTTTTATCCTTTATAGCTTCCTCCCTACTCCAGGGCATAGAAATATATATATATATGTTTGTTTTAAAACAGTCAATCAATCAATCAATCAAAGCATTTGTATAGCGCGCTACTCACCCGGAGGGTCTCAAGGCGCTTGGGGGAGGGGGGTCCGCTACTGCTCGAACAGCCAGGTCTTGAGTTGCTTCCTGAAGGAGAGGTGGTCTTGGGTCAGGCGGAGGTGGATGGGGAGGGAGTTCCACGTCTTGGCAGCCAGGTAGGAAAAGGATCTTCCTCCCGTTGTGGCTCTTCGGATGCGGGGGACGGCGGCGAGGGCGTGGCTGGTCGATCGAAGCTAGCGGGTGGGAGTGTAGAAGGTCTAGCGGTCGTTGAGGTATCTTGGGCCTTGGTTGTGGAGAGCTTTGTGTGCGTGGGTGAGGAGTCGGAACGTGATTCTCTTGCTAACGGGGAGCCAGTGCAGGTTTCTCAGGTGTACGGAGATGTGGCTGTGTCGGGGAATGTCCAGGATGAGGTGTGCTGAGGCGTTCTGGATGCGCTGGAGTCGTTTCTGGAGTTTGGCTGTGGTTCCGGCGTAGAGGGAGTTGCCGTAGTCCAGTCAGCTGGTGACGAGGGCCTGGGTGACCGTCTTCCTGGTTTCGGTGGGGATCCACCGGAAGATCTTACGTAGCATGTGTAGGATGTTGAAGCATGATGCGTAGACGGCATTGACTTGTCTGGTCATGGAGAGGGAGGAGTCCAGGATGAAGCCCAGGTTGCGTGCGTGGTCTGTTGGTTTGGGTGCGCTGCCAAGGGCAGGAGGCCACCAGGAGTCGTCCCAGGCGGAGGGTGATGATCCCAGTCACAGACATGGTGGTCTGCTGACCTCAGAGGGCCACCATCCCATTGAAGGCTGAAATTCCCAATGGTTCACAAATTGCAACCTATGTCATTAATATGCATGAGGTAGGTCTATTTGCAAACCACTAGGGGTGGCTAATGAAACTCAAAAGAGCTTCTCTTGGACCCCTCTTGAAAGACGCCACAACCAGGGGTGAGAAAAATGATTACCACTTTTTCCTGCAACTTAAGAGTAGCTATCCTTCAGCCAGTCAGACTCCAACTGACGTACCTGAAATGCTAGCTCATAAACTGGAGCACAGAACACAATCACATTCCTAGTTCCAAGGGCCAGATGTACGAGTGTTTTTTGCGGTCACAAACGGGATATATGCCGTTTGCGAATGCAGAAAAGGGTCCTGGCATCTACAAATGCTATTTTGCGAGTCAGTGACACACACAATAGCATTTGCGACTTGCTATTAGGTCCTCTGGCAGGGAGGGGGAAGTCTAGAATATCCCCGCATAAGGCGCTCAGACCTACATAGCAATTGTGGCTTATAGGCACTCTGTGGTGGTGCTGTGCGATGGTGTTCTTCCCTCACTCCCCTCCCCTTTTTTGCCACTAATGATCTCGTACACGTTCCCTAAAACTCGTGTTTCTTTCCTTTTATTTCATTCTATGTTCCATGTCGGGCCAATCCCTGAGAGAGGACGAGAAGTCCCCGCCCCTTCCTCTAGATAGAAGACGGAAGATACATGGATTCCTTGTGATACCTTTATGTTTCATTAACAAATAAAAAAGAACTCCTGTTGTGATCATACACCCTCTCTGTTCCTCATTGCCCATTGACACATGGTGGAGATGCCGGGGAATGCTCCACTGAATTGCTAAAATGGAAAGTCTGATACAACATTTAATACGGGGGCAAGAGAAACTTGAAAGGGCAGTTGAGAGACAAATGACTGTGGCGCAAGCCGACAGTGAAATGTTCTCTACTTCCATTAACCAACACCTAGAGAACCTCGAGAAGATGTCCGGGGAAAAAAAAAACCTGTATCGCCCACCTGCCGTACCCCTCAAGCCGCTACCCATTATCGGGAAACCTTTCGAATGGGTGGGGATGGACTCTTAGGACCGTTGCCTAGGTCAAGAAAAGAGAATATCTATGCCCTGGTAATCATTGATTACGCCACCAGGTACCCCGATGAATTTGCAATACGAACTCCCAACACCACCACTATTTGTGAGAAACTGTTAGAACTTTTCTCCCGAGTGGGGTTCCTTCGTGAGATCCTCACGGATCAAGGCACCCCATTTGTTTCCCATCTGATGCGGCAGGTTTGTAAATCCCTCGATATCACCCAGATAAGAACCTCTGTCTACCATCGACAAATAGATGGTTTGTGTGAAAGGTATAATGGCACCACCAAATTAACTTTAAAGAAAATGATGACTGCCGAAGGAGCTGACTGGGACACACTTCTCCCCTTGGCCCTATTCGTCATCCGTTGTCAGAAGCAGAGTAGCCTAGGATGCTCCCCCTTTGAGCTGTTGTACGGGAGGCAACCACGTACCCTCCTTGAAATGACCAAAGAGGCCTGGGAACGGGAAACACCCGAGGAGAACCGATGCCTCCACGACTACACCCAGGGCTTGCGATCACGTCTCAACAAACTTCGAGAGTTTGCCCATGCCAACTTAGAAAAGGCCCAAATACGACAACAGACATTCTATGACATAGTGAAGAAGTGCGTCACCTTCAGGTACATGACTGGGTACTGGTGCTATTACCTTCCTCCCTCCCAAAAACACGATCTGAATGGAAAGGGCCCTATGAAGTAATAGAAAAGAGAGGCCTGATCACCTACCGCCTACGACTGAGCAGAACGAAAAATCAAATCTTCCATATCAATCTCCTTAAAAAATGGCTAGGTCCACTCCCTACAAACATCCTCCTAGGAACCCAGGAAACTAAGAAGACAGTCTCCACACTTTCTGATCTAAACATCAACGACTCCCTTTCCACCTCCCAAAGGGAAATATTAGACCCAGTGCTCTCTTCCTTTTCACACATATTCACCGACAATCCAGGCCATACAAACTTATTGGAACACTCCACCCCCTCAGAGCCCAGGAAAGTGATCAGACAGTGTCCCCACCGTATTCCTGCAGCTCGGAGAAAGGCTATTGAGGAGGAGATCACCAAAATGCCTGCCATGGGTGTCTTCCGTCCCTCTCGTAGTGACTGGTCATCCCCCATTCGTATTGGTAACCAAACCTGACGGCTCAGTGAGGTTCTGTATCACCTTTAGGGCAGTGAATGCTATCACTAAGTTTGATTCGTACCCCTACCGAGGGATGATGAATTAATAGAGCAGTTAGGCGAGGCCCAGTATATCACCACATTGGATCTCACCAAGGGTTACTGGCTGGTGCCCCTATCTCCAAAGAACCAAGCCAAAACAGCTTTCATCACCCCCTTAGGACTGTATGAGTTCACTGTCCTCCCCTTCGGCCTCCACAGTGCTCCAGCCACCTTTCAAAGACTCATTGATGTGGTTTTACGGGAACACCGGGGATATTCTGCTGCTTACTTAGACGATAGTCATATACAGTCCTACCTGGGAAAAACAGCTAGAGCATTGTCGGAATGTCCTCCAGGCCCTTGGAGAAGCAGGACTTCATGTTAATTCTCAGAAGTCCAGGGTCGGCTACCAAAACAGGGCTTTCGAGCCACAGGAGGAGAATATCAGGGCTATTACCAACACTCCTTTCCCCACTACAAAAAGGGAGGTTAGGGCGTTTTTAGGCTTACTGGGGTACTATCGTAGGTTCATTTCCCGGTACTCAGAGATAGCATCCCCTCTGACGGATTTGCTCAAGAACAAGGTCGTGGTTAAGGATCTACTCAACCCCTCCCCCTTGGCCCGTCAAGCCTTTCAGGATCTCAAACATGCCATCACCTCCAGCCCTGTTCTTGTGTCCCCTGACTTCACAAAACAGTTCATCCTCCAGACCGACGCCTCTGACTCGGGTCTGGGAGCTGTGTTGTCTCAAATATTGAAAGAAGGTCTGAAGCTCCCTGTCCTCTTCATTAGTAGGCAACTGCTTCCTCTTGAGAAGAACTACCCCATCAAGAAGGAGTGCCTTGCTTTCAAATGGGCGGGGTTGACAAGTGATGCTATTACCTGGAGGGCGCTGCATTTATACTGTATACAGACCATGCCCCGCTCCTATGGTTGAGCCGAAATAAGGGGAACAACTTCCGTGTTCTACGGTGGTTCCTCTCTCTCCAGTCATTTTCTTTTGAAGTCCAACACTGTAAGGGCGCCTCCAACGGGAATGCTCACATCCTTTCCAGAGTGACCCAGTTCCCCGATCGTGAAGTGTCTAGGGAGGGAACGTGCCATGATGGGTCGCCCAGGGGCCTGGTCGAGGGAGATGGCGACTCATTACCATCTTACATTTCCCCTGTGTTCCGTTCACAGTCACCCACGGCCAAGGACGGTGATGGTCCCTTTAATTTTTCATACTTCCTGGAGCCTGCTCCGTATCATGTGACCCCGTCACATGCTCCAATGGGTCTCGACGTTGAGGAGGAAGCCGGCTACTTAACGGGATGCACGTTAACTGCTGAACGCCGTCATCGGGAGCTCGACCCAGGAGAGAGCCCACACCGAAGTTATCAGGAGCGGAGGAGCAGTGGATCCATTGCGCGACCTGACACGCCGGCATTGGAGAGCAGGGAGAAGATGTCGCTAGAAGCAGTGGGACTCTGGGACCGAGAAGCAAAGAGCAGGGAGCTGGACCCTATCCGGCACCACCAGCGAACCAGCCACGCTCCCGGAGGAGCGTGGCTACCAGAGGCATGTGGCCGTATCCGGGACTGGTTCGGGAAGGGGAGGCCTACTGGAAGGGACTCCTCTGGCAGGGAGGGGGAAGTCTAGAATATCGCCGCATAAGGCACTCAGACCTACATAGCAATCTGCTTGAATTGCGGGGCATAGGCACTCGGTGGTGGTGCGGTAGGATGGTGTTCTTCCCTCACTCCCCACCCCCTTTTTGCCACTAATGATCTCATACACGTTCCCTAAAACTCGTGTTTCTTTTCTTTTATTTCATTCTAGGTTCCATGTCGGAGTAATCACTGAGAGAGGACAAAGAGAAGTCTACGCCCCTTCCTCTGGATAGAAGAAGGAAGATACAGGGATTCCTTGTGATAACTTTATGTTTCATTAACAAACAAAAAGAACTCCTGTTGTGATCATTCAGCAGCAATAAATGATTTTCCTGTCATATACTTACTTTTATGAAAAACAAAGTAAATAGGTACTAATAAATGGTAGAATACTGCATTCACAAACAATGCACACAGTCTCTAGAGGTCAGGGAAAGAAGTGATTTAACAGGTGAGTTCCTGAGTCATACTCCCCTCCTGCTGGCTGTAGTGGTTATTCCTCAGTCACTATAGGCAGAATTCAGGTTAAGAAGTCTCACTCTGACTCTTATCAAAGTCAAAGGTATTCCAGCCCTGAAATGCTGCATTGCAGAAATGTTCCCTCATGACCGCCTGGCCCATAAAATAAGTCTTACCTGCGCTATCAGGACTTGCACGACTGGAGTATCCGAGCACAACCCCTTCATGGGCACTGATGCTGCAGTGACTGTTTCCGGCTAGTGTTTCACATGCGGCCATGGAGGAGCCGCGGTTGGGTGTCATCGAGTTCCTCACATGTGGTCATGTAAGGCAGTTGCCGGGGGAGGGGGCGCATCTATGATCCTCTGATGCTGGTAAGTTACCTGGGATACTCCCCAGTGCTAGGGGGTGTGAAGAAAGGGGAATACAACACTACTGGTGGTAGTGCTCAGTTGGGGCTTGGGCTTGCATGGGCCACCATGGAGGCCTTCTCTCAATGACGGTCCCAACCAGATCCTGCTCCTTGCATTTTCCTTGTGGCCCCCTCTGGCATTCGGGGTCATTGTCTTCACTCCAAACACGGGCTCTGACCTGATCGGAATGGCAGCAATCTTCACAGCAGCCTCACCTGGCATACAGAGTCACAGACTTCAAATCTGCACATGGGTACTGACCTGATCGGTGCAGCAACAATCACAGCTCACTTCATAGCGGCCCCCCTATGGCATACAAGGGTCGCTGACTTCAACCTGCACATAGGCAGTGACCCGATCGTTGTGTGAAATCAATTTTATTTCAGGTTCTATTTTGTGACACTCAATAGGAGCAGGCCTGCAGAAGGTGCACAGGCTTGTCGGCCTGTAAGTGAACATGTCTTTAGCTGTAACCGTGAGGCCTTGAAAAATCAATCAATCAATCAACTCAGCTTTATAGAGCACAGCAAATCACCTGAAAAGAAATTCAGAAACTGGGTTCTTGCTGGGCTCAGTCAAAAAGCCATGTCTTGATCCCCTTTCTCATTTCCCACAGAGACGGTGCTGAGGTTGTTCCAGGATTTGCCGGCGAGGTAGGTGAAGGATCGTCCTCCACTGTAGCTTTGGCAGATGCCAAGAGTGTTTGCGAGGGCAATGGAGGCGGTGTGCAGGTGTCTGGAGGGTTGGTGGAAGTTCAGGCCGTGGTTGATGTATACTGGTCCTAGGTCGTGGAAGGCCTTGTAAGCGTGTGTCAGCGTCTTGAAGTGGCATCTTTTCTGAATGGGGAGCCAGTGTAGACTCCTGAGGTGGGGGTGATATGGGTCCACTTGGAGAGGTCGAGAATGAGTCTAGAGGCTGCAATCTGAATCATCTGGAGTCTCTTCAGGAGTTGGGTGGTGATTCCTGCGTAGAGCATGTTGCCGTTGTCCAGCCGGCTGGTAACTAAGATTTCAGTGACGGTTATCAGACAGCTTAGTACCAGCTCTCTCTTCTACACAATGTGAAACTGTTTCATGCAGACAGTGACTCCAGATCTTCTTTTCAATCCTTTGTACTCTCGATTCTGGTTGGTGGTAACGTCCCTCTCCATGGCCTTCCAGACTCCATACAGGCTGGCCATAAGGGCATCCTAAACACTGCAGCAAATCTCATCCAGGGCCTAAAAAATTATGATAGCATCATTCTCATCCTACATCAAACACCACAACTATCATCCCCCATTATCTTGCAGACAAGCTCTCCATATTAAGTGGCTGTCGGCACACATGAAGCCAGGACACCATTAGACTGCAGACTATGGCCGGACTGGGAACAAAAATCAGCCCTGGAAATTATGCTTGACCTGCCTGGGGAGGAGGGCGTGGGGGGGGCTACTACTGAGAACCTCCGGCCAGGGAGCTAGTGGAGGAGGGATGGGGTGGGGGTTTGCTAGTGTCAAGCACTGAGGCTGCTTTTGTGACGGGGGTGTTGATATTGCCGCACTGCAGCAAAACAAGCCCCCAGTAACAAAACCATCCCCCACGGGTCAGACAACTGTCCCACCTTGCCGGCACACTGAGAAAATGCCTGGTGCCCACTACAGACAGTACGGCTCTGGTAAGTGCATAAAAAGAAAAAAACAACAAGGCATTAGGTGTTTCTTTATCTATGATCCCAGGAGCTATAATAACCTGTATCTATCAGGAGCACACCAATTCTGCTCCAGTTTAGAAAAGAGTTCGAGGTGTACCTCTTAAAGAAGGTCACAGGACTAACTGAGGGCTTAAATAAGATATGATTATGGTAAAACATTGAGATGTATAACTGTATGTGGTATTTCTTTAATGTGAACCTATTCAAAAGGCAGTGGAGAGCTGTACAAAGTCAAAGAAAAGCACAAAGTCACAGAGTGGTAGTAAAGATAGCAGGTTTGCAGACAATGAATGCTTTGTGCTGTAACATTCTTTAAAAGCCACTCAAATTTCAGTAGGATTTCGGGCTCCCAGACATCTATATTTTTTAAACTTAAATATTTCTTAAACTACTGAACAGATTTTCATCTAATCACAAAAAGCACTCTTTCTGGACCAACATAGAGCTTTCTGCCGAATTTGGTGTAATTCCGTTCAGCGGCTCGGGCTGTAGTCATGTTCTAAAAATGAAAAATCTTCATAGACAAAATGTGGGGAAAATGCGTTTTGGGACCCCCCTTTTTTTTCAGCCCCCGCTTGATGGATCACTCTTTTAGTGTACCAAGATTCCAAAGGCAGATCAACGCACACACACCGGCTCAGTGACAAGATAGCCTCAAGGGTGTTACTGCACTTTACAATTAGACACAAAATAATATAACATAACGTAACAGTTTGTGATGAGGGGACATCATTCCCAATACGACTTGTATCTTCAAACTAAAGTAGACTTTCTTTTCGAAAAGGAAGAGGCTAGAGTAATCACCTTTTGAATCATTTCCTCTGTTGGAAAAGCTCAGCTTAAAGTTGTTTCGAGAATTGAATCCAAAAAAGATATTCTTCCATTTGGATGAAGAGAGGATTTTTCTCTGTTGAGTTTTAGCCCTAAGTCTGGAGATTCGGAGACAGGCTTCTGTGGATTTTTCTGCTGCTTGAAAGGAGGGTGCTTTTATAAGCCAGTTGTCAAGATATGAAAAGATTTGATGACCTTTTCATCTCAAATAAGTTTCTTTTGGTGCCATGCATATGAAAAATATTCTTGGTGCAGTCATTAGACCAACAGGAAGAACTCTAAATTGATAATGGAATCCAGCAACCTCGAACTTTACTTATTTTAGTGAATAGGATGTGAAAATAGGCATCCTGTAGATCCAGAGGTGTGATGAAATCTCCAGAAATTAATAACTGCAGAACATCCTGTAACATGACCATCCTGAACGATCGCATTTTCAGAAATTTGTTTAACTGTCCCAAATCCATTTGCCTGATCTTTTTTTTTAAGAGGAAAAACTTTGAATACAAACCTGTATTTTGGAGAACATAGGGGACTCGTGTTATAGGCTTCTTGCATAAGGGATACAGCATGTCCTGTTTTACCAGCTGATGATACTGGTTTTTCCTCCTGTGAGGTTGTGACCATACTGAATTAGGACCAACGCCCAGCGATCTGAAGAGATAGTGCCCCAGTTGTTGTAGAAGTCATAAATGCTTTCGCTGTCCAATGGAGGACAGGTAGGGATGGTGATTGTGACCAATGCCAAAGAATTGCCACAGGCATCACATTATTTGCTGCCTTGTCTTCCTTCTTAAGATTTGCCTTGAATAAGAAGCTGTGGGTAGAGCTCTGTATTGCTGCTGTGAATGCTGATGATGGTAGCCTCGTTGAAGTTGCAGGTAGGGTTGAAATCTGTCGGACTGATAGCTTCTTCTAGTTAAATAATGTCCACTATCTCAGATTTCCTGAAAGGGCTGATACCTATATTGCTGTAAAATCCCCAGAGACATAGCTGTCTCCATATCCCATTTTACTGCCTGTAGAACATCATTAATGTGTTCTCCAAACAATGCACCGCCATCAAAAGGAATATCTATAATCTCAGAGTGAAACTCTGATCTGAATGATGTTGGCTTCAGCCAACCTTGATGTCTTAATACAGCTGCCCTCCTACCTGTCAAAATCCTGTAGAGGATATGTCCCCAGCTGTATCAATGATCTCAGAAGATGTCCAAGAATAGGTTTAGCCGCCTTGAGTTTGTCTTTGGGCAATAAGCATATAAATGCTGAAAGAATGGACCATAACTGGTGGTCGTATCGTCCCAGAATGTCCAAAGTGTTGGACGCTCTAATGGTCATAGCAGCCATAGCTGGAATTCTTTTTTTTTTATAAACATAATTTTTATTAGTTTTAGCAAGTTTTAGCTTTAGGAAGCCCCACACATCCATAGGAACCTAGCCCTCATGGGAACATTTTCACAATAGGCCCAAGTCCCCCCCGCCCCCCTTCAAACCATTTGTTCCATATTCTAGCATCCTTAACCTGACATCTGCATGCTTCATATACCAGCTTCTCCTGCTGAGCACACCAGTCCACCCCTCTTCTCCACAGTGCTAGCGTAGTGGGCCCGGGGTACTTCTAGTGTGCTCCAATATCCCATTTGGCCAGCACTAAGGCCGTCCTCAGAAGTGCCCGGTCTGCCCAGTTCCCCCCCATGCCCTCCATCACTCCCAGCAGTATAGTTAGCGAGGAGAGCTCAAGTTCTAAATTTAGGATCAGTGAGAATTCAGCAATCACTTTTCTCCAGTATTGCTGTATGTGAACACACATCCAAGTCATATGGAAAAAATCACCGGGTGCCTGAGAGCAGTGAAAGTATGAGGGGCAGGGAATTAATTTTGCTCGATATAGCCTGTCGGGGGAAAGATATGCACAATGTAGATAACAGGTCTGCACCAGCCGCGATGAGACGGCAAGCACCTTCCGAGCCATCAGAGCATCATTCCAGTCTGCCTCCTCTAGCGGGCCGAAGTAACCCTCCAAACAGGATCACTGACATAATATAGATGACAATATCGACCTACCAGAATATCAATGGACAGAATATCAACATCCTATCTTTAAAAAGGTAAGTCCAAAAATATCGAAACCAAAATATCTTTGTTTATCTTTGTATAAAATATCGTTTTTTTTAAATGTCTTAAAAATAATATAAAATTAACTAAATACTAAATATACTTAATACAAACATATTTAGAATTATTTAAAAATGTTAAAAATGATAAATAAAATGTAACATTTAAAAAAATTAAACAAACATATTTATAAAATGTCATATATATATTATGGCCTCTGCTCTTTCCACGTGGAGGAGATTCTGTTGATGTTACACGCGTCGGCCAGTGACGCGTTTCAGAGGCCCCTGCTGTACGAGTGGGCTGAGACATACTGGTGTCTGCTACGGTGGATTCGTCTGTTTCTCCAAGGTATTGGTTGGTCCCTGCCCGTCTCCTGGTCGGGGAGAAGAAGAGGTGGTGCATTGGAGGCATTGACTTCATGTTTGGGCATTCTTGCCCATGCCTATGCTATTCCTCGCCTTGGGGGCTGCAGCAGTTTGGGGACCCGAGGAGTCGCTTTAATTGTAACTTTCAAGGATATCGGCTCTCACCAACACCGCCATCCTGCTTGCCGCGGACCATTCGGTCACACTTACCCCACGCATCACCTACCTCGACATGATGCATCTTGGGACTTGCAGTTTACCAGCACTCCGTGAACTGCGCTTGGGTGAGCTGACATCTGATGGGGGAGGAGCGGGTTCTCCACCAATGGAGACAAGGCAGGACTATTTTTAGCGCGGTGGGTTACAGCCTCCACATCACGTCTGGCACTGAAGAAGGCCGGTCAGGCCGAAATGCATTTGCCATTAGTTTTATTAAAGCGCTTCCAAGATTCCCCTGTGTGGCCTCTGCTCTTTCCACGTGGAGGAGATTCTGTTGATGTTACACGCGTCGGCCAGTGACGCGTTTCAGAGGCCCCTGCTGTACGAGTGGGCTGAGACATACTGGTGTCTGCTACGGTGGATTCGTCTGTTTCTCCAAGGTATTGGTTGGTCCCTGCCCGTCTCCTGGTCGGGGAGAAGAAGAGGTGGTGCATTGGAGGCATTGACTTCATGTTTGGGCATTCTTGCCCCTGCCTATGCTATTCCTCGCCTTGGGGGCTGCAGCAGTTTGGGGACCCGAGGAGTCGCTTCAATTGTAACTTTCAAGGATATCGGCTCTCACCAACACCGCCATCCTGCTTGCCGCGGATCATTCGGTCATACTTACCCCACGCATCACCTACCTCGACATGATGCATCTTGGGACTTGCAGTTTACCAGCACTCCGTGAACTGCGCTTGGGTGAGCTGACATCTGATGGGGGAGGAGCGGGTTCTCCACCAATGGAGACAAGGCAGGACTATTTTTAACGCGGTGGGTTACAGCCTCCACATCACGTCTGGCACTGAAGAAGGCCGGTCAGGCCGAAA
Source organism: Triturus cristatus (assembly GCF_964204655.1). Lineage (NCBI taxonomy): Eukaryota > Metazoa > Chordata > Amphibia > Caudata > Salamandridae > Triturus > Triturus cristatus. The sequence continues at coordinate 58,988,767 of NC_140587.1, forward strand.
TGCATTTGCCATTAGTTTTATTAAAGCGCTTCCAAGATTCCCCTGTGTGGCCTCTGCTCTTTCCACGTGGAGGAGATTCTGTTGATGTTACACGCGTCGGCCAGTGACGCGTTTCAGAGGCCCCTGCTGTACGAGTGGGCTGAGACATACTGGTGTCTGCTATGGTGGATTCGTCTGTTTCTCCAAGGTATTGGTTGGTCCCTGCCCGTCTCCTGGTCGGGGAGAAGAAGAGGTGGTGCATTGGAGGCATTGACTTCATGTTTGGGCATTCTTGCCCCTGCCTATGCTATTCCTCGCCTTGGGGGCTGCAGCAGTTTGGGGACCCGAGGAGTCGCTTCAATTGTAACTTTCAAGGATATCGGCTCTCACCAACACCGCCATCCTGCTTGCCGCGGACCATTCGGTCACACTTACCCCACGCATCACCTACCTCGACATGATGCATCTTGGGACTTGCAGTTTACCAGCACTCCGTGAACTGCGCTTGGGTGAGCTGACATCTGATGGGGGAGGAGCGGGTTCTCAACCAATGGAGACAAGACAGGACTATTTTTAACGCGGTGGGTTACAGCCTCCACATCACGTCTGGCACTGAAGAAGGCCGGTCAGGCCGAAATGCATTTGCCATTAGTTTTATCAAAGCGCTTCCAAGATTCCCCTGTGTGGCCTCTGCTCTTTCAACGTGGAGGAGATTCTGTTGATGTTACACGCGTCGGCCAGTGACGCGTTTCAGAGGCCCCTGCTGTACGAGTGGGCTGAGACATACTGGTGTCTGCTACGGTGGATTCGTCTGTTTCTCCAAGGTATTGGTTGGTCCCTGCCCGTCTCCTGGTCGGGGAGAAGAAGAGGTGGTGCATTGGAGGCATTGACTTCATGTTTGGGCATTCTTGCCCCTGCCTGTGCTATTCCTCGCCTTGGGGGCTGCAGCAGTTTGGGGACCCGAGGAGTCGCTTCAATTGTAACTTTCAAGGATATCGGCTCTCACCAACACCGCCATCCTGCTTGCCGCGGACCATTCGGTCACACTTACCCCACGCATCACCTACCTCGACATGATGCATATTGGGACTTGCAGTTTACCAGCACTCCGTGAACTGCGCTTGGGTGAGCTGACATCTGATGGGGGAGGAGCGGGTTCTCCACCAATGGAGACAAGGCAGGACTATTTTTAACGCGGTGGGTTACAGCCTCCACATCACGTCTGGCACTGAAGAAGGCCGGTCAGGCCGAAATGCATTTGCCATTAGTTTTATTAAAGCGCTTCCAAGATTCCCCTGTGTGGCCTCTGCTCTTTCCACGTGGAGGAGATTCTGTTGATGTTACACGCGTCGGCCAGTGACGCGTTTCAGAGGCCCCTGCTGTACGAGTGGGCTGAGACATACTGGTGTCTGCTACGGTGGATTCGTCTGTTTCTCCAAGGTATTGGTTGGTCCCTGCCCGTCTCCTGGTCGGGGAGAAGAAGAGGTGGTGCATTGGAGGCATTGACTTCATGTTTGGGCATTCTTGCCCCTGCCTATGCTATTCCTCGCCTTGGGGGCTGCAGCAGTTTGGGGACCCGAGGAGTCGCTTCAATTGTAACTTTCAAGGATATCGGCTCTCACCAACACCGCCATCCTGCTTGCCGCGGACCATTCGGTCACACTTACCCCACGCATCACCTACCTCGACATGATGCATCTTGGGACTTGCAGTTTACCAGCACTCCGTGAACTGCGCTTGGGTGAGCTGACATCTGATGGGGGAGGAGCGGGTTCTCCACCAATGGAGACAAGGCAGGACTATTTTTAATGCGGTGGGTTACAGCCTCCACATCACGTCTGGCACTGAAGAAGGCCGGTCAGGCCGAAATGCATTTGCCATTAGTTTTATTAAAGCGCTTCCAAGATTCCCCTGTGTGGCCTCTGCTCTTTCCACGTGGAGGAGATTCTGTTGATGTTACACGCGTCGGCCAGTGACGCGTTTCAGAGGCCCCTGCTGTACGAGTGGGCTGAGACATACTGGTGTCTGCTACGGTGGATTCGTCTGTTTCTCCAAGGTATTGGTTGGTCCCTGCCCGTCTCCTGGTCGGGGAGAAGAAGAGGTGGTGCATTGGAGGCATTGACTTCATGTTTGGGCATTCTTGCCCCTGCCTATGCTATTCCTCGCCTTGGGGGCTGCAGCAGTTTGGGGACCCGAGGAGTCGCTTCAATTGTAACTTTCAAGGATATCGGCTCTCACCAACACCGCCATCCTGCTTGCCGCGGACCATTCGGTCACACTTACCCCACGCATCACCTACCTCGACATGATGCATCTTGGGACTTGCAGTTTACCGCACTCCGTGAACTGCGCTTGGGTGAGCTGACATCTGATGGGGGAGGAGCGGGTTCTCCACCAATGGAGACAAGGCAGGACTATTTTTAACGCGGTGGGTTACAGCCTCCACATCACGTCTGGCACTGAAGAAGGCCGGTCAGGCCGAAATGCATTTGCCATTAGTTTTATTAAAGCGCTTCCAAGATTCCCCTGTGTGGCCTCTGCTCTTTCCACGTGGAGGAGATTCTGTTGTTGATTAACTTAATAATATTAATAATTGTTGTATTTAATTATAAAATGTTAGAAACATAATACAAATTATAAATACATATATATATATATCCCTCAGGCCAAGAAAACAACAGACCGGGGAAAATCGGGCACAGACAAAAACAAAAAACGGAGAGAGAGAAGGAAAGCCCAAAGAAGAAGGATCATACAAAAAGTATCCAAAGAAACAACAGAGGAGATACTGGAAGAAATAAACCCTAATCCTGCAGATGATTCCAGTGAAATGACAGTCATTAATTTAACGGACATGTCTTTGAACAAAGCTGAACAACAATTACTAGCTTTGGGTCTCTCCTACTGCCCTGAGAGCTCGTTCAACTATTCTAAATCTAGAGTTGACATTTACAAGAGTGTTAGAAAACTCAAATTGAAAAAATTCCACACACAATCTTAAAAGAAAAATACAACAATAGAGGCATTGTCAGCTGAAAACTTGTTATCGACACAGGAACTGGACAATGAATCCAGCACCGTTCCTGAATCTCAGACACTGATTGACACACTTTATGATTTAGCGTGTGAAGGAAATCCAGTATGTGGACCCTCTGAGGACTATTTGGATGACACTCAATCATTAACAAGCATTAAATGTACAACGCCCTTTAAACCACCTTCCTCATTTTATCCTTTGATGATAAAAGATACTATTGACATTTTTCAAGATAAAGTCATTACTGAATTAAAGAGCCTAAATAGAACAACACAAAATGGGGCAAGACGTATTAAAAAGAATGTACAAGAACTGCAATACCATTCTTTGATGACCAGAATTAAAAATAATAAGGAAATAGTCGTGCGGGGCGCCGACAAAGGAGGCAATGTGGTACTCTGGAAAAGGGAAGACTACATTAAAGAAGCAATGAGGCACCTGGAAGATAAGTCTTGCTATGGTAACAGCAATAGAGTGGCCTGGAACGCAACGCAGACATCCTTTCGAATCACCTTGATGGCATGGCGAGAAAAGGGCCTGCTAACATCAGATGAATATAAATACTTGTGGAAACCCAATCCAACAATCCCAATTTTATATTTTACATAAGAATAAGACTAGCCCACCTGGGCGACCTATAATATCAGCCCGGAACAGTATATTTGAGAATACCTCCAGATATGTCGATTATTTTATTCAAAATCATGTACAGAACCTAAAATCATACATAAAAGATACTGGTGACTTTCTTACAAAGATTAAGAACTTTCAATGGAAAGATGACTATTACCTAATTACTCTAGACGTTACGTCACTTTACACCTCCATTAGGCACAATGATGGGCTTCGAGCCATGAAGTATTTTCTGGCCAAGAAAGGAATACAGTATGAAGAACATAACAAAATGCTGGTAAACATGGTTGAACTGTGTTTAATTAACAACATATTTATGTTCCAGAATACCATGTACCAGCAATTGAGGGGTGTGGCGATGGGGGCCAGCTTCTCCCCCAGCTACGCGTGTTTACACATGGGCTGGTGGGAGGAGCAGGTCCTCATGGTAACACACTCTGAGCCTTTCATCAATAATGTCCGATGTTGGTTGAGATTCATCGATGATCTGTTTCGTGTATGGCAGGGTTCAGAGGAGGGAGCAATGGAATTCATTGAATCTCTAAACAATAATGACCTTAATCTCCACTTTACATCCAATATCAGTAAAACAAACGTAGTTTTTTTGGATGTGGAAGTGTATGTGGAACAAGAAAGAGTAGAAACCCGACTACACAGAAAGCCTACGGCGGGAAATGCAATCCTGCATGCGAGCAGTGCACATCCAAGCCATCTCATACAGAGCATTCCCTATGGCGAGCTTGTGCGTATTAAGCGCATCTGTAGCCATCAGGAAGCATTGAAACAAGCTCAACAGGATTGTATCAAAAGATTTAAGGCTAGGGGATACAGCAAAAAATGCCTTGACAAAGCTCTCACAAAAAGTACCCTATACGATAGAGATAAGACATTGGCAAAAAGAATTCAGCCAACAGTCCCCAACGATACTGCCGAAGATTTTAGATTCATCTTAGATTACAATCAGCATCAAATGTCAGTGAGAAAAATTATCAACAAAAACTGGTATCTTGTAAAACAAGACCCTACTATAGGCACATTAGTACCAAAAAAACCCTCTATAACCTATAGAAAAGGGACTTCGATGAGGGACTCACTTGTTGACAATGATCCTTGCGGTACCCCAGCCAAGGGATCTTGGCTGGCCCAACGACAAGGTTTTTTTAAATGTAAGACCTGCAAGGCCTGTCAACATGGGGTATCCGTATCAAACTACTCTACTCCTTTTGGCGGCTCAGACTAAATAATTACCAAAGCCCTTAACTGTAAAACAGACTATGTGGTTTCTGTTTTAGAGTGCCCTTGCAATTTAAGGTACATAGGGAGTACTATACTACCAGGCCATAAGAGGGTACTCCAACATTTGCGAGCCATCAAGAACAAAGATCAGGCGTACCCGGTAGTGCGACATTTTCATGAAAAACATGAAGGCAACCCCAAAGATCTTAAATATTTTTTTATTGACCTCTGTTCCTAGAAACAAGAGAGGGGGTGATAGGGAGAAATCCCTCAGACTTTTGGAGATGCATTACATTTTAAATTTAGACAGCAAACACCCGAATGGACTTAATAGTTCTGAGGAGTTGCATGCTAGTCTATAACTGATTTCATCATCATCAATATCTCCAGTCTTGTATCTTAAAATTCTTTGCCGTGCTACCTAACATATTTCTGTACCCCTAGTCTGTCTATTTATTCATGAGTCGTCAACTATCATGCCACACTTATGTGAGTATTTATGTATTAATTATTCAAACACAATACTCAATTGTATTTAGTCCAAGGGCCCCGTCTGTTCTCCTCCTGACCTTTCTTTTAAACACGAGTATTAATTTTCACGGCTTTTATAGGTATATTTTGCACTGTAATAATTTTTATATGTACTTATTTGTATTTTAAGTATATATTTTTAAATATATATTAAAAAAATAACAACAAAAAAAAGAAAAATCTTCCTTTCACCACTCTGGGTATTTAGCCCTGCACTACTCTCGTTATCTAGATGGCAGGCATGAATAGCTGTTCAAACAAACTAGCGTATCCATATCGTTGCTCATAAAGACTTGCTAGCCTCTTTAATCTAACCGAACATGTTGCAAGTCATTAAGCTTAATGAAATATTTTATTCTAAATATTAGGGAGGCATTGTGAGAACCAACATAAACAATTTTGGTCATATAAAATGATGGTTTTAGATATTTTAGAATATTCAATATTTAATATTTAATATTTATTGTGTATATTTATATAATTTTATAATATAATATATATGTATATATGAACAACCTTTTAACCATCTCAATGTCTTTCGTGTTAATTATATTTATTCTTGGTATTTATTCCTGTGTCATTAACAGATGTCGTTTTTTAATAATAATTTTGAATAATAGTGTCTCCATACTATGTGGGAAATTTTAATAACTTTTAATATATTTAATATATTTATTGAGCTATATTTTGCCTATGTGACAGTAATTCTACCTCATTCCATTGTGGAAAAAATTTGTCAAATTACTGACTATTAATTTAGAATGTACTTGGTTTCTATAAATAGACATTGCAAGTCTTTGTTAGTGAGCAATCAAGGATTTATCCTGAAATTTTAATAATCATCACTTATATTACATCTGTGTTGAACATACGACATATATGGTTAAATATTAAAACATGATTTGCATACTAAATCATCAATGAAATGCTGCCCAATCAGATGACATGATACTTAAAAAAATACAAAAAATGTTTTCTTTAAATACCGTATGCCATTGGTAGATCTGCGTCATGTGATCAAGTCCCCCAGGAGGGATGAAACGCGTAATGGCCGTCTTGTTTGTCTTGCCGATATATATATATATATATATACACACACACACACATAAAACTGTCATATGAATATAAAAACAAAACAAATAATAAATACAAATATTTAAATTAATAATTATTTGTACAAAAATATTTTACACTACAATAACTAACAGTAAATAAAATGTTGGATAGCGTAGAGGATAAAATTACTATTCCCACTCCAGAGAGTGCAACAGTAGGGAAATTGTTGGATAGCGAAGGGGAATATTTACTATTCCCACTCCAGCAATTGCAACAGTAGGGAAAGTGTTGGATAGAAGAGGGGAATAATTTACTATTCCCACTCCACGGCGTGTAACAGTAGGGAACGTGTTGGATAGCAGAGGGGTTAAAATTAGTATTCTCACTCCAACAAGTGTAACCATAGGGAAAGTGTTGGATAGCGGGTGGGTAAACATTCCCACTCCACCAAGTGTAACAGTAGGGAAAATGTTGGATAGTGTAGGGGAATCATTTACTATTCCCACTCCAGCAAATACAACAGTAGGGAAAGTGTTGGATAGCGGGTGGGTAAAAATTACTATTCCCACTCCAGCAAATGCACCTGTAGGGAAATTGTTGGATAACGGGGGGGGGGGGGGGGTAAAAATTACTATTCCCACTCCAGTGAGTGCTACAGTAGGGAAAGTGTTGGATAGCGGGGGAGTAAAAATTACTATTCCCACTTCAGTGAGTGCAACAGTAGGGAAAGTGTTGGATAGCGGGAGAGTAAAAATTACTATTCCCACTCCAGTGAGTGTAACAGTAGGGAAAGTGTTGGATAGCGGGGGAGTAAAAATTACTATTCCTACTCCAACGAGTGCAACAGTAGGGAAAGTATTGGATAGCGGGTGGGAATAATTTACTATTCCCACTCCACCAAGTGTAACAGTAGGGAAAGTGTTAGCTAGTGTAGGGGAATAATTTACTATTCCCACTCCAGCAAATCCAACAGCAGGGAAAGTGTTGGATAGCGGAGTGGAATAATTTATTATTCCACCTCCTGCAAAATAATTGATATAAATTACCAAATAATTAATTTTTCAAAAATAATTTACCTCCCACCATATTCCCCTATAAATGACACCAACAATATTGTTAAATATTACACAATTAACATAATTAACAATTATCTAACTAATTACAATTAACAAGCAATTTAAAAACGTTCACAAATAAGTTAGTTCACACAATTAACACTATAAAATAACTTTAAATAAATATTATAAATAAAAATTCAATTACTTCCCACCCTACTCCCCTATCAACCCACAATCCGCACCTAAAAAAATTAAACAATTAACATATTTACCAATTAATTATAATTATAATTAATTAATAGTCAATTAATAACTAATTAATGTCATTTCCTTACACAATTAACAAAATATCAATTACATAAATATTAATTATTACAAATATTAATTAATTGTAATTAAATTACTTCCTACCCTACTCCCCTATCAACCCACAACCCGCTCCTAAAACAATTAACATATTGACCAATTAATTATTAATAGCCACTTAATAATTAATCAACAAATTACTTAACACAATTAATATAAATTATTAAATACAAAAACAGTGATTAATAAAAATATTAATTAATTTTCAATTAAATTACTTCCCACCCTATTCCCCTATAAACCCACAACCCGCTACAGAACTAAAACGCAATATTTTATTTAAAAGAAAATAACTTCTAAAAAAATAATAATAAATATATTAGAATTAAATTACTTCCCACCCTATTCCCCTATAAACTCACAACTTGCTACAGAACTAAAATACGCAAAAATTAATTAACATAAACTAAATTATTTCTAAAAGATTCAAACATACATTAAAAAATAAGCTATACTTTTAACACATATACTAACATACAGAACACAAAAAAAAAAAATCGATATTATAAACAATGATATTTTTACTAACGATGTTACTAACATCTATAGTCTGTAAAACGATATTTCTTACCTGCATATCGATATTCATATTGATGATATTCTTGCAGGTCGGTATTCTGTCATATCGAGATTTCTACATCTATATTTTGGTATATCGATATTTGAAACTCGATATTATGACTGCATACCCTCACAACAATTTTTGATCATCGTTAATGTGTGTGGGGTATTCATAATGAGCATCCGATATATTTGGGATACTCCCCCTGTACCCAATTGTCCCATCATAACTTTGGCTTCCAGTGGACTATATTCTGGGATTGATGTGCACACGTATCGCATGGCGTAGTTGCAGGTATTTGTGGAATTGGGTTCCCGACGGGGAGTAAGATTGTTGGAGTTCTTGAACGGAAACCATGTGAGAAACCTTCCATACAACCCCCAGGAGTGTGATACTGATGGTGTCCCAGCGTGTAAAGCCTTCCAGGGATGCGGTCCCTCAGCCACATGCCATGCCATAAAGAAGTTTGTTATGTAAGTGTGGCCGACCATCCTGTGTGTCGGTGGGCTGCCCTTCACCCCCCAAAGAGCAGCTGGGTTACCTCAGGGAGCGTAGCGGGAATCGTGCCCCTGCAAGGATTCGGGAGAAGCCCAGTCTGCTCAATTCCAATTTGTAAGCTGGGTCTCACCACCTGCCTCTCAGCCTTCATTAATGACCAGTAGGTGTGATACCAGATAGTAGAGGATGAATGTGCCCAGCCCGCTGTCATAAGGGGCCTGCTGACAGTTCCCAAAACCTACTGTGGTCGTGAGTTATGCCAGAGAAAGCCTATTTTCACAGAGTCCATCGGGTGAAGTTTTTGGTGAGGAATCAGGTAGGGAAAATTTGTTAGGCGGTTGAAGAAACGCAGCAGAATCACCATTTTGTATAAACGGTGCAGCAGGCCCTCACACGCTCGCCTAGTGGGCCTGTAAACATCCACCTGTGGCTGGCATGATGTCAGTCCTTCTGGGGGGAATCTGCTCATGCCCTCATACTACAGCCGCTTCTCCCGAATTCCAACATGCCTGCCCCCAGCTTCGACTGGATCACTCAGCGTCAAGTCGGGCCGCCATCTTGTGGGCTGCAGCCGCCCACCGCTCAAAAAGTAGGAGTCCATGCACTGAGTACATGGATGGAGGGTTCCGTTTGACTGAAGCAGCCATGAGAGGCCGCTGCAGCCCCTTGCTAATCTGGATGGCGCCGGGTTCTGCTACAAGTGGAGGCGGATGACAGAGGGGTCGGGAGCACTCTTGGAGTGCACCCGCAATCTTAATGCCTCAAGCCACCATAGCTGGAATCCTTTTCTAATATTGTTTAGAAACCTACCCTCCCTTTAAGAAATTGTGGAACAAGGGGTAGTATAGTTCCTGAAATGCCTTTGTGCTGCCTGGCTGACCAAGAATGAGTAACCGCTGAGGCAAGCTGATAAGTTCTCTGGAGCTTCATACTTCTTCTCGAGGTGAGGAATGACTGCTGCAACTGTAGCAGGGAATGTCCTTAATTTGAGTTTCTCTGTCCATAAATAATCCACAATTTGTATGGACCTCACAACCTTCCAATGCATTTTCTTAAAGTCATAAAGGAAACAATCTGTCTGTTTCATTGGCATCGGGAGATCAAATCTTTCTGATGCTCTTTCCAAGAGGGTGTGAACACCCCTAGGCTGTCTGGAGGAGTGCTAGCAGCAGCAGGTGTCGGAGGAGCAGTGAGTGGAGCTATATAATCATTAAAATTTCACCTTCTTCAGGTTCTTTTGCATCATCGTCATCTACGTAGTCATCCTGAATGGTGAAAGGATCTAGCATTCTGGGTTGAGTATATTGCCCTGGTTGAGCCACTGGCATTGTTCCCTGAAACACCAGAAGAGATAAACTTCGAGACGGTGTACTTCGATGAACCAGAGGTTGTGAGCCTGTGTAGTTGGATTATCTGACTCCAGGAATCTTAGTAATAATCATTCAACAATTGACAGCGATCCGTCACCAGTGTTATCGGAACCAGTAGCATTGGTTCCTGCTGATGTTGGTCTTTATAACAGTCATCATAAGAATATTGTTAATGGAATGATTCAATGGACCTAGATCTTGACTGAGGACTGCCTTTAAAGGAAAAATCTCCTTTCACATAGGTGGTATCATTATCACCATCCTCATTCATTTCTTGCCATTTAACATCCAATTGAGGAGGGTTGTTTACCACCCCAAAAGGCCATAGTCCCCATCTTCACCTTTATCAGTTCCACCCGCTTCCAGTAAGTGCACAGGAGCAGTGGAGAAACCTTGATTGGTGACGCCTGGTCTAGTCCTGTAGAAATCAGGCCTTTTGTTCTTGTCCATGGTGCAATCAACAAAGTGTTCGGATGTTGTTTGCAATGGATGTTTTGTACTGGTTATGCTCGTTGACACAACTGCTGTAGTCAAGTTAGTAGAACTTTATCCAATTTTTCATGAAAATTACAAAAGTATACATGTAAGAATACATGAAAAGAAAAATCATAAAATCACCTCCTCTGCTAACAAAACATGAATTTATAGGAGATGACAAGTAAGGTGCTATGGAAAGTTAAAAGACATTTAAAAAATCACAGCATAAAACAAGCTAAAAAGGAGCAACCCAGTTGAAAGCACCCGCTATAAATCCTGCCTCTGCATAACCCCAGATAAAAAGCGGGTCAGATAAAAACTAATAGTGGAAGATTTTAACAATTGGAGAAAGCGGCCTCACTTTATTAAAATTCATGGCCAAAAGAAGTGGATGAATGAATTCATGGCAAAAATTATTACATCTTGGGTATAGCATGACGATACGAAGGAGTCAGGGAGGTATTGTCACAAGTACTTGCCGGAAGGTCTGGAACTTTACACCAAAACCCTTGGGCAGCAGTAGTTGAAGGAACGGGTTAAGTCTAAAGTAGGTTAGCAAACTACGCTGAAAAATCGCGGTAAAGGAATGCTTGGTAAAAAAATCATGGTTTAGAGGAGGTCGTGGTAGCGCCCTGTATGTTAGGGAAGTCGTGGTTGTGGAACTCGTTGTTCCAACATACAACCGAAAATTAGACTTCTCAGGCAAAACATACAACTCCAGGCCAGGAACTGCTTTCACCATGATAAAATGGCGCATAGCACGCTTGTGGAAGGCCATGGCCTCACGGTCTGCAGCCGCCCTGTCATTGAAAGCCTGTTTAAACCATATGATGACCCTCCTTACAATACGTTACAGGTTGGTGAACAGCTCAGGATGGCCCAAAGAACTGAAAATGCACCTGACATATGCAAGCCAGGAAACTAGCCTATTGAGAGACAGATCCTCTTTCAACCAGATGGACAACCAAAATTACAAGGGATGAAGACCAGTCAAATCAGTTATATACCCCAGGCACACTTCCTCATGTAGAGCCTCAGAGGGGGTACTCAATGGAACTTTGGGAAGTCTCAACAACCCGGAGCTGGGAAGTGGGCACATAGACCCAGATTTCACATCCATAACTAGGTAATGAAACACACTTTGCCTGGAAAACAATAATCATTGCCTCTACATTGGTGCGGCCCAAATGCGTTATTAGTAGGTAGACTCCGTTAATAGTCAATGTAATCCTTGTAGAACTTTTCTTTAACAAGGGGTTGCCAAGAAAGACCGGAACTCAAGAGGGTCCCCGAGTGCTGTTGTCGATACCAATTAAGTCATAGATGTAATGTTTGTAGTCGCTACTGTTAAGGAAGAAGTTGTTACTGTCACCGTTGACGGTTTCAGTGATGGTTTTGTCAACGTGAATTTCATCGATGGAGGCTCCATAGACACTTTTTCGGTCTCAAAGAACCAGCATCATAAGAGAGGGAGTTAAGGCTCTGACATGACCTGTTTATTTACAGATTCAGAGGGTGAAGGATCCCCCACAGCCATGGGTGTCTTGTCAGGCTGTTTTTTATCTTTACCCTTTTGTACTTTGATGGATCTTCAGAAGACACTTTTTATTCATCCTCTCACTCTTTTGAGAGTCTTTTCGAAAGGTGATGCCATTTCCTCTTCTTCCTCACCAGAAAGGAATATGCTACTTACCAGTATGCATCTATTCTTGGCATGTAGAGCTGCAGATCTACACACTTTTGCACTTTTGCATAGATCGCCATCTGGTGTTGGGCCCGGATGTTTGCAGTTTGTTTTTCCTCTTGGAAAGTCTTTGGAAGTCACGAGGTCGGTGACTCCTCCTTTGGATCGTATTGCGCATGGGCTTCGGCTCCATCCTCAGATTGTTTTTCGCCAGCAGGGAAAGATGGAGCGTAGTAATAACAGTGAAGAAACCCATGTGTGTGTATCTAAATAAGATAAACTGGAACAGATACAGGTAGCCGGGGAGGCGGGTGGGCGTGTGTAGATCTGCAGCTCTACATGCCAAGAACAGATGCATACTGGTAAGTAGCATATTCCGTTCGAGGCATATGAGCTGCAGATTACACACTTTTGCATAGATTATATAGCAGTTGCCCACCTTAGCGGCGACCACCCTTATCTGTTGCAGTGGTTTGAAATAATGTTTTTAGTACAGCCTGGCCCACACTAGCTTGTTGCTTAGTTTGCACATCTACGAAATAGTGTTTGGTGAAAGTGTGCGGTGTTGACCATGTAGCTGCTTTGCAGATAATATCTAATGGAATGTTCCCTAAGAATGCCATGGAAGCCCCTATCTTTCGTGTAGAATGGGCTTTAGGGGGAACAGATAGTGTTTGTTTTGCTTTGTGGTAGCAAATTTGAATGCATTTTACAATCCACCTAGCTATCCCTGATTTTGAGATGGGGTTGCCCTTGTGTGGTGGAGAGAAAGAGACAAACAGTTGTTTGGTCTTACGGAAAGTTTGTGTTCTCTCGATGTAGTAGAGTAAGGCTCGTTTGACATCTAGTGTGTGCAGAGCCCTTTCTGCAACAGTCTGTGGTTGCGAGAAAAATACTGGTAGTTCTACCGATTGGTTTAGGTGAAAAGGGGAAATGACTTTAGGGAGGAATTTTGGGTTGGTACGGAGAACAACCTTGTTATGGTGCATCTGAAGAAAAGGTTCTTGTATGGTAAATGCTTGTATCTCACTGACCCTTCTAAGGGAAGCGATGGTTACAAGGAAAGCTGTTTTCCACGTTAGGAATTGTAGTTCGCATTTGTGTAAAGGTTCGAAGGGAGGCCCCATTAGCCTGGTGAGAACGATGTTTAAGTTCCACACAGGTGAGGGTGGTACTCTGGGGGGAATTATTCTTTTTAGGCCTTCCATGAAGGCTTTAATGGCAGGTACTCTAAAAAGTGATAGATGTTGCCTGTTTTGTAGGTAAGCTGCAATAGCTGTGAGGTGTAGTCGAATGGACGTATAGGCTAGATTGCACCTTAGTAGGTGGAGCAAGTAGCCTATGATGTGTTGAATGGACACGTCCAGGGGATTGATGGTGTTGTTATGACAATAGACAACAAAGCATTTCCATTTGGCGGCATAGCACGCTCTAGTGGTAGGGCGTCTAGCTTCTCTGATGACGGTCATACAGTCAGGGGGAAGATTTAGGTACCCGAATTCTAGGATTTCAGGAGCCAGATCGCAAGGTTGAGCTGAGCTGGGTCCGGGTGCCTGATCTCTCCATGGTTCTGGGTTAGGAGGCATGGTGAGAGGTGTAACTTTTGGTGCGGTACTACAGATAGTTCCAGCAGTGTGGTGTACCACGGTTGTCTGGCCCACGTTGGAGCTACTAGGATTAGTGTGAGGGAGTGTTGCTGTAGTTTGCGCACCACTAGTGGAATGAGTGGGAGAGGCGGAAAAGCGTACGCAAATCTGCCTGACCAGTTCATCCATATCGCATTTCCTTTGGATAAAGGGTGTGGGTATCTGGCGGCGAAGCTTGGGCATTTTGTGTTTTCGTGGGTGGCAAAGAGGTCTATCTGTGGATGCCCCCACATTTGAAAGAATAGACGAAGAACCTGTGGGTGAAGTTCCCACTCGTGGATCTGTTGTGTCTGTCTGCTGAGCAGATCTGCCACGGTGTTTTGGACTCCTGGGACATGTTGAGCTAGGAGAAAGATTTTGTGGGGTATTGCCCATCTCCATATGCTCTGTGCTAATTGAGAGAGCTGTGAAGAGTGTGTGCCGCCTTGTTTCTGGATATAATACATGGCTGTCATGTTGTCTGTGCGAATCAGGACTGCCTTGCCTGAAATCTGTGTTTGAAAAGATTTTAGGGCTAAGAAGATTGCTAGTAACTCCAGATGGTTGATATGGAGTAACTTTTGCTGAGGTGTCCATGTGCCCTGCATGGTGAGATGTAATAGATGAGCTCCCCAGCCGGAGAGCGATGCGTCCGTTGTTAGTACTATCTGAGGAACCGGGTCCAGGAACGGTCGACCTTTGGAAAGCTTTGTGGTGTTCCACCACTGCAGAGAGCGATGGGTGCGACCGTCTACCAACATCAGATCTGTCAGTTGACCCTGGGCCTGGTTCCACTGGTGCGCTAAGCACTCTTGGAGAGGACGCATCTGGAGTCTTGCGTGAGGTACTATGAAAATGCAAGAGGCCATCATCCCTATTAGTTGCATGAACACTCGAGCTGGAAGTGAGTGTTGTGCTATGAATTTGGCGCGTAAAGCCTGAATGCTTGCTATCCTGGCCGGATTGGGGTAGGCTAGCGCTTTTGAGGTGTTTATGGTGGCACCGAGGTATTGCTTTATGTGGGATGGTTGTAGGTGGGACTTTTGGTGATTCACGGTGAAGCCCAGTTGGTGAAGTAGTTGGATTGTGGTGGAGGTGTGTTGTACACACTGATTGTATGAACTGGCTTTTATCAGCCAGTCGTCTAGGTATGGGAAGACGTGAATGTGTTGTCTTCTCAAGTGTGCTGCCACCACTGCTAGGCACTTGGTGAATACTCGTGGTGCTGTTGTGACTCCGAATGTGAGTACTTTGAATTGGTAGTGTTGTCCGTCCACTACAAATCTGAGGTACTTTCTGTGAGCGTAGTGCACCGGAATGTGGAAGTACGCGTCTTTTAGGTCCAGAGTTGTGAGGAAGTCGTTTTGAGAGAGGAGCGGAAGTACCTGTTGAAGTGTTACCATATGAAAATGGTCTGAGTGTATGTATGTGTTTAGGGGCCGGAGATCCAGGATGGGTCGTAGGGTCTCGTCCCTTTTTGGTATGAGAAAATATAGGGAGTAGACCCCCATATTTTGTTGTTTGACAGGAACGTGTTCTATTGCCTGCTTTTGTAGAAGGGAGATTACCTCCTGCTTTAGCAACCTTAAATGTTCTTGTGACATTGGGCGCTGTCTGGGTGGATTGTTTGGGGGGGTAGATTTTAGTTCTAGGCAATAGCCTGATCGAATTATCTGTGTCACCCATTTGTCTGAGGTGATGGTCGCCCAGACCGGAAGGACATTTTGAAGTCTGCCCCCGACCGGAGTGGGATGGTCTGGAGGGAGCGGGGGGAAGTCATTGGGTAGGCGGTGTGGCAGAGCGGGCGGTATTTGTTTTGCCTCTGCCTTTATTATTGTTGCCCCTATAGCCGCCTCTTTGATAACACCTTGTGAAGGTGGACTGAGTGGGGGATTTGTACGAAGTGGACGCGTTGTCTGAGGAGTAGCCTCTAGATGTACTTCGAAAGGAAGAGCTGCGAAAGGAGCGTCTAGGAGGGTGTGACTGTAAGGCTCCGATGCACTTCGCCGTATCCGTGTCCTTCTTCATTTTTTCCAGGGCCTCATCCACCTTTGGTCCGAATAGGTGTTCCTGGTCAAAGGGGTGATTAAGGATGGAGGCTTGTACCTCCGGTTTAAACCCTGATATTCTTAGCCAAGCATGGCGACGGAGGAGGACGCTAGTATTAATGGCCCTGGAAGCTGTGTCTGCTGCATCTAAGGCACAGCGTACAGAGGTGTTAGTGATAGTCTTACCCTCTTGGATTAATTTGTTGGCCCTAGCTTTATATTTTTTTAGGGAGGTGGTGCATTATGCTTTCTAACTCATCATAATGAGCCCTATTATATCTGGCCAATAGTACTTGGGTATTGGCGATACGCCATATATTGGCTGCCTGTGACGCAGTGCGCTTTCCTGATGCGTCCAGTAGGTTTGACTCCTTGTCAGGTGGTGGTGCTTGGGAATTTGCTCTTTTTCGTGCAGTGGACACCACTAGGGAATCTAGTGGCGCTGGCCCTCTGATATAGGAGGGATCTGTGGGGGCAGCTTTGTATTTCTTGTCTATGCGTGGGTTAATGACCCTGGCCCTAACTGGGTCTTTAAAAACTTCTGTCGCATGCTTTACCACTCCTTTAAGCATAGGTAATATGGAGGTAGACCTATGTGTGGTATCAAATGTGTCGAGGAGGAAATCCTCCTCCACGGGGTCAGTATGCAAGTCTACCCCGTGATAGTGTGCCGCCCTTTGAAGTAGATGGTGGAACCCTAGTGAGTCATCCGGTGGAGATGGCCAGGAGGGGTAAAGGTCATCTTGTGGGACGTTGGGGATATCTGGGTTCTTGTAGTCGTCCCATGGGTCTGGGGATCCTGTAGGGGTGGGGTCCTGGGGCACATCCCCTATATCATCATATGGGTCCCCCTGATCATCATCGTCTGGAGACAGGGTCGGAGAACGATGAGGTGGGGGTGGAGAAGGCGGAGGGGGTGGAGGAGGTGGAGGAGGTGGGGAAGGTATTCTGAATGGAGAGGTAGCAGAGTCCTTCCTCTTTGGAGGTGGAGGCGGAGCCGGTTTGTCCAAATGTCTCTTTTTGGTAGAGAGTGTCAAATGTCCAGTTTTTGGATCCTTGGTGAGAGTTTTTTGCAAGGGATCCGGTGTAAATAGTTCCGGTGAAGGTGTTTGGTCCGTCGGCGCCGAAGGCGTCGGGGCCGGTGTCTTTTTAGGCTTTTCCGTGCCGGTTTGTTGCTTGGAACCGGGCTTGGGAACCTCTGGTCGCTTGGTCGGCGCCGAGATGGGTTTCGGCTTCGAAGTGTCGGTGCCGGTGGCCTTGTGTGCTTTGGTCGGTACCGAAGATGGCGTCGGTATCGAAGAGCTGGGTTTCGACTCCGAAGGCTTCGGTGCGGAGCTTGGTGTCGAGGTGGAGGCCGGTTTCTTTTTCGGTGCCGAAGCGTGTTTATCGGCACCGCTGGTAGGCTGGCTCGAGCCCGAGCCACCGGAAGGCTTACTTGGCTTCTTCACCGGGCCCGAAGGTGGGGTGTGTGAAGCAGTGTCTCTGGTTTTGCCTAGGCCCGGAGGCGAAGGCGTGACCGAAGCCTTTTTTGGAGCCGGCGAGGGTGTGGGGGGGGGGTAGATCGGTACTCACGACCCTCTGCGCCAGAGTGATGTCCTCCACATCTGATTTGTCGGCCTCGGAAGCACTGACGAGGTCCTCTTCGGTGGGATGCTGTTCCGGATCGTCGATGTCGTCCCTGAAGATGTCGACCGGAATGGACGTCGAGGAGTGTGCCATATTCCTTCTGGCTCTTCGGTCTCAAATAGTCTTTTTGGATCGGAAAGACTTACACGCCGGACAGTCTCGAGCCTCGTGTTCAGGGGAGAGGCAGAGGTTGCATACCTCGTGAAGATCGGTGTGGGGAAATTTGGACCCACATCGAGGGCACTTTTTAAATGGAGTTCTTTCCATGAGCCGGGACCGGAGCTTGGTTAGGCCCGAAGGCCTCCGTCAACGCCTGGAACCGAAGGTCTGTGCCGATGAGAAGGCGCGTCGATTGGGGAGATCGCGATCGAAACAATACTGCGATTTGGGTGAGGATTGCACGTCGATCGTCGAACTGGAAGCTGTTCGGAATCGGAGCGCGAGGATTACATCCGAGCCCGATGGCCGAAAAAAACAATCTGAGAATGGAGCCGAAGCCCATGCGCAATACGATCCAAAGGAGGAGTCACCGACCTCGTGACTTCCAAAGACTTTCCAAGAGGAAAAACAAACTGCAAACATCCGGGCCCGACACCAGATGGTGATCTATGCAAAAGTGCAAAAGTGTGTAATCTGCAGCTCATATGCCTCGAACCTAGAGTTTCACTGCTTTTTCTGCAACCAAAAATGTAGCCTAGCCTCCCTGTCTGTAAGGGTTTTTGTAGTAAAAGTATGGAAACATACGTGTAGTTTGAAATCTGAGGTATGGTGGCCCTTGCGGGGATGATGCAGGCAAGAGCAGTTCTCAGTTTGGCTGCAGTTTGGTTCTTTTCTAAAATGATGTGAATTGGTTACTAATATCATTTGTGTATGTTCTTCTTTTCAATGCAATGCTTTTACACGAATTATTTTTAATTACTGTGGAACTCTCACCTCAACGACGGGGAGGATTGAAGCAGGAGAACCTACGAAAGATTCATTAGTGGAGAACTATCCAAGTACAGGATTGTGTTCACCCCCATGCCATAGTGAGGAATTAACATGAGCATGCACATAAGATGGCCATTCCAGAATATTTTGGCTTTGCCAATGTTTGAAAAGCAATTCAAAAGGTATTGAAAAATCCAAATACATAAGAAGTGCTGGCACACAATACTGGCTGGCAGTATATGGTGACAGGACCCATATCCTGCCTCAGATGGGTGGTAGACGTGTTATTGAAGACAGGTCAGTAGGCACAATTACATTGAGGGGGACATGGGACACACAAATGGAGAAGCTGCACTGGGGAATATTTAAAGCCTCATCTAACATGCTGCAAAATGCCAAAGGGAACTGGGTTTAGTAAACATGTCAGTGAGAAAGATGTTTGCCTTGGGTATATTTTACTATCAATTTGTAATTAAGGGATAAACAAATTATGCCCACTGGATCTAAGCCACACTGTAAATGAAGTTAATTGTTTAATATGAATGGAGCACACAACAAATAAACACATCAGCTTTTAAAAAAAATCTTTGCTTTACAAATGCTGATTCCCATATGTTTAAGATTTGTTAGGATCAGTAAATAATGTAGCGTGCTTTCCAAATAAAATGACTCTTTACTTACTCAATCATAGAATCTCATGTTTAAAATGAAAAGCTATGCAATGCTTCACCTCAGTGCCTGTTTGCTCAGGATGGTATATTCCTGTCCTTCATGCTGCTCTCTCATTTGGGAGTCCTCCAGTTCACTTCTATGCAGGGGGAGCCCGATGAGTGGTGTGTTTGAGAACCGATCTGTAATGTGTGAACCGGAGGGACAGGAGGGCTCCATCCTGCAGGAGAAGATGAAGAAAGAAAGCAGAGCACTGAGAGGGGAACCACAGCTTCAACTCATGTCCATTTCCCACCCGTCCATCACTTTAAACGCCAGAGGCTCAGCCACCTTTAGGGAGGTTTGTCACACTCTACAGGCACCCAATCACACATAATGCATAACTAATGCAATATAAAAATATGAACTACTCCAGAGAAGGTGAGCTGTGTTAGTAAATACAGAAAGCAAATCATATTTAAACACTGAAACATTCTGTAGTCCTTTCTAAAAAATAGTTTTCTTGTTACAATAATAACAGCAGCAGCACTTTTTTATAAAACAGGATGGTCAAATACCAAAACAAATGTCATTATCATCTCTTGGGCTAACATACCAGACCCAAGCACTTATTTACCAGTGAGAGCAGCGCAAAGAGTTCCACGCCATAATGATAGGCTCACTTCCTTGTGACAGCATTATCTCACCAGGATGTGTAACCTATCCTTAGGTTCAGGTGACAGTGCCACCATGACCTGAAGGGATTACATCCCCTCTCCACAGGCTTGCGTGCCAGCGATAAAATGATCACAAATGATTACCAACCAATTACAGGTGCTCTCTTACCAGTGCCAGCATGACCTAAAGGGATTACATACCCTCTCCATTGGCTTGTTTGCTAGTCATAACATTATCACAAACAATTACTGTTAGAAATGAGGGTTGGCAGAGGCATGTACCTTTGTCCAAATAAGGGCCCTTGCTTCTAGTCAGGGTAAGGGGGATACACTTCTAAAATATTCCCTGCTCACCCCCTTGGTAACTTGGCACGAGCAGACAGGCTTATCTCAGAGGCAGTGTGTAAAGCATTTCTGAACACATACAGTAATACAGTGAAAATATTACAAATGGACACCACCACCAGTTTAGAACAAGCTTTTGCAATACCATAGGTCTCGCAGTTACACGAGTTTAAGCTATTGGCATTGTAAATGACAATGCCTTTTTTTATGTTTTTACAACGAAAACAAAAATAAAAGGCATTGTTATTTGGAATGTCAATAGCTCAAAGTCGCGTAAATGCGAGACCTATTGCATTGCAAATGCTTGTTTTAAGAGCAGCTCAGACAGCCTGCCTTTTCTCCTTCAGTCACATGCAAGATTGTACCTGCTGCAGGAAACACACATGACCACTAGCAGTACTGCGCCCGGCCTCCTCGGTTCAACAAAGGTTCTATAGGTCTGTTATCAGCCAGTGGCGAGAAGAGAAAACTAAATTAAAACAGATGTACGTTAAGACGTACAGTTCAAGCTCCGTCCGTCCACCACATACTCACGCGGTGTGACACACACACCATCCAGCCTGGCTTATAGATCCTTTTAGTGCTGGCCTCTCACTTTTATGCATTATAATTTTTAAGGCGACATTCACAGTGATGGCCACAAGAGGCCAGCAGAGGTAATGTAATGCGGCTGGAAAGACAGCGAGGACCACAGTACAGCACAGGTCACCTCAGTGGCAAACTGAAACTAACGCCCCTGAACAAATGGAAACACAGACTAAGGGACCAGCAGGTCATGTCAGAAAGGCGATATATGTAACTGGGATAGATTCCGTCAACAAGTGGCAGTCTGCGGCAGCACAGGATGGGAAGCAGCAGTACTCAGGGGCAACGGGAGAGAGGCTCTGAGGGATGGGCATAGAGGTAACACGAACGTGACGCAAGCGCAGGCCAGATGACTCTCGGCAGTGGAATGCGTTCACAAAACGGGAAGGTAAAGAGCTCAAAGAATCACCGGGAAACACCTTCACTGTCTTGAAAGCCTGATATAAAAACCAGACTAAATACTGCAGTGCCCTCCCTCTTTCCACAAACAACAAAGAGCTCCTATGTTAACAGGGTTTTTAAGGTAGTGGGCATCCAATGCATTTAGAAGCCCACGAACACACCAGCATACCCGACAAAGTATATGAACATCACGGCACAACAACAAGCAAATAAGCCCGCGAGTGGTGAGCGCCCCACAGCGAGACATGTGGTTTCAATTATCGCACCCGTGTCTGGGCACGATAATTGAAACCACATGGCGGCGGTGCGGGTAACCGACACCAATAGGCCATGGGCGGAGCATTGCGCCCGCCTTTGGCCAATTGTGCGCTGTCTTTGTTAAAAAGACGCAGGCAAAGGCCAATAGCGTGGGTCAAAAGGAAAAGCACACTCAAGAGTGTGTGCGATTCCTTGGTTAGTTTTTAAACCCCCTACAAGAAGTCTCCTGCTGCGCGAGCAGTGCTGCACACTGCAACGCTAAGCGCGAGACCTAAATATAAGTAATCTTTATTTAAATGAAAACAAGACCAAACGACAAAAATCCACAATACAGTTATCGGGATGTCCTCAAAAATAGGTTATTCACTTAATTAAAGTTTGTAGCAACAAATAACTCCACCAGGGCTTATTTTGACGTCATGGCAGATAAAAAGCCCAAAGTATGGCACCGACCACCAGGTGCGCGGCGTTGGGCGTGGAGTCAAGCAGACCCCCAAAGAACAGTACCTTGGAAACGATAAAAGCAAAGGCGGTGCATGGTGTCGGGGAGATGATGCTTCATTGGCGCCGAGCAGAGTTGGTTCCTTACGACCCCAGGGGAGGTGAAGCCTCAGTTACATACTGCGGTGCAGGGGAGGTGAGACATCGGTTCCTTATTGTGTCCGGGAGGTGATGTCATGGTGGCAGCGAGGCATTGGTTCCTTACGATGGTGCAGTGTCAATGGATTCAGGAGTCACCCACGTCGAGTATCGGCTCCGCATTGATGAAGCTCCAGCGTCGGTGAAGGCAGGGCTGCAGTGCAAGTCGGGAAGTTGCGTCATGGACGTCACAAGCGGTGCCCTCGACTCCGGTGCAGGCAGCGGCCTCAGCACGGCTTTGGAGTCAATGCGGCACGGTGCAAGTTGGGGCGGTGCGTCGTGCTCTTCACGAGCAGTGCCCACAGCTTTGGTGCAGGTTACAGCATCGCTCGCCGGAGTCGGTGTTGCAATTTCCTTCTGTGGCAGCTGAAACTGCAGTTCCAGATGCAGAAAGACAGAAGAAATTAAGTCTTTCTGTCACTGAGACTTCAGAACAGGAGGCAAGCTCAATGTCAAGCCCTTGGAGATCTTTTTCTCAAGCAGGTGACAAAGCAAGCAGCAAAGTCCTTTTCTCCTTTCCTTGGCAGCAAGTAGCCACTGCAGGCCAACCCCAGACAGAAAACAGCACAGGGGCAGTATTCCTCCTCAGCTTCTCCAGCTTTTCTCCTTGTCAAAGGTTCCTCTTGATTCCTAGAAGTGATCTAAAAGTCTGGGGTTTGGGCCCCTCCTTTTAAACACAAAATCCTTTGTTCTCTGAAGGCAGAGTGTGTCTGTACCCAGCCAAAACCAGTTCTGTCCTCACTGGTGCAGCTTCCTTACAGGAGGTGGAGACAGCATTGTTGAAGGCAGACCAGGCACATGCAGGTGAAAGGAAATCTCCTCCTCCTACTCTAAATGCAGCCCAGGTCTATTCAGCCGAGCCCTGACTCATCAGGCTCTCTGGAGCTCCTGCCTCTCTCCAGCCCCTGACATCCAAAAGCCAGACATGCAACACACAAACCTAGCAGAAGCATACTGGATGGTTAAGCAAGAAAATACCTACTTTCTAAAAGTGGTATTTTCAAACCCAGAATGTAGAAATCACCCTCACTAAGAGATGCATTTTAACATTCTGAGTGCAGGCATAATAAACTTTATTGTCCTACCTTGTTCCCAGGGGTAGTTATGTGTATATGATGTTATAAACAAACTCCCCATTCTGCCCTAAGGGAACAGGTAGCCTTGCAATAGGGAAAACTAAATTGGCAGTAATTCACTATCAGGACATGCCACACACATCAGGGCACATCTTACCTTTCACATACACTGCACCCTGCCTACAGAAGTACCTTGGGCCTACCTTAGGGGTGACTGATATGTAAGAAAAGGGAAGGTTAGGCCCTGGCAAGTGTGTGCACTTGCCAAGTCGACATTACAGTACCAGACTGCACACAGGCTCTTCAATGGCAGGCCAGAGTTACATTTTACAGGCTGCTTCAGTGGGTGGCGCAATCAGTGCTGCAGCCCACTAGCAGCATTTGATTTACAGGCCCAGTGTACTGTACTAGGGTCTGACTAGTAAATCAAATATGCCGATCATGGAATCACTAATCCATAACAACAATTTACAATGGGAGTACTTGCACTTTGACACTGAACAGCAGTGGCAAAGTGCCAAAGCATCTAGACCAGCAAAACAGAGTCCAACACACAGTAAAAACACAGGAGGCAAAAGTAAACAACGCAGGGGAGACCCACCCCAATGGTGTCAGGTCTAACAATTACCAATCAATTATGGGTGCTCACTTTCCAGTGACAGAAAGAAAATAAAACACTTACCAGTGATAGCATGATCTCAAGGGGTTACATACCCTCTCCATAGGCTCATGTGCAAATTACTGCATTATAATCAATGGGTTACATACCCTCTCCATAGGCTTGTGTGCCAAAGACAGCATGATCTCAAGGGCTTACATACTCTAACCGTAGGCTCATCTAACAACAGCCACATGATCTCAAGGGATTATACACCCCATCCGTAGGCTTATGTGCCAGTCACAGCATTATCCCAAGGGGTTACGTACCCTATCCACAGGATCAAGTACCGATGACAATCTGATCTCAAAGGGTCACATACCCCTTCCATAGGCTCAAGTACCTATGACAGCATTATCTCAAGGGATTCTGTATCCTCTCCATAGCCTTGAGTGCCAATGACTGCATTCACTCAACACGCTATGTACCCTACCCATAGGTTAACTTACTAGTGACAACATTATCAAATGGAGGTTACACACCTTCTTCAAAGGCTTGTGTGCCAATAATAGCCTTATCTCAATGGGTTACGCACACTCTACATGGGCTTATGTACCAATGACTGCATTATTTCAAAGGTTACGTACCCAATCCATAGGCTTGTGTGCCAGTGTCAGCATTATCTCAAAAGGTTGCATACCCTGTCCATAGGCTCATGTGCCAATGACTACATTATCTCAAGGAATAACATACCCTCTCCACAGTCTTGTGTGCCAGCAACAGCATTATATTAACAGGTTATATACCCTTTCCATAGGCTCAAGTAGCAATGACTTCATTATATTGAGGGGTTGCATACCCTCTCCATAGGCTCAGGTGCCAACGACAGCATGATCTCAAGGGGTCACTTACCCCTACCATAGGCTTGTGTGCCAGAGACATTATCTCAAGGGACTATGTACCCTATCCATATGCTCGGTGCCATGGGCATCATTATCACAAAGGATTACCAACTAATCATTGGTGCTCATTTACCTGTGACAGCATTATCTCAATGGGTTAATTACCCTATGCATAGACGTGAGTACCAATAACAGCATTATCTCAAGGCGTCAGGTACCCTCTCCATAGCTCATGTGCTGATGAGTGCATTATCTCAAGGGGTGAAGTACCCTCTCCATAGCTTATGTGGCAATGAGTGCATTATCTCAAGGGGTCAGATACCCTCTCCATAGGCTCATGTGCCAATGACTGCATTATCTCAAGGGGTTAAGCACCCTATCCATAGACTCATGTACCATCTGCCGACCTAGACAAAATGAAGAACCACTGTGCCATATCTCTGCTCCCCTATCCAGCATAGGTCTTCGAAAAAGTGATCAACCTGCAACTCACCCAACACCTAGAAGACCGCAACCTCCTGGACCCCTCCCAATCTGGATTTTGAGCTAACCACAGCAAAGAGAGAGCCCTGAATGCAGCCACAGATGGCATCTGTGCTCTTCTGGACCATGAGGAAACAGCAGCTCTCATCCTCCTGGACCTGTCCGCTATGTTTGACACCATCTCCCACCACATCCTGATCAACAGACAGCACCACATCAGGAGTAAAGGAAACACACTCAAATGGATAGCCTCATACCTCACCGGCAGAACCCAAAGGCTTTGCCTCCCACCGTTCACCTATGAGCGCAAGAAGATCATCTGTGGAGTACCCCAAGGATCGTCCCTCAGCCTGACCCTTTTCAACATCTACATGACTCCCCAGGCCACAACCGTCAGATCACACGGACTCAACATCATCTCCTATGTAGACAACATACAGTTTATCCTCTCACTGTCCGCAGATCTTATTGAAAAAAATGAAAAACAGATGTCTTTGGGAACACCTCACCATGGACCTACACATGGTGGCCTGTGGATCTCGGCACACCTGCGCCCCAAAAGACTACACCCACGACCTCTGCATCATCCTGGATAGCAAGGAATCCATGGAGAAGGAAGTGAACACAGCCTTATCTGCTTGCTTCCACACCCTAAGCATGCTTCACAAGATCTTCGGGAGGCTCCCGGCAAACACAAGAAGGGCCGTCACATAGGCCTCCATCATCAGCAGACTGGACTAGGGAGACACGCTCTACAGAGGAATCATTACACGCACCAATTCAGAAGAGGATTAAAGACCTGGACGTTTGAATGATCAAACCTCCGCACAGCAGCAAACAGCTATATTGCCTCGAGACCCTAATGGGTGATTTGCTGCGCTCAATAAATGTTTGATTGATTGATTGATTAATTGATTGAATGACTGCATTATCTCAAGGGGTCAAGTACCCTCTCTATAGGTTCATCCACCCGTAACAGCGTTCTCTTAAGGCGTTACATGTTGCATCCAGAAACTCTTGTGCCAGTGACAGCAATGACAGTATTATCTCATGGGGCTACATATGCTATCAATAGTCTCATATGCGTGACAGTATTATCGGAAGAGATTACGTATCCTATCCATAGGCTCATGTTCCAGTAAATGCATTATCTTGTGGGATCACATACACTTTCCATAGGTTCACTTATCAGTTACTTCCCGTATTCATAAGCTTGTGTGCCAATGATGGTATAATCTCGAGTGGATACGTACCTATATATAGGCTCACGTGCCAGTGACATTATTATACCAATGGATTACGTATTCTACAATGGTTCATGTTCGAGTAACACTAAACGACAAAGGGGTAACCCTGCAATCCTCAGAACCTGGGTAATACATGACACATAGCATAATGATCCTATAGGATACAGATTTTTGCCAAATCAACAACATATCTATAAGTGCTAGATGAGAAAGTGCTCATGCAGTACATCAAATAGTAACTACACATATGTAAAACATCAAGATTCAGATTCTTTTAGTAAGCTTGCCCATTGTGTCCCAGTTTACATTCTCTCTTCAATTGGCTAATATTCATAACTCCATAGATGCCTGATAAGGACAAGTTACAAATGCTGAAGTCGAAGAAAGGCTTCCTTCCAATTACTCAGGTGCCACATATCACACGAGGTCAAAAAATGACAGCTATGTAAGCTTGCCTCGCAAAAGAATCTACTGCAGGAATGACTCTCAAATGAAGGGCATGATGCGCGTAAATTAATTTGGAATTTGTCGCAATCAAAATGGAATTCACTCCTAATCACTAGACCTGCTCCGACTCAGTGGGAATCGGCAGATATGAGGGAAGCCTTTTTCCGACTGCAGGTTGTCCCATACCCAGCCCTGATGAAGACCCAAATAGATGTAATAAAAACACTTTATATGTGGATCAAAAGGTCAACAATTCAAGATGTCGCCTCAATCTTGTTTTACACATATGTATAGTCACTTTTTGATGCACTCCGTGAGCACTTTCTCACCCAGCACTTATGGAGCACCTGATTGTTTGACTAAATGATTTGCTGTCATTTAATTACTATAAATATATGCCATTCATTTAATAATTGATTTGTCTGGGCCTACATATTTTTGGATCTATTTCCATGTTTCAGTTTACTTCATGAGCATTTCTGCTATTATAGATTTGCTGATTTGGCGCACATCTTTATCCAACAGGACCATGTTCTAGTAACAGAAGTCTCCCAAGGGGTAACAAACTGATACTAGGGGATCACTTACTACTGTGTCACTATAAGTACTCCCTTGATTAACCAGTCTTCCATTTAAAGGTGTGGCTAACTAGAACAGTATGTTGATGGTGGATAGATGGTATGCCCTATTTGAAGTGTTTAACACCACCTATGTGTGGGGAAGGAGGCACGTCCTTTTGTTATTATATTCCTTCACACACCCTAGTGGTGTCATGCTTCATCATCGGGACACCCCGACGCCTAGAAGTCAGGGTGGGCTTGACCGTTTTTTCAGGGAGCGCTTACTGAGATAGTATTTGGCCAGGGGGATAAAGATTAAAAATCAATGTCAGACCCCAGTTTCCCTTTTTTCGTGGGTCTGGCACTGATAATAAAAACAAGAACTAGGGGTTTCTAGGGATATTAGGGTTCTAGGACACTATTGCCAACATGTTTATGTCCTTTGCTGCCCCATAAAGGGTGCACGGACTTTCTTCAGGGCGTAGGCCCCCTGGGAAATTGGAATAGTAAGGGGGTTTCCCTATACTACTATGCGATAAGGGCAGATAGCTCCTCCTTATAAACAAGACATTTGTCATCAAAATCACTCCATCTGTAGGAAAGGAAAAAGAGAGGAGACAAGACAGAAAAAGTACAAAACTTGTTATATCCTAATTGGTAGTGTTGCAGGGATTCTGCTTATACACAGAACTATGCGTAGAACCCCAGGACCTCAGTGAATTGTGGTGTACCAGAAACTCACCTCAGAACCCAGAACCCAGTATCCGGCTAGCATAAGTGTCCCATTCGTTATCCGAGATTCGGCTCAGAGATCCCAATGAAAAGACAACCCAGAACAAGCTACTTAGTGTACTCTCAGGAATGGTGGGAATCGGAAATACCTGTTTGTATATTATTCTCACATCAGTCCACAAGAAGAATCAACAGAGACACGGTGAAAATAAAAAGAGTTTATTTTTATAGACCACGTGTCCTAAGATGCAGTACTTTGGCTAATACAAGCAGACAAATGATTAAAATCAAAACCATCAGCATCGTTACAATACCATACAATATAAAAGGGGTGATCATGTTATAATGACAGTGGATACTACCACCTTCCCTTTATTAAGAAGCTAATATTATTATTATGCTAAGAGAAGGTCTCTTAGGCTTGAATAGGGGACCCCATACCTCAAAGATCAGCTTAGTGAAATCACATCACAGGAGCATCAGGAGTCTTCTCGCAGGAAGGCTCGTCTTCGGTCTGAATAATAAACATGATGTCTGTGATATTAAAAGCACCAACTTTCAGGTATTTGCAGCTGCCCGTGTGTTATGGCTAAATAGTGGGTCGATCAACCTAGAGTGGAAAACATGCATTGTCTAACAACCCAGACTGTTTTGTCACGCCATGTACAGACCAAGGTCGCAGCACAGAGCTCGGGATGGTAACAACAGATTGCTTTCGTGTGAGGCAAAACTCGAGTCAGCAGTTTTGTTTAAGCAATAACATGTAAACGCAGTGTCGTGCGCAAAAGCATCAAGATGGCTTTCTAACATCTAACGTGGTTGTGCTAACTTAACAATGTATGTACGTATTAAGAGAGTCCTCACTACAGTAGTTGAAGAAATTAAACTATACTGGTGTTCATACAACCGTATTCCACACATCATTATACGCGAGAAGAAATAGAATGTGCGCGTGATTGAAGCATATCCCATCGTATACATGCCACACTCTTTGTAGCGCATGAATACATGGGTGGCGGTAGTTTACCGCATTCTATTTTCATACACTCTTTGGTGCGTGATTTGCTAATGTCAGTCTTATCAGTCAGACGTACTAACATGTAAACACAAGAATAAAACAAAGATGCTCCTCTCTCATTCCCACATCCAATGTTGCGGTCCTTGAAATGGAGTCAGATTCCGGATCATCTTACCAAGGAGACACCAGCAACTCAGAGTCAGAGCAGGACGGCTGGTCCAGTGATGGGTCAGGTTGGAGAGGGAAGTCGAGAAGACCGAGAAGAGGGAACTTCAAGCAAGGTTACCAACACCCTCAGATGTATCCTTGGCCAGCACCCTACGGACCGATCCCCTTCCATGGACCTCCACCTCCATTTCAAGGACCGCAACATTTCCAGACAGGACCCTTCTTCCAGCCAAATTTTAATCAGAACCGTTTTTTAGGACACGGCGGAAGGAGAGGGAGACGCGGCAGGAGAAACAACACAAACAAGCAAGTCCAGTGGGAAGACAGAAACACGCCAATGAACACACGGAGTACGTCAAAGGTTCCCAATACGGGGACAAGCAACCAACGGGACTAGTGGTAAACCTCACCGATATCACACTGACAAAAGAAGAAACAGATGTTCTGAACAAAGGACTTGGTTTTGTTCCTACTGCCCCTCTGGATAAATTCCAGATGAGATGCGAATTAAGCGAGTTTTTTCGCAAGATACGAATCAAGACTTTCTTCATGGACAAAGAAAAACCGAGTGAAGATCATACACATACATCTCTACGGCGCAAAACCAATTTCTTTCCACCGACGTCTATGATGCCTCCAGAAGTGTTGGCCTTCGAAGACAGTGTGACAAAAGAGGTTGAAGAATTACCCACCAAACGAGACGCATACAATAATCTAAGCATAAAGGAGAGAGAATAAGCACAAGGACAGATATCACAATTAAGCCAGCAGATAAAGGTGGGGCAACCATGATACAGAGCGCCACAGCCTACCGCACGGCGTGTCTAAATCTCCTGGCTGATACTAAGTTCTACAAACCCCTCACCAGAGACCCCATAATGCGCCTCAGAAAGACCATAAGTTCAATAACAACTGAAGCACTGAAATAGGAATGGATAAACAAAAAAGAATATGCGTTTCTCGACTGTGAAGACCCCAAAACACCGGTCTTTTACACTATACCCAAAATACACAAGGGGAAAAATCCCCCCCCCCAGGGAGACCTATTGTGTCTGGAATTGTGTCCCTGTTGGAACCCTTATCTAAATACACTGATTGGTTCCTCTGCCCTCTGGTCACACGTATCAGATCCTATATACAGAATACAAAACATCTTCTCAATACCCTTCAAGACGTGGCATACAACACAGAATGCAACAGACTACTGTGTCTGGATGTAGAAGTTCTGTATACGAGCATCCCACAGGAAGAGAGCATCCAGACAATTGAAGCAATTCTGAATCAGGAAGACTGGACCTGGGATGCCCCAGTGAGTTGGATTATCACCCTACTACGCCTGGCGCTAAGAGAGAATTTCTTCAGATTCGATGACCAGCTATACTTACAAGTCCATGGTACATCGATGGGCAGCACGTTCGCGCCTAGCATAGCGTGTTTATATATGGGACAACTTGAAGATGAACATATATGGACCCCCAACCCATTCTCAAATAACATAAAGAAATGGTGGCGCTACATAGACGACATCTTGGTCATATGAGAAGGAGACATAACCACACTGGGACAGTTTCACTCGTGGTTAAACCATCGAAATCCACACTTAAAATTCACGATGACCCACAATCAATATCATGTGTTGTTTTTAGACGTCACTATTAGTGCAAAAAATGGGGGCATCGTCAGCTCCCTGTACACAAAACCAACAGATAAGAACAGCTTGCTACATTTCAACAGCGCCCATCCACATGCACTTAGAGAGAACCTACCCGTGGGACAATTTCTACGTATACGCAGAAACTGCGCAGACCTCAATGAATACAAAGCTGAAGCAGAAATCCTACCTAAGAAATTGGAAGAACGATCCTACCCAAAAAGAATCATAGAAAAAGCAAAAAAACTATCCCGAAACACACCTCGGGAGGTTTTGCTTGAAACACACCAGAAAGAAGAACCCGATACACTCATATGTGTAACGACCTTCAATGCGTCATCTAATGATTTTAAAAAAATCATAAATAAGAAATGGCCAGTGCTAACATCAAATACTCTGAATTTTGAAAAACCCATGTTCTCTTTTTAGAAAGAACAGAAGCTTAAGAGACGCCCTTATTCACACAGACTTACAAAAAATGAAAACTCTACATCAAAGCACCCTGTGGAATCAACCGCAAGTCATGGGCCACTACCCCTGTGGATCCTGTGTGGCATGTGGATTCACGGAACATACAAAGGAATTAGATCTAGGTATGCACCATAGGTGGGAACAAAGATCACATACCAATTGTAACTCAGATAAAGTGATCTATATAATAAAATGCCCATGCCAACTGATGTACATAGGGATGACAGGGAGAAAAGTAAAAGTGTGCATAAACGAACACAGGAGCACAATCAGAATGTCCATAACAGCAACAAGATTAACTGCACACTATGTAGAGAAGAAACATTCAGACAACGACCTCTGGTGGTCAATCATTGAAAAAGTCAGAGGAGAGGGCAATGTAACCAAGAGCCTCCTAGAACGAGAACAGAGATGGGTTTACAGATTAAAAACTCATATCTCCAGTCCGAACGACTGCATTCTGTGGAATCAATTAAATAGAAATAAATAATATCTCTTCCAGAGGTTGAGTCCCAAGTCCGCATACTAGATCAACATGAGGGTCGAGACTGGGTGTAAGTA
Organism: Triturus cristatus; assembly: GCF_964204655.1. Lineage (NCBI taxonomy): Eukaryota > Metazoa > Chordata > Amphibia > Caudata > Salamandridae > Triturus > Triturus cristatus. Next base: position 59,020,951 of record NC_140587.1, read on the forward strand.
AGAGATTCTTGATTCAGGTCTTACAGTCAATAATGATTAAATATTAGATACACATTTGGCGACAGTTCAAACCCATATTCTATAACTGAGCCTCACGGTCTGATCATTATCAACAAAGAAGAGACTCCAGGGCCGACATGAATACACACCTTATCAGGTGGTTAAGTTAGGTGTGCTAATATAACTTTATTGGCCAATGGATTTAAGCACATTAGCTTTGATTAGTTGGTTTTGACATCTGAGTAGAAAATTTGGATTAAATGGTATATGGCCAAACAAACAATAACATGCACACACAAGACACGGGTTATAATAACATTTCAACCAGGACCGAGAACTTCATATGCACGCGCAGAACTAATAAACAAGAGCGTTGTAGTAACAAACCAGTATTGATAATTTCGTTCAGACATCTTAGTAGAACAATTGGATTAAGTGGTGTATGCCCAACTAAATAATCATATGCACGCACAGGGCTTGAAACGATAATAAAATTTCGAATTGGAACCGAGGTCTTCAGATGCACACACAGAACTAAGAAGTAGTAATGTTTTAAAAGCATTTGAACTACGGGAATTCGAAACACCCGCAACTACAACTCCCAGACTTCCAAATACGGAACACACGAAGTACGTGCGTCCGTTAATGGGCGTGGTCACACGTTCCCAGAAGCAGGCGGGAGAGTTCACAGAGGCACTGTACATGAGTTAAAAGCCACGGCTGCAGACACAGCAACGACTCCAAGCTGTGGGAACCACAACTGAACAGGTCTTCCTACGGGGCAGGACCCTTGGTGGAGTGAGTAATCTGAATGTGTGCAATGAACAAAAAGGTACGTTTTGGGACATGTTTGAGGCACAGACTAATAATGATTGTGTTTTCGTCCTGATAGGCGTTCTTCCCTTCCTTCCCCTTTGTTTCCCCCACAACATCTGGGGCTCAACACCATTGACCTGACCACAGCTAACGAAAAATCATTCACGTGCATTCGGATTTACTTGTCTTGGAATTCTCGTGCGTTTTCGACCTACAGTGTGTGACTACAGGGCTACGCCACTTATTGAGGTCCCACATGGGGTATATCCTCTCCTTAATTGGGGTAAACGGAAATATACACGAAATGAATGAGTATGAGAATGTATGAACCACCTTGGATGTGGGAATGAGAGAGAGGGGCATCTTTGTTTTATTCTTGTGTTTACATGTTAGTACGTCTGACTGATAAGACTGACATTAGCGAATCACGCACCAAAGAGTGTATGAAAATAGAATGTGGTAAACTACCGCCACCCATGTATTCACACGCTACAAAGAGTGTGGCATGTATACGATGGGATATGCTTCAATCACACGCACATTCTATTACTTCTCACGTATAAGAATAATGATGTGTGGAATATGGTGGCATGAACACCAGTATATTTTAATTTATTCAATTACCAATTAGGATATAACGAGTTTTGTACTTTGTCTGTCTTGTCTCCCCTCTTTTTCCTTTCCTACAGATGGAGTGATTTTGACGACAAATGTCTCGTTTATAAGGAGCAGCTATCTGCCCTTATCGCTTAGTAGTATAGGGAAACCCCCTTACTATTCCAATTTCCCAGGGGGCCTACGCCCTGAAGAAAGTCCGTGCACCCTTTATGGGGTAGCAAGGGACAGAAACATGTTGGCAATAGGGTCCTAGGACCATAATATCCCTAAAAACCCCTAGTTCTTGTTTTTATTATCAGTGCCAGACCCAAGAATAAAGGGAAACTGGGGTCTGACATCGATTTTTAATCTTTATCCCCCTGGCCAAATACTATCTCAGTAAGCGCTCCCTGAAAAAACGGTCAAGCCCACCCTGACTTCTAGGCGTCGGGGTGTCCCGATGATGAAGCATGACACCACTAGGGTGTGTGAGGGAATATAATAACAAAAAGACGTGCCTCCTTCCCCACACATAGGTGGTGTTAAACACTTCAAATAGGGCATACCATCTATCCACCATCAACATACTGTTCTAGTTAGCCACACCTTTTGATGGCAGACTGGTTAATCAAGGGAGTACTTATAGTGACAGTGTTAATCCACGAGAGGGTGTACTCACTCACAGAGTTCCTCTCGGCCCCTCACCAAACAAGGAATCCTTCCTTGTAAGGTATGTGAATTATGATCACTTACTACTGACAGTATTATATCACAGGCTTACACATCCTATCAATAGGCTGACATGCATGTGACAGTATTATCTCACAGGGTTATGTACCCACTCCATAGACTCATGTGCCAGTGACAGCATTATCTTATGCGCCATAATGATGCATGTGTTGCCCTTTCTGCATATCTGCCCCCATTGCATTCCAAATATTGTGCAAATTTTTCATGTTTGCACGTTTTATTTAGCATTAACCGCACCTTTTTTATAGGTTGATAGTGCATTCATATATATGTATTAGTGTGACCTACAATGTGTATCAGAGTTTAATAAATATGCAACAACATTACTATGCTAATTCTAGCATTTGACATCATTAATCATGAGGTCTGTCCTTTTCATGATAACAAGTAAAGGGTTATTTAAGCCTGATGCAAAGGCCACTACAGAGAGAGAGAGAAACTGCTTCAGATTTCCTTGGGATCTTCAAGTGAGTTGCATAATGCACATTTCTCCTTAGCCAAAGGCCATGGGGTGATGCAGATGGCTTTTTGCAGCTTGGAATGCCATAAACAAGCCAGACTGAAATCTTCTCAAACTAGTGGCTTCCTGAACCCCAAAAAAACCAAAAAGATTGTTGTTCCGGGAACCATTTACGAACCAAGATTGGTCCATTAGAGTCAGTCTTAAATGGGGTATTCATCATCATCAGACCTAAGACCTGTCAGTCAGGGTTACCCCTCAACTCAATCTGGAAATCAAATCGAGAATACGTTTAGGGACCAAATCATTTTCTAGCCCTTTCTGGCTGCACTTGAAGAGGCTGCAGTCAGCGAAATATTTCTCGGACCATGCCACACTCTACCATAGCCTTCGGCCTGGGGTTCACCACTCCTCTCTAGTTAGTGTCCGGGAACCAGTCCTTCACCCTGGAGCCCGTTGACAATCTGGACAACTGACATCATCCAGGAAGGGTTTTGTACCTCCTGAGTCCTATCTAGCCACAGGGGCTCCATAGTCTCCACATGGTTAACCTGTGAGCAATCCTGATGTATATTTGACTTCCTGCTGGCCCCTGGCATGGGATCCTAGGAGCAGCTGTAATTCTCCTCATACCCCATCCCTCTACGGGGTTTTTCCTGTGGCAAGATACTTGCCTGCAACCACAGGACGTCTAGAGGAACCGATGTTATCCTTTCAAACCTGGTGCTGGTCACTCGCCTCTGTGGGTGCGATACTTCTGTACTCTAGGAGGTACTGAGCGCTCAGTGGCCTCCACCATTCCAGAGGAGATCTGCTGGTAGGTAACATTCCAGAGGATTCAGTCCAATCTTTTCTGTAGTGAGAGCTACTACTGTTCAAGGAAGGTCCTACTGAGCTACTACTATATTTTACCACTGTAAAAGAGTGAAGACGTGTTAACATTATATGATAACAGACTAAGCAGGGTTATCAGTAGTGGCCACCCAAGGATTCCAGCCGAGGTTACCAGAAGAAATGCCATGACAATGTGCATCAACATTAAATGTCTCCACATGAGTAATGAAGTAGCATTCAAATCCTCACTTCAAATCAAATCCTCACAAAGGACACAACCACAGCACTACATCTTCCCAACTCGGATTGAAGTATCATTCGGCTATCAACTTTAAATGTGTTTTTGAATTGCAATATTTTGTGTTTGCCAGCATATTAATTTTTGAAAATAAACTTATTTTTCTGTCAAATACCACATTCCATTTTGGACAAGCCACCTCACTTTTCCAGAAGAGAAACTTTTTCTGAAAAAAAACTTTTTTCTTCCTTTAACATAAATCATTAAATTTTTTTTTTCAAACACACCTCCCTTAAACACCACCTTGTTATTGTAATTAAACATGCCTCACATGGACAGATTCTGCTTTGAATACCCAGGTATTACAATCTTAGACCACAGATGCTCAGCGTAACAGTAAGGAGGCCAGAGTTATGCTAATAATGCCCACCATTATACCATGGCCACTATTGTGCCAAGACTGCATGCCATAACATCCAGAATGCCCACTGTATACGTCATGGTCATTATTAAGCAAGAGGCAGTCGCCATTCTGTCGGTGATGGCTAAAGGTACGCCAGTCATGCTATTAATATGTCAAATATGCCAGCCTATATTGCACAACTAGACCAAGAATGCCCAAAATAGTTAAGGATGACTATTATTATGCATGTGTCACTATTATGCCATGAACTGACGTCATTGTCCCAGAGATAAAACACTTATGATGGTAGCCAGCACACAGATTTACTGGTCCTTGACACTAGGTGTAGCTTTTGGGAAACACCACTGTTTATTAAGGAGGAACACGCTGTCACACACACAGACGCAGCTGGTAGGGGACAGTGGCAGGGTGCAGGAGAAGTTGGGTGGGGGTTAACAAAATTAAAACAACTTACCTGATCATCACTGCCACCAGCACCCGCCTCTCCGCCGCCGGAACCAGGAACAGGAAGCACCCAGGCTTTCAGATGCCTCCAGCCAATCACGGCACTGTTGATAGCAGCGTCGTGATTGGTCTGAGCACTGTGGTTCGGCGCTCAGACAGGAATTGGGGCCTGGGCATGTTTCCCCACCCTGGCTGTAATGCAGCCTGGGTGGAGAAAATGCAAAGTGCGCATGAGTGTTTGGCTGGCCGGAGACGGCTGGCCAAACAGTTGTGTGTACTTTAGGTGCAGCAATAGCCACTCCTGCCTGTGACGCGGGGAGCCCACCCTCACCCGCCCTAACCTGGTGGCAATGAGAATGTAAAAAATAAAATGATAATAACTTCAGTTATTTTCATTTTATTTTTTGCATTGCACTTCTTCAAAGCAGTGGAGCGACGCACCTGCGCCTTAGCGAAGAAGCCGCTGCTGGACACACACATGCATATACCTTTGACCATGAGACTCTCAGGGGCATATTTACGAGCCCCTATTGCCACCACACCATCACTTTTCAGGACGTTGTGGTGGCGATACAGGCTTTGCCTTATTTACAAGGGAGCGTTAAGCCACTTAACGTGGCTTAACACTGCCTTGTAAATAAGGCCCCCTTTCACGCAATATTATAGCGTGAAAGGGGAGGGCAATGGGTGTTACTGTGGGCGTTCCACCGCAACACCCATTGATTTTGACGCTACCCCATATTTACAAGAGTGGCAGAAATATGGGGTAGCGCCAAAATTAAGATTAGGGAAAACCTGGTCTTACCCTGGCGCAAGAAGGAGAAATTTTTAATTTCTCCTCAATTTTGCTGTTTCTATGTGTGCTCCGCTGTGCAGCACACATGGAAACAGCAAAACGCCAATGATTGTTTATGTGGAGGAAGGTGTCCCTTCTTCTACATAAACAATAATTTTTTTTTAAAAAATTATATTTTGCAACTTCTATGTGTGCTGCTTTATGCAGAAAGAGTAGAGCAGTGCTGCCTTTTTTAATTTGCACAGACTCTCTGAGATTGGCTATGCTTTATTTACCTCTGAGAGCTACTTTGAGGGTGCATGTGAGCTACCAGTAGCTCTCAAGCTACTCATTGGTCACCACTGCTCTGTATCCTTCACTTATAAGTTAAACAGGTACTTCCTGAGTACAGTGAGTACATCGAAGATTGAGTCTCAAAGTGGACCCTATCTGTCTTCTTGTTTTCTTGGAACCTCTTTAGGTATTGGGCAGGTTAAAAGCCCAAACTCATAATACAGACAATCCCTCTCAGGCATTCTGCCAATGACATCAATCCCCCCAGTGTGGAGGAGTCTCAGCAGGGTCACCATCTTGGATTTCTTATTAAACCTTCAGCCCTGCCAGCCAAGTTATAGTTTAAGAACAATCAAAGGGTGTCCTTGTCTATTGCATACATGGTTATCAACTCCTGAGTACCTTGGCAGAGATTACATAGTTAATTTAATTTGATTCAGTATAAAAACCATAAATTAACGCATCCTAAAAAAACATAATTTGCCGATAAAATGAACAACTTACCTTTGGTAATGCCTTATCTGGTAAAAGATTATATTTAGCCACAGATTCCTTACCTTAGAATTATCCCCAAAGGCCAGACTGGAAGATTTTCCGGGTTTAGTACTTCTGTGCACTGGTAGGTGGCGTTGTTCGGCTTCGTGTGGCATCATCGGTGTCACCGGAAAAATTATTTTGGGCACCACCAAGGTGCACTGACATCAGTTTCTTTTTGCGGCTTTCCACGCCATGAGCGTAGAGCCATGAAGAACACTGACCACTGGTGTGGAAAACTAGGGCCCTGAAATGGTAAAAGCATTGTACCTAGAAATCTGTTCGCACAGCTGGGAGGATGGGTAGGTCAGTAAAAAATCTGAAGCTAAGGTAAGTAATTTGTTAATCTGATAGAGACGTCTAACCACAGATTCCTTACCTTAGAATAGATATCCAAACAATACCACCTCCGGAAGTGGGTCTGTGGACCAATTTCAGACAAAGAAGTTGTGCAGGACTGAACAGGCAAAGCACCCATCCCTATGAACCTGACTGTCCAGGCAGTAGTGCTTTACGACTGTATGCAAGGAAGTCCACGTTGCTGCCTGGCAGATGTCCAGGACCGAAACTGCGGGTACTAACACAGTGGTCGCAGTTTTAACTCTGGTGGAATGAGCTTTCAGGCCCTCAGTGAGCTGCATTTTGGCCAACAGGAAGCAGATTTGAATGCAGAGTAAAACCCATCTGGAGATGGTATGCTTCTGATGGGCACCTCCTTTCTTTGCCACAACATCCCCCACGAAGAGTTGGTTGTCCACCTTGAACTCTTTTGTGCATTCAAGGTAGAAAGGCAACGATCTTTTTGGGTCCAGACGCTAGGGTTGCTCCTCTTCTTTAGAGGGATGTGGAGGAGCATAAAAAGTAGTCAAGGTGATGGATCGGCCTACGTGAAATGGAGTGACCACTTTAGGTAGAAAGGAGGCCCTAGTGCAAAGCTCTAGTTTTCAGGATGGATGAAGAGGTATGGAGGTTTCGATGATAAAGCCTGCAGCTCACTGACCCTTTTGTCAGATGTTTTAACCACGAGGGAGGCTCTTAATTGTAAGAGCCTGAGGGGACAATTATGAAGTGGATTGAAGGGAGTACACTGAGGCATGATAAATGTAGGAGGAATAAGATGAGCAAGACCTTTCAGAAACCTATGTACAACAGAGAACTTGAAGAGGGATGGCTGCAAAAAAAGAAGATATATCTGAGAGATAGCCTTTAGGAGTACCCAGAGCAGAGCCCTGCTGGGCAACAGAGACTAGAGAAAGAGGGGCAGAAAGGGGATAACATTTTTTCCACACCATGCTGCACACTTTTCTAATGACAGGATTACACCATCTTGGTGGAGGGATGCCTGGCTGCCAAGATGACATCACAGATTTCAGGAGGAAGGTCAAAAGCTGTCAATTGCTGGCGCTCAATCTCCACGCAAGAATGTGGAGACTGGAAAGGTTCGGGTTGAGAACCCTCCCTTTCTTCTGTGACAGAAGATCCTCCCAAATTGGCAGCCTGATCAGAGAATCAATGGCTATGCTCAAGAGCTCAAGAGACAAGACTGTTCGTGCCCAGTACAGGGCCACAAGGATGACTTGGGTGCGGTCATTCTTGAGCTTCTTGAGAACTCTGGGCAGGACTGGCATTGGCTGAAAGATGTACAGGAGGCCTGAGCTCCAATTGAGACAAAAAGCATCTCAGAGCGAGAAGCACCTTAGAAACTCAACTGTGCAAATCTACTGAAATTGCGTGTTCTCAGCAGAGACAAAAAGATCAAACCAAAGCTCTCTCCACTGCTGAAAAAGACCTTGCACCACCTCCAGGCGGAGACGCCATTCGGGATCTGCTAGGCATCTACAGCTGAGGTTGTCTTCTTATTATGTTATGTTAATATTATTTGCTATAGCGCACGTCTCACCCGGGGGCATCTTGGGCTGCTGTGGATCCTGGAAGGGGGAGCAAGCCAGGAGAGATTAGTATAGGTAAGCTTTTAGCAATTTCCTGAATTTACTATATGTGGGAGTCTCATGGAGGGTTATAGGTAATTTATTCCAGTAACGTGGGGCAAGATAAGAAAAGGTCTTTCCCCCGGCGCGAGTTTGGCAAATATGGGACACGCACAGAAGGGCTTGGGAGCTGGATCTGAGATTGCGACGGGGGACGCAAGTTGTCAGTTTGTTTTGGAGATATTGTGGGCCTTTTCCTCTTAGGGCATTGTACGTGAGGCAACAGATTTTAAAACAGGAGCGCTTCGTCACAGGTAGCCAGTGCAGTTCATTCAGCAGAGGCACAGAGGGGGTGCCTGCAGAATGGTTCAGTATCAGTTTGGCCGCGGTGTTCTGGACCACCTGGAGCTTGGTAAGCAAAGTATCGCTTACTTCAGCCAGGAGGGCATTTCCGTAGTCCAATCTGCTTATCACCATTGCTTGAACCAAAGTTCTACAGACATTTGTAGGGAAGAGAGGGAAGATTCCGCACAGAAGGAGCTAGTGATAGCTGCAATCTGATCTTTTATTGTTAAGTCATGATCTAGTTTTATCCCTAGGTTTTTTACAGTTTGTTTGGGGATGGGGATAGCACCCAATTGGTGAGGCCACCAGTCGTCCGACCAGATGGCTGGAGCTTTTCCAAGCTCTGTTATTTCTGAGTTTAACTGGAGACAGTTCTCGGTCATCCAGGTGGAGATTGCTAGCATTCCTGCCGAAAAACGTTTTTTCTCCAGATTCAGGTCTTGGCCCATAGTAAACATCAGCTGGGTATCATCTGCACATGATATAATCTCAAAGCCTAAGAGCTCAGCGATATTTGCTAGCAGGGCCATATAAATAGTGAACAGGGTGGGGCATCGGCATGAGCCCTGCGGTACACCCTTGTCCAAATGCCTTTTGTTTGAGGAAAAAGGACCTAGACAGAAAATGCTGCAGCCAATTTAGTGCTGTCCCCTGAACACTGATTGCCTGCAGTCTTTCCACGAGCCTTGCGTGAGAGATGGTATCAAAGGCTGCAGACAGATCTAAAAATGTATCAGTGCCACAGGTCTTCCTGCATCCATCTTTTGTCTCAGTGAATCGGTCACGGCGAGGAGTACAGTTTTAGTACTGAAACCTGGCCGGAACCCAGCTTGCGAGGGATCCAAGATGTGATTAAGTTTGAGGTATGATCCCATCTTCTTATTCATTATGCCTTCCAGTTGTTTACCCAAAAGCGGTAGCAGGGAGATCAGGCGGTAGTTGCCGAGTGATTGTTGGTCCATAGTTGCTTTTTTTAGTATGGACCATACACACGCTTCCTTCCACTCTGTTGGAATGATTCCTGTCTTTATAGAGCAGTTAAAAATATTTTGGATCATGGGGGCGCAGCAGGTGGCTAGAAGAGATATTGTCTTAGGTGGACATAGATGCCTGGGGGATCCGGATTTGGCTGTGGCCAGGGAATTGTGTACTTCCTCCAAGGTGATGGGCTGAAAGCAGTCTAGTGTACAAAGAGTTACTTTTCCATGTTCTCTTATCACGATGGTGGATTCTGATACCTGCAGAGGGGCAACCGGAAATTTTGAGTAAATATGGGATATTTTTTCCTGAAAGTAATAAACCAACGTGTCGCAGAGCTCCTGAGATTCCACGGGAGTTTGTCTGCATGCTTGTGGGGAGATACAATCCTGTACTATACTGAAAAGGGCGTTTGGAGAGTCATTTGCTTGTTCAATTTGGCTGATGATAAAAATCCACCTGGAGGTTTTGATATTCCGATGGTATAGGGACAGGGCCTGTTTATACTGTTCCCTGCCCTGGGGCTCTTTCCTCCTCCGCCAGCATCTGTCTAGTGTTTTACATTCAGCTTTTTCTGGTTTTAATTCTGGAGTGCACCTTGGAGCCGATGGTCGCCAGTGAATGGAGCCTAGGGGTGGGCGGAATTTGCGGAATTAACCTTCGCAAATTATCGCGAGAATGTTTAAAATTATCGCAAACAAGCAGAAATATCGCGAAGATGCGGAAGTTTTTTTCCGGCATGTTCGCGCGATTTTCTGCATGGTTGCGGGTCGCCAACTTACCCATGTGGCTGCTTGCGGGCGCGGCCATCTTGTTTTGAGTTGTTCTCGCGGTGCATGATCGCGAGAAGAAAGACGTGATCGCGCGACGCATGACGTCACTGCGGGCGCGAACTGTCGCGAGACAGCGCAAATGGCTAAAAACAATACAACATCTCATGGAGAACGCGACCGGATCAAGAAAACTTGTCAAAGAACGCAGGGATTCAGGTAAGGCGATCGCGCGCGCGCGAGAATGTATCATTTTACAGCGCGAGCAAGAAACAAATTATCGCCAAGCTGCGGAAACCGGAATTTTTGACATTTTCGCGCTCTCCGCGGAACGCAAAAATGTCAAATTATCGCAATTTCCGCGAACGGAACGAAATTTTTGCCCAGGCCTAATGGAGCCATGATTTTTAAAGGGAATCGTAGCGTCTAGCGCCACCGTGAGGGCAGAGTTAAAGCTTTCCAGCAGTTCAGACACCTCGGGGTTATTATTTGGTAGCTTGGGGTGAAAGGCGTCACTGAAGGCTTTGGGGGTAAGAATGATATTACAAAATGATCAGTCCAGGTAAGGGGAAGGGGGACTTACAGACCAATTGGTCTATGTTAGAGAAGATTAGGTCCAACGTATGACCGGCCAAATGAGTTGGGCCGTTAACTCTTTGAACAAGGCCTAATAGTTCTAAATTGGTTAGGAGTGTCCTGACTTCTGGGTTAGTGTGTTCTTCCCCATGGAAGTTAAAATCCCCTAGCAGAATTTTTTTTATTGGAAGCCAGGACATGCGGGGCTAACGTTCTGTCAGTAGCTCACTAAAATTAGCCTTTGATCCTGGGGGTCGGTAGATCAATGCTCCGTTACAGCTGACTGAGGCAGATATGCTTATCCTAAAAATACCTATTCTATAGAGTTATTGCTTATAGTTGAGACCCAAGTCACATTTAAGGTGTTATTGACAGCTATAGCAATGCCACCACCTATTTTTTCTCCTCTGTCGAGATGGATTAGTTTGTGGCTATCAGGGATAGCTAGTTCAATAGCCTGGTGGTTGGTGGAGTTTAGCCATGTTTCTGTGAAAAAACAGATATCTGGAGACTGGGAGGTCATCATGTCCCATATCTCAATCAGGTGCTTGGCTAATGACCTAACATTGCAAATCAGACCGCTTAGCCCACATATTAGTAAGTTGGGTCTTCTTGCTTTCCCTTGTAATGAGGTGATTTCGGGGGCACATTGGAAATAACAATTATGGCAGGCTAACGGGCCTTCTAGGATGTGTGGGTACTGGCTGAGACAAGTAAGCTGAGGTGGGTAATGTGCATGATTCTGAGTTCTAAGTTGATGCAGGTATTCTGCTGAGTAATACAAACGGCGAGGTTTTGACCTTGAAAGAACCAGGGTTTCTGGCGATGATGCGGCGCAGACGGGCTTGCCATTGGCACGCCGGTGGAACGCCCGCTGCGTGCGTCCGCTGCACATCCGTGCTGGCATTGGCCTTTTGTGTCCGTATCTGCCGTGCCGCTAGAGCACTAACAGCGCTTCCGGCAGAAGTGAGGCCAAAGCTTTCTTCGCTGAAACAGCACTTGCTGTGGCGGACCAGAAAGCGGAAGGTACAATGCGGGGAGCTAAAAGCACAATACGATATTTTTTAAAACAGGTAAGCAATAAAAATACAATTTACATCGGCAAGCTTTAAAAAATGTGTCCAACAAGGTTTCCCCAAACACGCACTGCGTGTAGCAGGTGCAGGGTGCAGATTCCATCAGCAAGCTTTAAAAATGTGTCCAGCAAGGTTTCCCCAAACACACGCTGCGCGTATCAGGTGCAGATGTCGCTAGACACAGGTCCTTTTTACTAAAAGGGCAATCGAGTCCTGCCTGGAGTCCTGCCTGGATTCACTGCGCGTCCGTGCTGGCATCGACCTTTTGTGTCCGTATCTGCCGTGCAGCTAGAGCGCTAACAGCGCTTCCAATGGAAGTGAGGCCAAAGCTTTCTCCGCTCAAACAGCACATGCTGTGGCGGACTGGAAAGGGGAAGTCACAAAGCGGGGAGCTAAAAGAACAATCCGATATTTTTTTTAAAAACAGATAAACAATAAAATACAATTTACATCAGCAAGCTTTAAAAAATGTTTTCAACAAGGTATCCCCAAACACGCGCTACATGTATCTGGTGTAGGGTGCAGATGGCGCTAGACACAGGTCCTTTTTACTAAAAGGGCAAACGAGCCCAGCCTGGATCCGCTGCGCGTCCGTGCTGGCATTGGCCTTTTGTGTACGTATCTGCCGTGCAGGTCCATTTTACTAAAAGGGCAAGCGAGTCCTGCCTGATTCCTTCCCTGGTGTTCAGAGAACCCGCCAGGTATTATACCACCAGGGATATGCCCTGATGTTCTAGCAATGCCCAGAGGCGCAGGGCCTCTAGACAAAGGGTCCACGACCCCATCCCACCCTGTTATGTCATATTTTGTTATGTTATGTTATAAAGGTTTTATAGAGTAAGTTAATAACCAAACATCATCTTGGCGATAGTATCCAGAAAATCCTCAACCTAAAGAACAGAAATATGAGGTGTGAATACAGTTCAACACCTCTAGAATATATATCTACATATTAAAGAGCCAGGTCTGTTCCAGTACCACATGGCGGTGGTGTTGTCCGTGAATACCAGCACTAGCCTTCCCCTTAACGGAGGGTAAAAAGGCTTTCAATGCCAGACCTATTGTTTTGAGCTCCAACAGGTAGATGTTGAGTCTGGATCCTGTCGGAGACTAGCGGCCTCTGATCGCCATCTCTCCCAGATGGCCACCCCATCCTAGGAGTGACACATCTGTCACTACTGTCAGGTCTGGTTGGAGAAGGGAGAGGGGTCTGCCGCTGACCCAATCGCGGTTCATTTGCCACCACTGTAGATCTTTTGCAGTTCCCTCTGAGATCTGGACCATGTCAGAGAGATTTCCCTGCTGTTGTGCCCACATGAAAATCAGGCCCCACTGTAGAGCCTGTATATGCCAGCATTCATGTGTTACCACCAGTATGCAGTAGCCCATGAGTCCCAACAGCCTCAAGGTCTGTCTCACAGACATCCAAGATAGAGGCTGAAACATCGGTATCATAGGCTGAATGTCCTGAACTCGCCATACGGGAGGATAGGCCCGAAACTGCATGGTGTTTAGTACAGCTCAGATGAAAGGGAGCCTATATGAGGGAGTCAAGTGTAACTTTGACATGTGGATAGTGAACCTCAGATAGTGTGGGAGGTCTGCCATAGTCTGGAGGAGGGAGACGACAGCCTGGGCGGGCCCGCCTTTAACAGTTAGTAGTCGAGATAGGGGAAAACTGACACCCCTGAACTCCACAGATGATCTGCAACCACAGCCATAATCTTGGTGAACACCCAAAGGGTGTTTGTAAGGCCAAAAGGGAACACAGTGAATTGAAAACGCTCTTGGCCTACTGTGAACCGCATGTAACATCTGTGGCCAGGCAGAAAAGGAATGTGGAATTAGGAGTCCTGCAATTCTAACGCTACCATCCAGTCTCCTGCGTTCATGGTGGACAGGAACTGCGCTAACATGAGCATTTTTAATATTTCCTTCTCTAAGAAATAATTGAGGGAACGTAAGTCTAGGATAGGATAAATGTATCTGTCCTTTTTCAGAACCAGAAGATGTGAGGCCAAAGCTTTCTCTGCTGAAACAGCACTTGCTATGGCGGACCAGAAAGCGGAAGGTACAATGCGGGGAGCTAAAAGCACAATCCGATTTTTTTTTTAAACAGGTAAGCAATAAAATACAATTTACATCGGCAAGCTTTAAAAAATGTGTCCAACAAGGTTTCCCCAAACACGCACTGCGCGTAGCAGGTGCAGGGTGCAGATTACATCAGCAAGCTTTAACAATGTGTCCAGCAAGGTCATGACCCACTTCTGGTGTCGGCAACCTCTCTATGCTCTCTATGGCTTAGCTCTCTATGGCTTAGCAAAGATAGCCATGGCATCCTGGCTGAGAAGGGATAGGTGATCCTCCGTCAACCTGCTATAAGATGGTGGCATATGGTGAGGGGTAGTCATGAAGGGGAGGGAGAAGCCCCTTCAGACAATTTGCAAAAGCCACTTGTCTATGTTATGGACTGTCAGTGGGGCAGGTGATGGCATATCCTGCTGTAAACTGGATGCCCATAAGGGTATGAGGGCAGATTAGGAAGGTTTGGAGGCAGCAGATGAAGGGGGTGATGGACTGATCTTACTGCTGGCTGCCCGACCCAAGAGGTCTGTGAGTACCGCACCCTCAACCTCACAGAGGCTGGGAAGCATGCGTGGCACGGTGGCTGGGAGGGTAAAGGTCTAACTGGAAGCCCCTCCCATGGCCATGGAAGGAGCAAAAGGTGGATTGAGTGTGACAAGGGGCTACAGAAAGGCCCCAGGACCTGGTAATAGCCCTGCTGTGCTTGAAGTGCTCCAGCGCTGAATCCGTCTTATCCCCGAAGATGTGCGAGCCAACGGAGGGCATGTCCATAAGAGAGGATTGGAGATCCCCAGAAAAAACAGTCGATGAAACAACTCTGCCCAGCAAAACATATGGTGAACTTAGCTGCATATCTCCTGTCGGCCATTGCCTGAGAGGGTACGGCCCGGGCCTCTTCCAGGATCACTGGCAGCACCTGCACAAACGTGTCCCACAAGGTGTGGGAGTAGTGGTCCAAAAAGCACTCTGTGTTGACAGAACGTAATGCCAGGCTGGCTTGAAGAAAACATTCTTCCCCAAAGCATCCAGCCTCTTGAATTTATCAGGGGGTGTGGTAGAGAATTCACCAGGATTTACAGGGGACGTAGAGGCTTGGACCACAAGGCTCTCTGGGATAGGGTGTTGGGTGAGGACGTTTGGGTCCCCTGCAGCGAGGTAGTGGTGGCAGGCTATCTTCCTGTTCATACTATAAGGAAAAGGCGTAATTTCTCCTTACTAAAAGAGTGCAGTTAGAAGCTTTGCAAATATGTCACGATTCTCCCATGGCAGAACAACTTAGTTTCAAGAATACCTATGAGTTAACGCTTCAATCATTTTGGTGGCTGTAAATACAAGAGTACACCAAAATCTATGTGTCTTTCTTTCCGACCTGTGCTCAAGCCAAAACCCCACACACCAGACCAATGGAGTTACTTCAACCCCTGCCTGTTCCTCCAGCACCTTAGCATACAGTGTCAACTGAATTTATTCCTCCCATGCCCCCCGTTTGCAGGAGACCACATCATTATGGTGACAGTGAAATCATTTTCCAAGATGGCACATTTTAGCGCCCTGAGGAAATTACCTACTGCAAAAGAGTTAGGAAGAATCTTCATACAGGAAATCTTTCATCTACATGGCCTTCCGCAAGTCATTATATCTGATCGAGGTTGTTAGAACTAGGAGTCTCTAGTTGGCAGCGGTAGGTACCTTTGACCAAATAGGGGCCCTTGCTTCTAAGTCAGGGAAAGGGGATTACACTACTGGATAACCCCTGCTCACCCCCTTGGTAGCGTGGCACGACCAGACAGGCTAATCTCAGAGGCAGTGTGTTAAGCATTTGTGAACACAAACAGTAATACAGTGAAAACACTACAGATGGACACCACACAGGTTTTATGAAAATAAGTATTCTTTATATAGACTTAACAAAAGACCACAAACGACAAAAATCCACAATACTGTACTCAAAATTTGCTTAAAGATGGTAAAAGTAACTTGGTTCAAGTTGATGGTAAATGTGACAAAGTTCTCACAAAAGTACCTGGATGCGTAATGCAAAATAAACAAAAGGCTCGCAGCGTTGGATATGCGTCAGTTCCTTGCTTCGGGGGAGACGATGCGTCATGCCTCAATGCTTGCGCAGATTAGGGGATGCGCCTTAATCCTTACCGGAGAGGAGGTGATGCGTAGATTGTCGTACTGCGGCCCGGTTGCGATGCGGCAAGATGGCTGTGAGAAGTTGGCCTGATATATGATGTCACTAATTCTAGTGTACAACTTGTATCAGTCCAAACAACCCTTATGGTGATTGGTTGTAAAGTCAACCTTATAGACCAGCTATCCTAGTGGTAGCATGGACAAGAGCAGTCTTAGGCTAAACTCTGAATGGCATGTGAAGCCAGCTGTTATACCATATGTAATCCCTTGAATACCAAATGAAAGGACACCACAACAGATATATATAAAAATAGAATGTATTTATTCTAGTCAAACCCTCAGCACTCTTTATGAGATTCGAGGTAAGTACAACACAGTCTTATTTAAGCATACATTAAGTCACACAGGTAAGTAATACAGTCAGGCCCTAGGGGTCACGCAAACCATATACTAAGTAAGTGGTATGAGAACCACTGTCACGAACACAGGATAGGCCTAGGCCTAGGGAATCGCTGGGGCTACACTATACTACCAAAGGTTAGGAAGTGGGAGGCCCACGGGATTCAGGTGCAGAGTGGAAACACTCATGCGTAATGCGTAAAAGTCGATAGAAATGGAAGTTGTTAGAAATTAACAGTTTTAGGACACTTCTGGTATAGCTAGGAAGTCGAGACTTGGAAATTAGACCCTTGGATAGTCAATACCCTTGTGAGCACCGAAGTACTCAAGTTACCTAGCCCACGGGCTGCGGGTGCATAGGTGTGAACTTGCGTCGGGTTTCGTCGTTGACTCCTATGGATGCCTGAAGGAAAGTTGCTGACAGGCGGTCAGTGAAGAGTGTCCGGTGGATCCCAAGGATGGGATCAAGAAGGAAGGAACCTGCAAGCAGAAGGGACAGAGTCTAGGTCACCAGCCAGGAGCCAGGAAGGAACCAGGAAGGAACCAGGCGATGTTGTGAAGATGCAGGTGAAGAGGTGAAGCTTGTCGCAGCAGCCACGGGTACCAGGAGGCGTCGAGGACGACCAGGACAAGGAGGTGAGCTGTCCCACGAAGGCTCTTGCTGTCGGCGGCGTCGAAGTAGAGTCAGGACCCAACAAGCCTTGGCAAGCGGAACCCACGCAGGATGGAGGACTTGCGCTTCTGGTGCAGACCAGGAAGGTCTGGGGTGCTTCTCTTTCACAGAGGAGCGGGTGCCAGTCTGGAGGAGCCAGACCAGCAAGATGAAAACAAAGGTTCGTTGTCGCAGAGGTCACTAGCCAACGGGCCAGCAACCGAACAACACGTCGAGCAACTCAGGTGCAGAAGGGCCCCACGCAGAACACGTGAAGTGTGGGGAGCTGATCTTCTTTGCAGATGGTGCTCGGGATGAGGGCTTCTCAATTCCCCAAGCACAGCCTCGAGGGAGCCTCGGAAGTCGCGCTAGTCAGGTACTAGCCACTTTTCCCAAGTCGCCAGTCCCTCGTCGCCTCCACGGGTCTCAGCTTCGCTGTAGATGTGGATCTGGGTCAGAGGTGTCTGGAAGTCTCGGCGCTGGTCAGTCTCTGCAGTCGTCCCTCGTAGGATCAGTCGCAAAGCAAGCAGCGGTCGCTGGATGGTGCCTGGTTGCCCAGGGTGGCCACTCCTTGGCCACAAGGGAGATTTCTTCAGTCTTCTTCCTGAGGTCGAATGTCGAAGGTCCAGAGTTTCTGTACAAGTTGCAGATTCGGGTTAATCTAATTTCTGAAGGGCCCAGCTACCTACTGATATACTGGGCTAGTGGGCTGGGCTACCTGCAAGGTCCCTCCTATGGGTGGGACCAGGAAGGGGAGTGGTTACACCCCCTTTCCTTTGTCCAGTTTCGCACCAGAGCTGGGGCTGGAGTGCCCCAGCGCCGGTTTGAACTGGACTATGCATGGGACACCTTGTGTGCCCCAGGCAGTGTCTAGTTTCTTTCAACCCTCCCTGCCCCAATACACTAAATCCTGTCTAGGGTGGTGCTCTCACCTCCCAAGGCAGGAAACCTATTGTCCAAGCCTCCCTAACTGGAAGGACTCCCAGCAGCAGGAGGTCAGACTAGTGCCTGTGGCAGCAGCATCCATTTTGTGATGCTGGGGCTCTGGGTAATTTTAACCGGGTAAGTAGGTTTCAACATGTCTTCTCCCTCTAGAAGGGAGGAATAATATCCTCATTGCCAGAAATGGTATGGGGGTATTATTCCAAAGTGTTAGACACCTTACACGACATGTTTTGATAAAGCCAAACCATAGTTACCATAACCGTTTAAGATTATAAGGTACTTTAAGAGTATATGGTAGGCTATATCATAGAACAGCTATAAGGACATGGTTCCGAAAGCTGCAGACAGGCTCAGCTCATGCTAGAGCACCATCTCACATGTTACCAAGCACTCTGCCTCCAGGATTGTTAAGGCCTGCCATAGGAGTGGCTGATAGGTACACATGTGTCTATATATAAGGTAGGTATAGAAATACTACACCTAAGCAAGGAGTGATTACACGACCTTGCCCCAGCTGAGTGATCAGCCAGTTGTGTCATAATGGAAGGCCAGGCCAGGGGTGGCATAATACATGCTGCAGCCCCTGGTAGGCCTAGGGTACACCTATGCACTGGGTACCTAAGGTACACTGTACAGGGGCCAATAAGGTGATCCTAACCAATTGGGTTATGCACCTAAAGTACATAGTGTAAATTTAGAGAGAGAACAGCTGGGCTGTGGGTCTGATTGGCAGGCCCACAGCCACATCTAAGTCAAAAACCAGTGAAGCAAAAGCAAAAAGTGGCGCCTCGATGCGATACGACAATCCGGTGCGATAAGATGGCACCCTTGATGCGACGTGTAGACGATGCGTGCACGCCCAGCGGCCATGCAGCGAACTCTGTAGCTTTGGAGCAGCGACAGGCCCTGCAACACGCTTCTCCGGTGATGCGACGGTGACCTTGCGGCTGCGACGCGCTTCTCCGGTGATGCGTCCGGTAACAGCTTTAATGAAGGCACGCTTCTCTGGTGATGCGGCAGCAACCTTGGCAGCGACATGCTGCTGCCGGCGATGCGACGGCAACATCTGCGACTGCGACACGCTTCTTATCGATGCGTCGCGCTTCCAGCTCCCAGAGACACGCAGGCTTCTGCAGATAGAATTCCCAGCAAGGAAATTCAGAGGGGAGCTGGTGGTGAAGTATTTTGGCCCTGAGACTTCAGCAGGAGGCAAGCACAAGTTCAAGTCCTTGGAGAAATATTTTGCAAGATGATGAAAGTTCTGCAAAATGTCCTTCTCCTTTCCTTGGCAATGAAGACACCACTGCAGGCCAACCCAGCAAACAGAACACTTGCAGAGGGGCAGTCCAAACTCCTGCAGCTTCCTTGGTTCTTCTCCTTGGCAAAAGGTTCGTCTTGTTCCCAAAAGTGATCTAAAGTCTTAGGGTCTGGGTCTCCATATTTATACTACTATTCTCTTTGTTCTCTGGAGGCAGAGAGGCCTCTGCCTAGTCCAAACCAGTTCTGGTCAGTCCTGGAGCACTTTGTTGACATGACTCCTTCTTTCCTTAAACAGTGTAGGCCAGGGACATCAGACACCACAGGAGGTGGAGCCAGCATTGTGGAGGGAAGGCACAGCCCTATTCAGGTCCCAGGTGCAACTCCTCCCACCCATCTACATGCAGATCTCTCAATTTAGCCTTGTGCTGACTCAACCGGTCTCCTGGAATCCCTCAGCCTCTGCCACTCAAACTCCAGACAAGGATTACACAACCTAGCAGAGGCAGGCTTGGACAGTAAGGCAAGAAAGGAATATGCTACTTACCAGTATGCATCTGTTCTTGGCATGTAGAGCTGCAGATCTACACACTTTTGCATAGATCGCCATCTGGTGTTGGGCCCGGATGTTTGCAGTTTGTTTTTCCTTTTGGAAAGTCTTTGGAAGTCACAAGGTCGGTGACTCCTCCTTTGGATCGTATTGCGCATGGGCTTCGGCTCCATCCTCAGATTGTTTTTCGCCAGCAGGGAAAGATGGAGCGTAGTAATTACAGTGAAGAAACCCATGTGTGTATATCTAAATAAGATAAGCTGGAACAGATACAGGTAGCCGGGGAGGCGGGTGGGCGTGTGTAGATCAGCAGCTCTACATGCCAAGAACAGATGCATACTGGTAAGTAGCATATTCCGTTCGAGGCATATGAGCTGCAGATTACACACTTTTGCATAGATTATATAGCAGTTCCCAACCTTAGCGGCGACCACCCGTATCTGTTGCAGTAGTCTGAAATAATGTTTTGAGTACAGCCTGGCCCACACTAGCTTGTTGCTTAGTTTGCACATCTACACAATAGTGTCTAGTGAAAGTGTGCGGTGTTTAACATGTAGCTGCTTTGCAGATTTCATCTAATGGGATGTTCCCTAAGAATGCCATGGAGTCCCCTATCTTCCGTGTAGAATGGGCTTTAGGGGGAAAGGATAGCGTTCATTTTGCTTTGTGGTAGCAAATTTGAATACATTTTACAATCCACCTAGCTATCCCCGATTTTGAGATGGGGTTGCCCTTGTGTGGTGGAGAAAAAGAGACAAACAGTTGTTTGGTCTTACGGAAAGGTTGTGTTCTCTCGATGTAGTAGAGTAAGGCTCGTTTGACATCTAGTGTGTGTAGAGCCCTTTCTGCAACGGTCTGTGGTTGCGAAAAAAATACTGGTAGTCTACAGATTGGTTTAGGTGAAAAGGGGAAATGACTTTAGGTAGGAATTTTGGGTTGGTATGGAGAACAACCTTGTTATGGTGCATTTGAAGAAAAGGTTCTTGTATGGTAAGTGCTTGTATCTCACTGACCCTTCTAAGGGAAGTGATGGTTACAAGGAAAGCTGTTTTCCATGTTAGGAATTGTAGTTCGCATTTATGTAAAGGTTCGAAGGGAGGCCCCATTAGCCTTGTGAGAACGATGTTTAAGTTCCACACAGCTGAGGGTGGTACTCTGGGGGGAATTGTTCTTTTTAGGCCTTCCATGAAGGCTTTAATGGCAGGTACTCTAAAGAGTGATAGATGTTGCCTGTTTTGTAGATAAGCTGCAATAGGTGTAAACGAATGGACGTTTAGGCTAGATTACACCTTTGTAGGTGAAGTAAGTAGCCTATGATGTGTTGAATGGACACGTCCAGGGGATTGATGGTGTTGTTATGGCAATAGACAACAAATCGTTTCCACTTGGCGGCGTAGCACGCTCTAGTGGTAGGTTGTCTAGCTTCTCTGATGACGTTTATACAGTCGGGGGGAAGATTTAGGTACCCGAATTCTAGGATTTCAGGAGCCAGATCGCAAGGTTGAGCTGAGCTGGGTCCGGGTGTCTGATCTCTCTATGGTTCTGGGTTAGGAGGCATGGTGAGAGGTGTAGTTTTTGGTGCGGTACTACAGAGAGTTCCAGCAGTGTGGTGTACCACGGTTGTCTGGCCCACGTTGGAGCTACTAGGATTAGTGTGAGAGAGTGTTGCTGTAGTTTGCGCACCACCAGTTCAATGAGTGGGAGAGGAGGAAAAGCGTACGCAAATCTGCCTGACCAGTTCATCCATATCGCATTTCCTTTGGACAATGGGTGTGGGTATCTGGTGGCGAAGCTTGGGCATTTTGTGTTTTCGTGGGTGGCGAAGAGGTCTATCTGTGGATGCCCCCACATTTGAAAGAAGGGGTGAAGAACCTGTGGGTGAAGTTCCCACTCGTGGATCTGTTGTGTCTGTCTGCTGAGCAGATCTGCCACGGTGTTTTGGACTCCTGGGACATGTTGAGCTAGGAGAAAGATTTTGTGGGGCATTGCCCATCTCCATATGCTCTGTGCTAATTGAGAGAGCTGTGGAGAGTGTGTGTCGCCTTGTTTTTGGATATAATACATGGCCGTCATGTTGTCTGTGCGAATCAGGACTGCCTTGCCTGAAATCTGTGTTTGAAAAGATGTTAGGGCTAAGAAGATTGCTAGTAACTCCAAATGGTTGATATGGAGTAACTTCTGCTGAGGTGTCCATGTGCCCTGCTTGGTGAGATGTAATAGATGAGCTCCCCAGCCGGAGAGCGATGCGTCCGTTGTTAGTACTATCTGAGGAACCGGATCCAGGAACGGTCGACCTTTGGAAAGCTTTGTGGTTTTCCACCACTGCAGAGAGCGATGTGTGCGACCGTCTACCAATACCAGATCTGTCAGTAGCTCCCCAGCCGGAGAGCGATGCGTCCGTTGTTAGTACTATCTGAGGAACCGGATCCAGGAACGGTCGACCTTTGGAAAGCTTTGTGGTTTTCCACCACTGCAGAGAGCGATGTGTGCGACCGTCTACCAATACCAGATCTGTCAGTTGACCCTGGGCCTGGTTCCACTGGTGCGCTAAGCACTCTTGGAGAGGACGCATCTGGAGTCTTGTGTGAGGTACTATGAAAATGCAAGAGGCCATCATCGCTATTAGTTGCATGAACACTCGAGCTGGAAGGGAGTGTTGTGCTATGATTTTTTCGCGTAAAGCCTGAATGCTTGCAATCCTGGCCGGATTGGAGTAGGCTAGCGCTTTTGAGGTGTCTATGGTGGCACTGAGGTATTGCTTTATGTGGGATGGTTGTAGGTGGGACTTTTGGTGGTTCACCGTGAAGCCCAGTTGGTGAAGTAGTTGGATTGTGGTGGAGGTGTGTTGTACACACTGATTGTATGAACTGGCTTTTATAAGCCAGTCGTCTAGGTATGGGAAGACGTGAATGTGTTGTCTTCTCAAGCGTGCTGCCACCACTGCTAGGCACTTGGTGAATACCCGTGGTGCTGTTGTGACTCCGAATGGGAGTACTTTGAATTGGTAGTGTTGTCCGTCCACTACAAATCTGAGGTACTTTCTGTGAGCGTGGTGCACTGGAATGTGGAAGTACGCGTCTTTTAGGTCCAGAGTTGTGAGGAAGTCATTTTGGGAGAGGAGCGGAAGTACCTGTTGAAGAGTTACCATATGAAAATGGTCTGAGTGTATGTATGTGTTTAGGGGCCGGAGATCCAGGATGGGTCGTAGAGTCTCGTCCCTTTTTGGTATGAGAAAATATACAACAACCATATTTTGTTGGTTGACAGGAACGTGTTCTATTGCCTGTTTTTGTAGGAGGGAGATTACCTCCTGCTTTAGCAAATTTAAATGTTCTTGTGACATTGGGCGTTGCCTGGGTGGAATGTTTGGGGGGGTAGATTTTAGTTCTAGGCAGTAGCCTGACCAAATTATCTGTGTCACCCATTTGTCTGAGGTGATGGTCGCCCAGACAGGAAGACAATTTTGGAGTCTGCCCCCGACCGGAGTGGGATGGTCTGGGTGGAGCGGGGGGAAGTCATTGGGTAGGCGGTGTGGCAGAGCGGGCGGTGTTTGTTTTGCCTCTGCCTTTATTAATTGTTACCCCTGTAGCCGCCTCTTTGATAACCCTTTGTAAAGGTTGTCTGAGTAGGGGATTTGTATGGCGTGGACGCTGTGTCTGAGGAGTAGCCTCTGGATGTGCTCCGAAAGGAAGAACGGCGAAAGGAGCTTCTGGGTGGGTGTGACTGTAAGGCTCCCATGGATTTTGCCGTATCGGTATCCTTTTTCATTTTCTCTAAGGCCTCATCCACCTTTAGACCAAATAGATGTTCTTGGTCAAAGGGATGGTTAAGGATGGAAACTTGTACTTCTGGCTTAAACCCTGATATCCTTAGCCAAGCATGGCGACGGAGGAGGACGCTGGTATTGATGGCCCTGGAGGCTGTGTCTGCTGCATCTAGGGCACAACGTATGGAGGTATTTGTGATAGTTTTACCTTCCTGAATGAGCTCGTTGGCCCTAGCTTTATATTTTTCAGGGAGATGGTGCATTATGCTTTCTAACTCGTCATAATGGGCCCTGTCATATCTGGCCAGTAGCGCCTGAGTATTGGCTATCCGCCATATGTTGGCCGCTTGGGATGCTGTACGTTTGCCTGATGCGTCTAGTAGTTTTGATTCTTTGTCAGGTGGTGGTGCTTCGCCTGACGCCTGGGAGTTTGCCCTCTTACGTGCGGTAGATACTACTAGAGAATGTAGTGGCGCTGGCCCTCTGATGTAGGAGGGATCTGCGGGGGCAGATTTGTATTTTTTTTCAATACGTGGGTTAATGACCCTGGCTCTAACTGGGTCCTTAAAAACTTCTGGCGCATGCTTTACCACTCCTTTGAGCATGGGTAATATGGAGGTGGACCCATGTGTGGTGTAAAATGTGTCTAGGAGGAAATATTCCTCCACGGGGTCGGTATGCAAGTCTAACCCATGATAATGTGCTGCCCTTTGCAGAAGATGGTTGAACCTCAATGAATCTTCTGGTGGAGATGGTCTAGAAGGGTAAAGATCGTCTTGTGGGACGTTGGGGATATCAGGGATATTGTAATCGTCCCATGGGTCTGGGGATCCTGTAGGGGTGAGGTCCCCTGTGGGTGGGTCCTGGGGCACATCCCCTATATCATCATATGGGTCACCCTGATCATCATCGTCTGGAGACGGGGTCGGAGAACGATGAGGTGGGGGTGGAGAAGGCGGAGGGGGTGGAGGTGGGGAAGGTGGAGGAGGTGGGGAAGGTATTCTGAACGGAGAGGTAGCAGAGTCCTTCCTCTTTGGAGGTGGAGGTGGAGCAAGTTTCTCCAAATGTCTCTTTTTGGTAGAGTGTGTCAAATGTCCAGTTTTTGGATCCTTGGTGAGAGTTTTTTGCAAGGGATCCGGTGTAAATAGTTCCGGTGGGGTTGTTTGGTCCGTCGGCGCCGAAGGTGTCGGGCCGTTGTCTTTTTAGGCTTTTCTGTGCCGGTTTGTTGCTTAGAACCCGGCTTGGGAACCTCCGGTCGCTTGGTCGGCGCCGAGATGGGTTTGGGCTTCGAAGTGTCGGTGGCCTTGTGTGCTTTGGTCGGTACCGAAGATGGCGTCGGTACCGAAGAGCTGGGTTTCGACCCCGAGGGCTTCTGTGCGGAGCTCGGTGTCGAGGTGGAGGCCGGTTTCTTTTTCGGTGCAGAAGCGCGTTTATCGGCACCGCTGGTAGGCTGGCTCGGCCCGAGCCGCCGGACGGCTTACTTGGCTTCTTCACCGGGCCCGAAGGTGGGGTGTGAAGCAGTGTCTCTGGTCTTGCCTAGGCCCGGCGGCGAAGGCGTGACCAAAGCCTTTTTCAGTGCCGGCGAGGGTGTGGTGGGGGGGGTAGATTGGTACTCACGACCCTCTGCACCGGAGTGATGTCCTCCACATCTGATTCGTCGGCCTCGGAAGCGCTGACGAGTTCCTCTTCGGTGCGATGCTGTTCCGGAGCGTCGACGTCGTCTCCGAAGATGTCGTCTGGAATCGACGTCGAGGAGTGTGCCATGTTCCTTCTGGCTCTTCGGTCTCGAATAGTCTTTTTGGATCGGAAAGACTTAAACACCGGACAGTCTTGAGCCTCGTGTTCAGGGGAGAGGCAGAGGTTGCATACCTCGTGAAGATCGGTGTGGGGAAATTTGGACCCACATCGAGGGCACTTTTTAAATGGAGTCCTTTCCATGAGCCGGGACCGGAGCTTGGGTAGGCCCGAAGGCCGCCGTCGACGACTGGAACCGAAGGTCTGTGCCGATGAGAAGGCGCGTCTATTGGGGAGATCGCGATCGAAACAATACCGCGATTTGGGGTGAGGATTGCGCGTCGATCGTCGAACTGGAAGCTGTTCGGAACCGGAGCGCGAAGATTACATCCGAGCCCGATGGTGGAAAAAAACAATCTGAGGGTGGAGCCGAAGCCCATGTGCAATACGATCCAAAGGAGGAGTCACCGACCTCGTGACTTCCAAAGACTTTCCAAAAGGAAAAACAAACTGCAAACGTCCGGGCCCAACACCAGATGGCGATCTATGCAAAAGTGTGTAATCTGCAGCTCATATGCCTCGAACATACCTACTTTCTAAAAGTGGTATTTTCAAACACAGAATGTTAAAACCAACTTTACTAAAAGATGTATTTTTTCATTCTGAGTTCAGGCATACTAAATTCAAATTTCTACCATGTTCCCTGAATCAGTTAGGATTATAAGATGTAATAATCAAACTGCCCATTCTGGCGTATGGGGAACAGTTAGCCTTGCAATAGTGAAAAACAAAAATGGCTGTAATTCACTATTAGGACATGCCACACACACCAGGGCATGTCCTACCTTATACTTACAATGCACCCTGCCCTTGGGCCTACCTTAGGGGTGTCTGATATGAAGATAAGGGAAGGTTTAGGGACTGGCAAGCGGGTGCACCTGCCAAGTCGACATGGCAGTCAGAGACTGCACACAGGCTCTACAATGGCAGGCCTGAAACACACTTTACAAGCTGCTTCTGTGGGTTGCACAACCAGTGCTGCTAACCCACCAGCAGCATTTGATGTACAAGCCCTGGGCACACATGGTGCATTGTACTAGGGTCTGACAAGTAAATCAAATAACCCAATCAAGGAGTCACTAATCAATACATCAATTTAACATAGGGAGCACTTGCACTGTGACACTGAATAGCAGTGGCACAGTGCCCAAAGCATCTAACCAGCAAAACATATCAAAAACAGAGGAGGAAATCAGTAAACAAGCATTTGCAATGCAACAGTCTCGCTTTTAGGATCTTAAAAGTATTTAGCCATGCAGCACATTATCCTGGGTGTTATATTAACTCTTCTCATTTAGCCTTACACAACTGCTATAACCGGATGAAAAGAGCATTTGTTCTCAGTGGGGCACCATGGAAAGGGGTTAAGGTAACTGTTAGTCCCAAACAATAAAGTTTTACAAAAACCAATATGCATTGACAAAGCCAAAGTCAAAAGGCTGGCAGCATAAGTCGGACCAGCTAGCTTTGCAAATGCTTTTGTTGCTTTGTCAGGGATGTAGAGCAGCAGAGGAATGTGGAGGTAAAGATCAGTGTGGTATCAAACTAAAACTGATCATGAGCAATAGCTAGACTGAAACAGAAGCCTGTTCTGTACTCGAGAAAGACACAAACCGAACTTGAAATATGATCTGTGAAATAAATATGATCGGCGAAACTTGTTATGGTTTGAGATCGGGCTAACCTTCGCTGGAACGTCAAGGTTGAACAAGCGTTGGCCACGACATTAGGTCTGGCTTTAACACCTCTAGAGTTTTCTGTTTGTATAGATTTAAGACATCTATATACATGAGCGGCTTGAACTCCAAGCCATACGAGAAATTGCGCAGTTTAAATAATGTTCTAACCTGTAAACGCTCTTACATTTTGCACAATAGGGTCATGGAACCCATTCTACAAACTTCAGAATTAAAACTTGCACTGGTAGCTCTGTACAGGACAGCACCCCAAGCATTCTGAAATCCAAGCAGCTTGTTATGAGTGACGCGGTAATTGCTAGCTTATACCGCTAAATATCGCACATGGCGGTCTGTGCTGAGTATATTATTAAGTCACAGAATAACTGCTGACTCAAATATGCATGTATATTTTCTGCCGTCAATTCTGTGTTGGGTGACACCCCAGAGGAATAATGTGCGATGAACACAGCATGCACGCTGTTCAAAGTTACACCAATGCGTCAGTGGGGAAACAAAATCTTAGCCTCCAATCCTCCCCCCCCATGGACTGTAAGGGGGCCCTCTACAAACATCTGGCCTCGCGCTGTTTTCAAACACCTTACCCTTGCAAGGAAGCCAACGTGTTCTGTAGGCAGGGAGACATCACCGCCTATGAAAAACATTTCAGATGTTGTTGATTCACAAAATTGGGGGTCCAGAAGTAAAAATGATTGGTGATATGGAAAGATCCCAGGGCACAGACATAGCATCATAAGCATACCAAAGATGACAGTGAGCAAAAATGCTGCTGATGTGCTATTGAAAAGTAAATTCGCAGAGCACCAATGGATGTTGTTACTGGTATTTTATCTTTCACATTTCTCAATTCCATCATATTCCTAGTCTATGTTTCAATCAATCAACTTTACTCTGAGGCATAGTATGCGGGACAAGATTGCATCCAAGTGAATCCACCACTCTAACCTCTCCCGTAGCCATTCTTCGAGTTACGAAACGTGAGGATTTTCGGAGCAGGTGTTTTGGGTCACGGCTGCCTCAGCGGACCAACAGGACTGGCTGATTGTTCGGAGGTTGACTCTTTTGCCTCCAGTCTCTCAGCAGGGTCATCCTTTGACTACAATGGCGGGGCACGGTGGCAAAGGTGCTAAACAATGGGCTGCCCACCCAGCTCCTTCTTTATCGACGATAACTGGCCAGCCTCCCCCACGGCTTGAGACAGCGACAGGGAGTTGGACTAGTGGCACGGCGTGCTAAACGTAAACAAAGCATGTTGTGTTTTACAAGAGTCCTATTGCATTGAAGACACAAGCAGCACCGGCTCGATTGTTCGGCTGCTTAGAAAGTGAAAGTGCGCACGGCGCGCTAAACGTAAACAAAGCAGGTCGTGATTTACACGAGCCCTATTGCATTGTAGACACAAAAAGACATGAACTGGAGTGCGGGGGTGGGGGGCGAGAAGTCACAGACTGAGGGAGGGGGCGGGAGGGGGCTGGGGTGGGAGACAGGGAAGAAAATAGTGTTAGGAGTAAAGGGGCCAGTAGCCCTGGAAGGATACAAATAACTGAGGAGGGACTAACAAGCCTCAAACCAATCGGAAGGCAGCATTCAAGACAAAAGCCAATGGGCAGAGTGGGCAGAGCGTCCATGAAGCTTCCACACTACAGTGTATACTGCATGCCTCGCAAAGCGATGGCAGCGCATTCGTGCTGCATCGCTAGGCGAGACCTAAACAAAAATAGTGCTAGGAGTAAAGGGGCCAGTAGCCGTGGAAGGATACAAATGATGACTGATGAGGGACTAACTAACCTCAAACCAATCGGAAAGCAGCATTTAAGACAAAAGCCAATGGGCAGAGAGTGGGCAGAGCTTCCACAAAGCTTCCACACTACAGTGTATACTGCATGCCTCACAAAGCGATGGCAGCACATTTGTGCTGCATCGCTAGGCGAGACCTAAAAATGGAAGGGAGACTCACGCCAATGATACCAGGTCTAACACGTGTCCCTCCAGCTGAAATGTGGGGAGAAATACCCTTCTCCTGGGGAGTTCTCATCACTATGGCGGAAAAATCTGGACAGACCATCAGCATTGGTGTGTTCTGTACCAGGGCGGTGTTCCACCGCAAAGTCCATCCCCTGTAGGGAAATGGACCACCTCAACAACTTTGGGTTTTCACCCCTCATCTGCATCAACCATCTGAGGGGCCTGTGGTCGGCCAGAACCAGGAAGTATGGTCTCAACTTCTTCAGTGCCCAGACCACAGCAAATGCCTCACACTCAATTGCACTCCACCTCTGTTCCCGTGGAAGTAACCTCCTACTGATGAAGGCTACAGGTTGGTCTAGGACCTCCTCATTAATCTGTGACAGAACAGCCCCCACACCATGCTCTGAAGCATCTGTTTGAACAATGAATTCCTTTGAGAAGTTGGGCGCCTGAAGCACGGGTGCTGTGCACATGGCAGCCTTCAGGGCGTCAAAAGCCTTGTGACAGGTGTCAGTCCAGTTCACTTTCTGGGGCTGCTTCTGGAAGTCAGCTCAGTCAAGGGTGCAACAATGTTGCCATACCCCTTGAAAAACCTCCTGTTGTACCCTGTGAGTCCTTAAAAAGGCTCTCACGTGTGTCTGAATCTTTGGGGGTTCCCATGCCAGGATGGTATCAATCTTGGGTTGTAGGGGCGCCACCTAGCCGCTCCCTACCTGGTGCCCCAAGTACACCACGGAACTGTGCCCGATCTGGCGCTTACTCGCCTTGATCGTGAGGCCTGCCTTGCGCAGTGCCATCAACAAAGAATTTGGTAGCGCCCATCTGGTGTGGAGAATGCTGACCTCGCTTTGGCTCCATCAGTTAGGCGATCTGCCAGTACCCAGACATCAAGTCAAACGTGCTGAGGTACCGTGAAGCCCCTAACCAATCAATGAGCTCATCAGCCCTAGGGATGGGGTGAGCGTCAGTCCTGGTGACTGAATTGAGTCCTCGGTAGTCCACACAGAACCTGAGTTCAGGTGTGGCGCCAGGCGAGGCAGCCTTTGGGACCAAGACCACTGGACTGGCCCTAGGACTGTTGGAGGACTCAATCACCCCTAAGGCAAACATCTTGGAGATTTCCTCCTTGATGTGAGCCCAGACCTTGTTAGTCACTCTGTAAGCCTTGAGCTTCACAGGAGGACTGTCCCCAGTGTCCACATCATGGACGCACCACTCAGTGACACCAGGAATCAAGGAAAACACATCAGAGAATTGTCCCAATAGTTGGCTACAATCTTCCTGCTGATCAGGGGTCAGTGTGGCAGAGAGGCTGACACTATCCACTAACCCATCTTGCTGTGTTGAAGACAGGAGGTCAGGAAGAGGCTCGGTCTCCTCCTCCATTCCATCATCTGTCGCTAGGAGCATGCCCACTTCGGACCTTTCTAAGTGGGACTTCAGGCGGTTAACATGCAGGACCCCCAAAGGGTTTCTGGGAGACCGCAAGTTCACCAAATAGGTGACATCACTCTTGCGCTCCACCACCTCAAATGGTCCGGTCCACCTGTCCTGGAGCGCACAAGGCTCTACAGGGGCAATAACCCAAACTTTCTGTCCATGTTGAAGCTCAATCAGAGTGGCATTCTGATCGTACCACCGCTTCATGTCCTCCTGGCTGGCTTCGAGATTCGCCTGAGTGAGCTGTCTGAATCGCCGAGTCTGGTTCCTGAAAGCCAGCATGTAACTGTATACATCCTGGGGAGGTTTCCTGGGAGACTGCTCCCAGCCTTCCTTGACCAGACTCAAAGGTCCTCTTACCCGGTGTCCATACAACAGTTCGAAGGGGCTGAACCCTAGGGACTTTTGTGGCACCTCACGGTAAGCAAAAAGAAGGCATGGCAAGAGGACGTCCTACTTATGCCTCATAGGTTCCTCAAGACCCATAATCATACCTTTAAGGGTCCGGTTGAATCTTTCAACCAGCCCATTACCTTGGGGGCGGTAAGGAGTGGTGAACTTGTATGTAACACCACACTCCTTCCACAGGGACTTCATATAACTGGAAATGAAGTTGGTACATCATGTGCCAACCCCAGTAGGAAGGCTCTGAAGCGCTGGGGTACCACCAGCAAACGGGCTGACCCAGGCTCAGCAACCTTACGCTCGCTATACAGGAGGTCGTTCTCCCAGTAAATCCAATGTGATCCAGACTGAACACCTTCTGCCTGGTTTGTGGCCTGTTGACACAAACCCACAAGAGAAGGGCATTTCTTCAGCTCTGCACAAAATTCCTCTCTGGAGGGTCCTCCTTCTTGCTGCCAATGGGTCAGCTCAGGCAGGTCCCCCAGTTCAGCAACTTGCTCCCCTGTAGGTTCCAGGGCATCCCCCTCAAGGTCTGCCTCCTCCTGGACCGTGGGAACAATGGGGGCTGGTTTCCGGCGCCCCCTACCTCTTCTCTTTAAGGCAGGTCCCTGGGCCATACTTTCATGCTCCAGGACCTCTTCAACACCCTTACTGGCTGCCATAGACCGAGTGGTAACACACACCCACTCAGGTAGACCCAACATCTCCAAATGATCCTTCTTCTCCACCTTAGCCCAAGGGCAGTTCTCCAATTATTGCCCAACAGACAATCCACAGGCATGGCTGGCCTCACAGCTACTTGAAGAGTACCAGAACCCCCCCCCCCCCCACTCAAAGGGAACCTGAGCCACCTTGCAGTGGCTCTCTGTGTTGTCAGCGGCAACAACTGGGAAGAATGCACTGGGGACTACCTGCTCATCAGACACAAAGTGACACCTGACAACTGTCACACTGGCTTCGGTGTCTCTCCACTCTGCGGCCATTGATGGTCACCCATTGTATGTATTTTTTAGTGTTATCAGGCAGCTGGTTCTTAGGGACCATCTCAAAGTCTCCTAAAGAGACAAGGGACATTTCTGCGGGACCCCTCCCACCTTGAGCACCCATCTCCTCCCCTCCCAGGGCTACACTGGTCATCTGACGGGTTGGTGCACGGGGTGGCAAATACTGACCCTTTTGGGGACACAGGGGATCATACCAACAGTGTCCCACTTGCTTACACTGAGAGCATGTAGCTGGCCCCCCTGTGAACAGGTTTACCTGTTGGGGGCTCTGACTTTTTCTCAGGGGGAGGCTGGGAACCCTTCCCTTGGTTCCCTTGGGAATTACTTTGGGGCCCTTTCTGGAACTCCCTCTGTTTACCCTTGTCCTCCAGGTCTAACAGAGGTCCTCAGTAGATATCCTCGTTCTGGAACAGTTCTGCAAATATCTTCATATAGAAGTATCTCTCTGCTCTGGGTTTCATTCCAGACTCACCGTCAAATGAACGCCTCAACCAAGGGTTGGAACAATACCTCTGTTGTTTCTGCAATTCAACCCAAAGTGATTGGTCTACCTATTTACAGCTAGCAGAATGTTCCTATTATAATCCTGTTCTTTTGCATCCAAGGCTACCCCTTTTTTCTGTTTATATGGCTATCATCCAAGAGCCATTCTATTGGCTTTTCATGATTTCACTTCTATCCTAGCAGAAGCTTCCTTAATCTGATGTCTCCAAGAAGTAAGGCAAAAGATACATTCCAACCTGCAGGAAGCTAAAAAGAGAATGAAAAATACAACTGACACCCTTTGATGTCAGTCTCCCTTGTGTCAATTAAATGATATGGTTTGGCTCTCCTCGAAATACTTGCCCCATGGGGCACAGGGTCAAGACTGATTTGCATATGGATGGGTCCAAACTGGGGTGGCTTAGTGGGCAAAAGAACGATGGATTTAACCCAGATCTTTTGACTGTCTATACGCAAGTTATAGGTTTTATTGTACTAACCTGTCAGCATAAATCGTAGCTCCCTCTGGGCAGGAGCAATGCCATCTCGTGAACCATGCAGGGAATGGACTGGGCCACGGGGACACTGGGGCTCTTTCTGCTGACCCCAACATGGGCTTGGTGGGTGCCCCGGGTGTCATCTGTACACTCTTCAATAAAAAGATTTATAACATGTTTATAACATGTTCTGTACCACTAGACACCTACGATACATTAGACGCACATGCATTTTGTAAACACTTACACCCATTAGCTGGACACAGACTGAACCAAATTAGGTAGAAAAGTAATATGGTAGCTACGTGCCACTATGTAAACTACACAACAAAATAACACACTTACTGTATGATGTCATGAGTGATGTCACCAGTGATGGCATCAATGATATCATTTTAGATGTCATCAGTGATGTCAAATGATGTCAGAGAACATACCATGCGTGATGTAGTATGTGATGTCATAAGCAGTTCATGGAGGGGCACAAGTGATAGTTAGCTCTCCTAACTATAACTGGTGAATTTCTGTGTTGTTTTGAGTTCAAAACATTAATGTTATTACTGACCTATTCATCTAGCTAGAATGTTACACATTAACCTTTGGTTTTCAACAATGTGATACAACATCTTGTAAAGATCAACACGGTGTATTACATGGGTTGTAAAGGCATGCTTGGTAAAGGCATGCTTGCTAATGAATGGTCTTCCAGTCAGGTTTTAATGGTTTTCAATTATAACAAATTGAGTGATTTATAGATGATGTCCTTGGACCACAGTACTATTAGACACAATACTAAAATAACCAAGCAGCACTTGATTCTCAGTGATAGCAAAGTGCAAGGCTTACTGAAGAAAATGATATGGATTAGATACAGGGAACTAAGTAAAACACAGTTCCTTCAATGTCTGACTATCCAATCAGTACTTTTAATCTGTAAAAAAACAAATCTACTGTAGTACGCATACGTAAGAAGCATTGGCAAAGCCAAAAGGACTTCTCTGTGAAACCTGTTAGCTTTGCAGAAGCTTATTTATTTATGGTGGCCATCTTGGAGTGATTCTTCTTAAAGAGATATAAAAATCATTTAAGACCTGACATCCTTGGTGTGATCTTTCCCCCAAACATTTTGCCTTTGTGCCTTCTACTTGCTAAAATGCATTTTTGTTGGCATTTGGACGCTGCATTTTACCACTTGTAACCAGTGCTAAAGTGCTCTCTCTTTTAAACATGGTCAAATTGGCTTACATCCAATTGCCACATTCAATTTACATCCAAGTCCCTAGTAAAGTGGTCCTACATGTACCCAGGGCCTGTAAATAAATTGCTACTGGTGACCTTGCAGCACTTACTGTGTCACCCCTTGAAGTAGCCCTTTAAAACATGTCTGAAGCCAACCATTGCAGCCTGTGTTCAGTTTTAAATATACAATTTGACCTGGCAAAATATATCCTTTTCCAGGCCGAAATCACCCTTTTTATAACATATGTCACCTATATGATAGACCCTAAGCAGCCTATTGGGCAGGATGCATTGTATTTAAAATTCAGGTCATGTATTTTTACGTTTTACATGTCCCGGTAGTGAGAAAGTCCTAAATTAATTTGTTACTACTCTAACGCCTACCTCTACCATATGATATCATTGGGTTACCTTATTATAATTTATAAGTGATAACTTTGATTGGAGGCAGGTAGAAATATCATATTTAGACAAGTGAATTGAAATGTAAAATCTTCTTTAATGGTAAAGTCTGGTTTTAGATTACAATTTTAAAAATGCCACTTTTAGAAAGTAACTAATATTCAAACACAGAGATAGGTACCCCATAACATAAATGTCACTATTCAGTGTCAGAGACCACGTCGCTATTCTGTGTCTCTTTTGCCAATGAAGACTTCTTGTTTTCTTGTAAGATTCTCCCTGCTACTCCTCACTTTCTTATAACTTTGATGATGAAATAATCAATGTATTTATACCTTCCATAGTACATACTGGCACACAAATAAAAGCAGAAATAATATTTTGAATATTAGTATATGGATCCCGCTCCTTATTATCTCAACTGGATCACTCCCCATTATGATAGATATACTTTAAAAAAGTTGCCTTTTTCCTGATCTAAACTTTGAGGCCTTCTAGGAGTTCTAGCTGCCTGGGACTGTTCATTGCTCCCCCATCAAGAATGCATATGGGGCCCAGACAGTGAACAATAAGAACTGGGTGTAGCTGGGAGAAGGCCATACTGCCAGGATGGGAGGGCGGAACAGCTCCCTGGCCCATTTAAATTTCAGAGGGTTGCATCAAGCACCTTCACAAAGGAACTTGATAACAGCCTTTTGTAAAACCTAGACCTCTTGGCGCCTGGGCAGGTTATGAAAGTGGAAGGAAGTGTGGCACCAGGTATAAAGAGTGAATCTCGAGCTACTCATCAGTACACTAGACCTGTGGACATCACAGAAGAAGGAATGCTTTGTTCCCCAGAGGACTGCAGGCTGCTTGAGGCCTAACCTGTTCCCCAGAAGACTGCTCTGCTGTTTGAGGCCTACCTTGCTTCCCAGAGGACTGCCCTACTGCTTCAGGCTTGCTCTACTCTAAAAGAAGACTGGACCTGCTCCCTTCGATCCAGGCTAACCTGAGTGATTCTAAGGGTCACTTGGCTGACCTTCTGTTTTGAACTACAGGGACACAACATGCTCCAGAGGTCTCCCTGCAACTGCCGAGCTGACCTGCTGTAACTGGCCCTGCAACTGGAACTGCCAGGACCTACTGGAGTATCTATCTGGTCTCTGCATCTGGCCCGCACTCCATTGTGGTCAGCCAGAACTGCTGCCTTAAGGACTGATTTAGATCTTGGCGGACATGGCCCCGCCATCACTTTTCCAATGGTATGCCCATCCGCCTACTTGGCGGTCCACCCACTAGATTTAGATATTGCCGGTTCCATGGACAAAAGACCTTCCAAGTGCCGCGACTCTGCTACATTTTTCTCCCGCATCAACGGCGTCATTAGCAAAAGCAGCTGTCGGAGGGAGTCCAGCCAGGATTACTGCCGGGCTAATCACAATGTGCCTTTCTGTTGGGGAAACTATGGAAGGGAAACCTCCATACTTAAGCTGGCGGAAACAAAGGAAATGGGGCAGAAACCTTTTTTTATATGTTTCCCACTTCTGTTACCATCTTGAACTCCATCGTCCTTTGCTGCTACACCTGAACAACGATGCTAATCAAATCCGTTGTCGCCGGGATCAAAAGGTACGTTTTTTTTTACACATCCTACTATGAATCATGTGTTAAGATTTGGTTTAGCATCATGTATTTTTACATAACTCTTACAAGCAATATTTGTCTTATGTGTAATGCATTTGTGTTCATTTTACAACGAAGTATAATGAACACACCTGTATTGACACTGAATTGTTTTTTTTTTATTGTGGGTGTTGTGTTTGTGATGCATGAGGGTGTGCATTCAATAGTATATGTCTGTTGTATGTGTGCTATGCTATATGTACTAAAAGGGGCATGACGCATTACATACATATATTTTTAAACCAAACACAACCTTTATACTAGGACACCGCCAGTACAACCATGACACCTAAATCAGCTAGGTGCAAACTCTCCAGCCTGGCGGCGATGGAGTACTGTTAGCCAGCAGAGGAGTCTGTTGCGTCGACAAAGCAGTACCACTTACGCAACGGTAAGTAGTCTGTCAATGCGAGCGGAGGTTTAGCGAGCCCATATCTAAATAAGTCAGACGGGACTCCGTCAGCTCGACGGAGTACTTGTAGCCACCGCATTGGTGGGGCAACGAATGCAAAAACAAAAGATGATGGATGGAATGCTGAATCAATAGAACATTCACCCCCAGTAACAGATCTGTCGTTTTTTTGCATGCCACGCCATTCCAGTCTAGACCCAGCCGTATGCAAATCAGTCTTGACCCTGGACCCCATGGGAACAGTCCAGCACGAACTGCCAGACCAGGTCCTCCCTGGACCAGAAACAAGCATCCTAGGACCGGTTTCGGGGTTTCACCCCTCATCAGCCAGGATAGGTTGAATCTGGTAGCGTAACGAGCACGGGCCCCACGTCCGGGCATACCCTGCCCACTTCAGAGCGACAAATGCAAAAAGAACAGATGATGGACGGAATGCTTATTCAACAGAATATTCACCCCAGTAATAGATCCGGGTAAAATCCATTGTTTTATTGCACTCCATGCCATTCTAGTTTAGACCCAGCCATATGCAAATCAGTCTTGAACCTGTTCCCCATGGTAACAGTCCAGCATGAACTGCCAGGCCAGGTCCTCCCTGGACCAGAAACAAGCATCCTAGGACCAGTTTCAGGATTTCACTCCTTATCAGCCAGGATAGCTCAAATCTGGTAGCATAGCGAGCACGGGACCCACGCCTGGGCATATCCTTCCCACTTATGGTGACAAATGCAAAAAGAACAGATGATGGACGGAATTCTGAAAAAATCAAACATCCTCCCCAGTCACAGATCTAGGTCAAATCCATTGTTTTAAGTCATAGGAAGCCCCACCTGTTACCTCCCATAAGGACAGCCCCTCTTACATGTGTCCTTACACTCTAGCTTGTATTAGCAGTTCGGGAGCACTATTTACTTAATTCATGTACACAGAACTCTTGGGATGCCGGCTTCAGGAATGGCGGCCACTTTTTCGTTTCGGTTTGTAAAGGCACTGCCAAAGTGAGCCTTCCTCTTCCCCAGCGAGCACAGTGCTTCATCTGATCCCTGCACCACTCTAGAATTCAGCGTGTCTAATATTGTTTGTAATAACATTTCTGTGCTTTCTGGTATTGCACGCTGTTGCTCAACCCCCTACTGATTAACAGTTTGGCTCGTCACCCACCCCCCTACCTCATCGCTGATTACTTTGTGCACGAGTGAGGTTGAGTGACAACGTCTCGGCATGCAAGCAGCTTCCTCTTTTGGGGGGGGGGATTTATTCACACACAGCATCCCTTTCCATGCACGAGGCTACTCGTAGACATTATGACCCCTCCTCCACGCCTGTATGAACCTGCCTGAGTCCACCAGAGTAGAAGATGCATTGCCTATAACTAAATAACTAAATGTATTCTGTTTTTTATAGATTATGCTATACATCGCATATGCTTCTTTTAAACCCTTTCCCAGATTGTCCGGCTTGGGATTCCTTTGTGCTTCTCTTAGCAGCCCCTAAAAATAGTTGCAGGCGAGCAGAGCAGAAGATTAAATATGCGGAGTTAGAAGACAAACAGATCCCCGCTTGGCGGACACAGACTGCGTTTATCTGCAGCGCTCAAGCCACGCAGGATTGCTGGGAGCTGACATTGGCAAGGCTCAGCTGGGGCTCAGCTGGGGCGGGTGATTCGGTGGCTACTTTGCAGCTGGGAGAGGAGCACAAGGAATATAGCATGTAGTAATGCATGCAAATACATCGCATGCTATTACAAAGGGATCGTTACAACGACTGTGTTGTTAGTACGCAATACCTTTACATCGCAAGTCATTACAATGACTTGCTGTAGGGGGCACGCTGGACTTAGGAATAATATTATTTACTATTTCTACTCGAGTTTGCGCAACAGAAGGGAAGGTGTTGGATTTAATATCCAATACCTTTGCGCTCCCTACAGTAAGTCGTTGTAATGACTTGCGTTGTAAAGGTATTAAATACTAACAACGCGGTTGTTGTAACAACCGCGTTGTAATAGCACTGCGTTGTGAAAACAGCGTTGTAAGCGATCTTTGCCGAGCACAAGACCTAGTGATTGAACGGCCCACACAGGTCCGGCGCAGTCTGCAGCACAACCGGAATGCAAATACGTTAGCTTACAGCAGGCACCTCTTCAAGGTGCATAAACAGGCTGAATGTGCTTGGTAACTATCAGTGCTGGTAAAATAAAGCACTCGCCGACCCATCAACTCACTCACTCCACTACCCAGGAAAATTAGCACGATGAAACCGAAGGGCATATACTGGGTGTTTGGTGTTACATTTTATGTTACTCCACTTAAGTGTATGTTTATGCATGACATTGTCTTCATTTATGACTGGCAGGAATACATAGACAGATTCCTGACAGACATTAACTTCTTTACTGTGGCAAAACTGTTCATAATTTACAAGAATTACGCAAAGGAAGGAGAGTGGGTGGTGCAAGGTGTAATTCGCCCGGCTTCACAGTTTTTTTAGGAGCATAGACTGCAGGGCAGATTGCTGGAGATGACGAATTTCAAGGCTGCCTGGTTTTTATTTCACCCAATGCCTCTTTCTTCCAACTTGCTGTCTCTGTAACTCACTCTTGAATGTCATCCCTGTTTTCTCTCTTTGCCACTGTTTTCCTATCTTTCTTTTCCTCTTTCTTTCTCCCTTTTTCTCTCTCTTGGTCAATGTCTGATGCTGAACAAAACATTCTGATTGATGATAAAAAAAAATGTTCCCACCGCCAAAAATGAGTGACAATGCCCACCCCCTGTAACCACCGGCTCAAATTAAGCACTGACCATGCCTTATCTCAATGTAAGCTGTATTGCTTCAGTTGCCTTTCGGTCACTCATTTTTAGGTCTCGCCTAGGCAGCGCTTCCAACCACTGAGAAGTTGTTTTTAGTTGTTTTTTTAAACTATTTTTGCCTTTGTCAATGTATTTGATTTTTTTTGGGTAAAAGGCCCAGCAGCCCCTGACACGCATGCTACTGGGTGCTTACTTAAGATCCTTTGACATCAAGATAGCAAGTGGCAGCTGTGTCTTCACATAGATAGTATTGGAGCCACCAGTAGAAGCAATGGCTTGGAATACTAGCTATGTGATTACATGTTTGAACCCCAGCAGAGGTGTCTGACAATTTTTATTATGTAAATGGTGTTTTCACTTTGTGATGAATCGTTCCTAGTTCTCTGCGTTTAGAAGCACATTGTGCAGCAATTGTGTAATAAAAACAAAAATTTATTTTATTTTTGTAAGAGGCACCGCAGCTCCCGACATGCTGCTACTGGCTTCAGTTCTTCTGCACTCCTTTCTTTGTTCCCTAAATAGCAGGCATCCGCTTCTCTTTATGTAGATGGTGTTGTTCCAACTTCCTTATAGCAAGCTAGCTGTAGCTATAGTGCAGCAGATAATCCTTTGCCTTGGAAAATATCTGGGTGGCGGGGATCTCGGGCGGGGGGGGGGGTGTAAATCATAGCAGAGGAGTGTCACATAAGCACATGTGGTCATAAGCTCATATCCTGAATACAGCAGGTCTTGAAGCTACCTATCTGAGCTTGAAATGCGAGACCCATCATTGTAACCCCTGTTGCTCCATGTCTGCATTCAGTAACTTAATCTATTTTTCTCTGGCATTCTGGAACTTGTAGTTTTAAATTATCCATTTTGAATGCAGGACTGTGTAGTAATCAGGGGACCACACTGGAGAGATGATGTCAACATAGGTTTATTCAAGTATCAGGTAAGCAGGTACACAGGTAGAATAGGTCCGAGTATAAGTCATAGGAAACACCACCGGGAGCAGCCTGCTAGCTGCTCAGCCCCATCCATCTACTGTCACTCCTCATCCAGTCACCCAAGCATTCCACTCATAGCCCACACACCAAACATTCCAATCAGAACACTTACACAAGCTGAGCAGCCAGAGACAAGGAAACATGGAAGAGGAAATCCATAACACCATGATACTACATACCTCTTCCCTAATGAACAGAAGATAGATGTAATGTAAGAAAAGCATAAAAGATAAAAGTTACAGCAAAATAAATAGTTCACAACCCAGGGTTGAGGAAAAAACAACATTGCACGGGTGATAGAACTAATAAAGATGAATCTAGGGTCCAGACCCAGGGATGGCAAGGAACACCTATCACTAGAGGGAAAGGAACAACAGACTATGGAGAAAGACAGATAAACAATAATACCCATCCCCCTCGTCTAATGAAAAAATGAATAGACGTAAAGATGCAATATCTCCATGTAAGGAGTAAAGTCAATGTGAACAGAAGGGACTAATACCCAACGTCCTGCCCCCACCCTAAGTAAGGGACAACGTGTATGTAAATGAGGACTAGAGGGACTATAACCCAAAGTCCTGCCCCAACAAATTCAGAGTGACAACCTGTGAAAAGAACGTGAAATTCTCCAATGTGAGAAGTCAGGCAGAATGAAAATCCTGCAACAAAAACTCGTGCTGCGCAAGGCATCTTTAAGCACGCAGGGAAACACCCCTGCAACAAGTCAAAAAGTCCACCCTCACGTAAGGGTACAAATGTAAATAAGGCGTAAAGTGGGACTTACAAAAACAAACGTGTGAATGGGAAAAAACAAAACCCAATCATCAACATAAATGTGAGGTCAAAAAATGTATGTAAGGGAGAAAACCCCAAAACTGTTCCACCCCCGTGTAGGGGCCATATGAAGTGCAGCTAACCCCTGTAAAGAAAACTAAACATCCCCAACGTAAGGGAAACTTAAACTATGAAATGTGGAAGCTGAACGCTATAAGCTGTAAAATCAAGAAGACATTCAATGAAAAATGTTAGAAATTGTCACTAGATGGCATCATAACACAGAGGAGTGAATAAAGACATGCATGTAAACAAGATTTCACAATTTTTACAATACTACGCTGCACTCGAGAAAAGAATGCCACCTCCAAAAAAACGAGTCACTGTTGATGTTGTACAGATGTCAAAAATAGAAACCACTATAAAGTAACCAAATTGCCACGTATAGTCTGACCATGAAAAGAATGTGGCTCCAATGTAGAAAAAAACAGTACCTCAAAGTGCCGTACTGTAACTGATCTTCATCTTGATCAGGTCATTGTAGCACGGAGTTGTTCCCAGACTCCGTCCAGTTTCATTAAAATTTTATTGCACCAAAACTGAACAGCGTGGTTGGCACCGCCTGCACAATTGATGGTGATAATTAGGGCTGGGCGGAATTTGCGGAATGACTTTTCGCGCAATTTAGAAAGAAATTGTGGAAAACGAGCACACAACCTGAGGGACCGTGTGCCCGGGACTGGGTTCCTCATGCTTGGGCAGGCTCCCCGATCGCCCCGGCCTGGCTGTGTTGAGAAGCAGGGACCGGCCCCGGGCCTCCTGATTTTCGGTCAGGGCCTGGGAGCCCACGTCCTGCGGCCTGCCAAGTGTCCATCTGCCTGGGACAAGAGTCCCTGGTGCAGAGCCCCGGAGCCCTGCAAGGGCAGGCGGGAGCCCTACCGCTATGGCTCGGTGTAGGCAGCTGGGAGTCCTTTCGGTCCCAGCCATCTGGTCGCACCTTTCCCTCGGCCATCTGGTCGCGCGCAATGATTTCCAATGGGGCGACCAGATGGCCGGGCCGGTTGAGGGTCCATTCGCCTCCCGGATCCCAGCCAGGGCTCCAGGAGGCCGGGCGCGTCCGCGCCTAGGGTCCCCTCTGTCACTCGGAGCGCGTGGGTTACAAGAAAGGGGGGTAGCCTTCCTCCGGATTAGTAGGGGCAGTGTGTGCCGGAAGACCCCTCCGGGGCTGGCGGTTCTCGGGCGGGGACCAGAAGGGCTAAGCCCGGACGGCACTTCCTCGGGTGTCCGGTGCTCCCTCCTCCGGCCCGCGGCGAGGCAAAGTGCCCAGGATGGACTCCATGGGTCCCCCGGGCGTCCGATCCCCGGGAACTCCGCCGGGCCTCCCATGCCTGAGGCCCAGCGTGGGGTCTACGAGCCCCCCCGAGCCCTGGAGCCCTCCAGCCCAGAGCCCTGCAGGCCCTGAGCCCTGCAGGCCCGGAGCCCTGCAGCCCCGGAGCCCTGCAGCCCCGGAGCCCTGCAGCCCCGGAGCCCTGCAGCCCCGGAGCCCTGCAGCCCCGGAGCCCTGCAGCCCTGGAGCCCTGCAGCCACGGAGCCCTGCAGGCCCCGTGCCCTGCAGGCCCTGTGCCCTGCGTGGACAGGCGGGAACCCTAGCGCGAAGGCTCGGGGTTGGACAGATGGGAGTCCTTTCAGTCCCGGCCATCTGGTTGCACCTCTCCCCTCGGCCATCTGGTCGCGCGCAATGCTTTCCAATGGGGCGACCAGATGGCCGGGCCGGCCTGGAATTCCCGATGAGGGTCCATTCGCCTCCCGGATCCCAGCCAGGGCTCCAGGAGGCCGGGCGCGTCCGCGCCTAGGGTCCCCTCCGTTACTAGGAGCGCGCGGGTTACAAGAAAGGGGGGTAGACTTCCTCCGGATTAGTAGGGGCAGGGTGTGCCGGAAGATCCCTCCGGGGCTGGCGGTTCTCTGCCGGGGACCAGATGGGCTACGCCCGGGCAACATCCTCCCAGGCGTCCGGGGCTTCCCTCCTCCGGCCCACGGCGTGGCAAAGTGCCCAGGGACGGGCTCCACGGGTCCTGGGCAGTCCTTCCCAGCCATCTGGTCGCACCTTTCCCTCGGCCATCTGGTCGCGCGCAATGATTTCCAATGGGGCGACCAGATGGCCGGGCCGGTTGAGGGTCCATTCGCCTCCCGGATCCCAGCCAGGGCTCCAGGAGGCCGGGCGCGTCCGCGCCTAGGGTCCCCTCTGTCACTCGGAGCGCGTGGGTTACAAGAAAGGGGGGTAGCCTTCCTCCGGATTAGTAGGGGCAGTGTGTGCCGGAAGACCCCTCCGGGGCTGGCGGTTCTCGGGCGGGGACCAGATGGGCTAAGCCCGGACGGCACTTCCTCGGGTGTCCGGTGCTCCCTCCTCCGGCCCGCGGCGAGGCAAAGTGCAAAGTGCCCAGGATGGACTCCATGGGTCCCCCGGGCGTCCGATC
The DNA here is from genome assembly GCF_964204655.1 of Triturus cristatus. Lineage (NCBI taxonomy): Eukaryota > Metazoa > Chordata > Amphibia > Caudata > Salamandridae > Triturus > Triturus cristatus. The sequence goes on from NC_140587.1 coordinate 59,064,636, forward strand.
CCCGGGAACTCCGCCGGGCCTCCCATGCCTGAGGCCCAGCGTGGGGTCTACGAGCCCCCCCGAGCCCTGGAGCCCTCCAGCCCAGAGCCCTCCAGCCCCTGAGCCCTGCAGCCCCGGAGCCCTGCAGCCCCGGAGCCCTGCAGCCCCGGAGCCCTGCAGCCCCGGAGCCCTGCAGCCCCGGAGCCCTGCAGCCCCGGAGCCCTGCAGCCCCGGAGCCCTGCAGCCCCGGAGCCCTGCAGCCCTGGAGCCCTGCAGCCCTGGAGCCCTGCAGCCACGGAGCCCTGCAGGCCCCGTGCCCTGCAGGCCCTGTGCCCTGCGTGGACAGGCGGGAACCCTAGCGTGAAGGCTCGGGGTTGGACAGATGGGAGTCCTTTCAGTCCCGGCCATCTGGTTGCACCTCTCCCCTCGGCCATCTGGTCGCGCGCAATGCTTTCCAATGGGGCGACCAGATGGCCGGGCCGGCCTGGAATTCCCGATGAGGGTCCATTCGCCTCCCGGATCCCAGCCAGGGCTCCAGGAGGCCGGGCGCGTCCGCGCCTAGGGTCCCCTCCGTTACTAGGAGCGCGCGGGTTACAAGAAAGGGGGGTAGACTTCCTCCGGATTAGTAGGGGCAGGGTGTGCCGGAAGATCCCTCCGGGGCTGGCGGTTCTCTGCCGGGGACCAGATGGGCTACGCCCGGGCAACATCCTCCCAGGCGTCCGGGGCTTCCCTCCTCCGGCCCACGGCGTGGCAAAGTGCCCAGGGACGGGCTCCACGGGTCCTGGGCAGTCCTTCCCCCCGGGGTGCCCGGGCCCGAGAGCTCCGTCAGTCCTCCACGTGCCTGAGGCCCAGCCGGTGTTCCCGAGCCCCCCCGGGAAGCAGATCCCCCCCGAGCACTTGGTTCAGGCGGGAGCCCTACCGCTATGGCTCGGCTCTGGGTGGGCAGACAGGAGTCCTTTCAGTTGCCGGCCAACTGGTCGCTCCTTTCCCCTCGGCCATCTGGTCGCGCGCAATGCTTTCCAATAAGGGGGGCCAGATGGCTGGGCCGGTCTGGAAGTCCCGATGAGGGTCCATTTGCCTCCCGGATGCCAGCCAGGGCTCCAGCAGGCCGGGTGCGTTCGCCCCTAGGGTCCCCTCCGTCACTCGGAGCGCGCGGGTTTCAAGAAAGGGGGGGTAGGCTTCCTCCGGATTACTAGGGGCAGGGTACTCTGGGACCCCTCTCAGTCCTCAGCCGGCAGCTGGATGGGCCCGGATGCCACCCCAGCCCTGGGTCTGTCCCGGGGCCTGCCGCGTGGCAGGGTGCTTGGGACAAGGGGTCTGGAGGGCCCGGGGAGGCTTCCTCTGAGCCTGCGGTCCTGGGAGCCCCGGCTGGGTCCAGGGGCCCGGCCGGGCCCCGGGTCGGGGTCTCCGGCCCGGGCACCGTCCCCCGGCCTGCGGCACTGCCAAAGGCCCGGGACGGGGTTCCGTTGTGGCCGGGGAGGCTCCCCTCACTCGTTTGGGTTCAGGAGCTCCGACCGGGCCCCTGGGAGGGCGGCCTCCCCTCCCCGGGCTCCGTCCTGGGTCCTGCCGCGTGGCAGGGTGCCCGGGGCGGGGTCCGGAGGACCCGGGGAGGCTTGCCCTGCGCCTGCGGTCCCGGGATCCCCGGCTGGGTCCAGGGGCCCGGTCGGGCCCTGGGTCGGGGTCTCCGGTCCCGGGCCCCGTCTCCCAGCCTGCAGCACTGCCAAAGGCCCGGGACGGGGTTCCGTTGTGTCCAGGGACCCTCCCCCAACCGGGTTCAGGAATTCCGGCCGGGCCCCTGGGGGGCCCCGGGGAGGGCAGCCTCCCCTGGGCCCCCCGGGGAGGGCAGCCTCCCCTCTCCGGTCTCCGTCCCGGGTCCTGCCGCGCGTCAGGGTGCCCGGGGCGGGGTCCGGAGGGCCTGGGGAGGCTTCCCCCGAGCCTGCGGTCCAGGGGCCTGGCTGGGGCCCGGGTCGAGGTCTCCGGCCCCGGGCA